>NC_134183.1:34108124-34422465 GCF_964188355.1 Buteo buteo
GTAAGTGGGGAAGTACACCCTAAACAAACTTACCCACCTCTAATTCTTACCTGTAAACAATGCTGGTGAGATGGTTTCCTTTCTCACTCCTAGCTTTAAGCACCCATGGTTTTGATATGTGAATTTGCTGTACTCTAACACACTGGGCTTGCTGTACAGAATTTTTATGCTTTAAAGGAGAGAAACAGGTACACTCAGGGTGATTCCCTGACTTAATTTGGACATCAGTCTTCAGAAGAGTTACCCTCCTATATTATCCCCTAAAAATGCCCACTTCTTTATGTTAGACAATAAGGGGCATTTTGAAGAACTTAGATATAGATACCTACTATGCAAATATCTATGTATTTTTAGATTAATCCTACATGAGATGGCTACTCCATGTTCTTTAATTTGGATATAGTAAGAGTTATTAATATTGCACACTTGAAGACAAGTAGTATTAGAACACCCTATGGAAGCTATCACTGTGGAAAGTGAAACACAATAACGCTTATCATCAACCTTGGAGACCTGCCTCTTTCCTTCTAATGCTTTTCAGACAACTAAGAAAGGGAAACCAGATGAAAACAGATAATGCAGAACTTACTTGTCTGTTTGCAAGGAAAATGGCTGGAGCTTCATGGTCACTACAGAATAACTGAGGATCAGAACTTCTGTAAACTTAGACTTTGTGAGCAAACTAGATAAACACCTTCCACCACAGCGCTTTATGTTGTTGGACTTAAGACACAAAATAATGCAGTTGAGAGTCAGCATGCATATTATTCCACCATGGCTTAAAGTGACTATTATCAACATTAAATACTTGAAGCAATCTCAAAACCTGTAGAGTACATTACTTGCTCATCTGGTTTCCAGGCATCAGAAGTCTCTCAGAACAGGTTTCTTGCACCTTCTGCTCTTTCCCAGTCCATATTATGACTTTCTTAATTTGCCCATTAATCAGCTATCACACAAACAATATTTTCATACTCCTTTCCTCAGCAGCTTCCACTTGCTCTTCAGGATTTATGCTTCCAGAGAGAAGATCTACTTGGGATACCACTGGGATTTTTCCACATTTTTGCCAGAACTCTTTAGTGTTACTGTCACACACATAACCTCCACATAAGGATCAAGGGGAAATCTGATGCAGGCATCAGAATATACCATCTTTTACTTATCAAATCTAAACTGAAGAGCACTAATCATTCTTGTAGAGAGTAACTTCTTATACTTTAGGTTAGAAACTGGCAGCCTTATCTGCCACAGAAAGTACAAGTTCTTCAGGATTCCATACATTAACCTGTCTGAGGAAGAAACAGACCCTACATCCAATTTTTAAGTTATAGCTATTACCATGTCATTTAAAGCAAGTGAATAAGTAATAGCCAAAGTATTCCCCCTCCAAAAATTCCTTCTGTGTACATTACAATGCCACAGTTTTGATTGGGTAGTATATCAATGACAATAGCAGCAACACAGTTCTTTCAGTAACTAATTTGAGGAATATTGTTCTTTTTGCCTTTAGGAGCCCATGAATTTGATTCTGCTTGTTTGGTAAGACTGTTATTTGCATTGCATGACTACTTCATACCACACAATACTGATCACATATCCAGCATCACCAAGTCAAAAGCAAACAAAAAATCTGGCACTGCTTTTACTTTTTACAAACCCTAAGTAAATTGATTTAAAAGTAAAGGGGTATGTAGGAAACATTCCGAGAGCCATTTAAACCTCTGCATATGTTTATTGCCACTTCCAGTGAGCCAAGGGCATACATGTAGACTACACCTGCGGGGCTCCATGGTCTGCTCTTAGCTAACCTAAGCAATTAAGTTTCAGAGTATTTCACGAAAAACATTCCTTTCCCTCAGGCTGAGTCTTACAAAGAGAAGAAAAACAAAACAAAAGCATTGGTAATCAGCCTCATGGCAAAAAAAAAAAAAACTCTGGTCATGGTATCTCTTTAAAGGATGGCTGGACTAGTAGCTCCCTTTACCAAAGTACTAGCTGTAACAGGGGCTCTTTTCCCAGCCAATACTAGATACTGCCTCTTTAGTATTCAGAATTGGTAGTGACTACTGCCAGCCCATAATCTTAGCTTGTTTTCAGCAATCAACTAAAGTTACTTGTCAAATCTGTACGCAAAAATGTCTTCAAAGAGACTGGAGTTTAATTTTGTCTAGCCAGAAGGAAGGTTGTTAGGACAGCAATGAGCAAAGCTAAATTTCATTAAGCTATCACAAAGTTTACTCACCATGAAAAACACTTGGCTATAAATGAGGAATAAGATACATAAGGAATAAATAAGTGAGAAATACCTACGGGGGAGAGACTGAGAAGGCTGGAGCACAGAGGAGAGAGAGTAAAATAGTTAAACAAAGTTACTCCAACATAAGGCACAAATGAAACAGCTTATTAATTCTCAGTGGAGGGAGACCTCAATTTCATTACACTTTCAACACGCAAAGCATACAAGTCAGTAAAATAATAATCTATTGGAACATTATTTTTAGTAGTTTGATTGTCAGTACTTATCTTACTAAGACAAAAATCAACACTTCCTCAAACTCCTTCCCAGCTGTTTATCTTTCAGAAGCAGTACTTCAGTGCATCAATTTAGCAATTTATGAGCATACCTGCATCTGCTCTCGTTGTTCACCACATCAATATTCTGAAACAAAATCATCTCCTTGTTTCAATTAATTGGTCATTACAACGTGTTGATCCCAGCGGTTCATCATTTGTTTTAATTTTGTCAATTAAAAAAAAAAAAAAAAAATCAGCCTCGGAGATGATCTCTGCTAATGGGACACCACATCCTCTGCATTTGCTGTTATCTAAAACCTTCCTTCACTATTTTAGAATTGCTTGATAAAGCTTCTTGTTAAATGCTTTGAATGAAACCTTCATATTCAGGATGTTTTACTGGCTGGTTAATTACACCATAATTCTTGCTTGGCACCTCCATGTTCCTAACAGGCACTCAATCTCAAATTTTGAAAATCTTACTGATCCCATTTATAAAAAAAGCTTGTATTCAAAGGGGTCAGAGTTTCAAAATCACACAGACCTGTAAGGGGAGATTTTCACAACTGTTCACTGAAAGCAAATACAGCAGATGTGTCACTATCAATTAAGCAGATGCTCATTTTTTTTCTGAAGATGCACCTTTCCTCTAGGAATATAAATATTTCACTTAAATATTAACATCCAGCAGCTCCCACCATCTTCATATTGGAAGGAGAGCTCTTTAGAAACCTGCTTAGCTCGGAAATGAAAGCTTAAACAAGCTGCTAGTTTGAATAAATATAAAAGTATTTTTAGAAATAGTTCTTGTGTTAGAAAAGTGACTCCCATGCCCACTTGGGTGTGATAAATGCTAAGAGTAAAACCTCTTCTGCTTCCTTCCACCATAAAGAAAAGAATGAAAGAAATCAATGTTGTTTCACTGCAGATTTAACACATAATATCTTGGTAACACTTGCATTAGCAAGATTCAAACAGAAAGAAGAGCAGGAGCTTCCCTAGTCTCTTGGGAAGCAGTACAATCTACTTCAAAAGGACATGTATATATTGAGGAGGTAAGGAAACAGAATTTCAAGAGATATGTCTACTCCTGAAATGGGAATTTTAATTCAGGACACTAGTGGTCTCAAGAAAGATGCAAAAATTAGAGAGTCAACAGAAACATAAACCATTTTTTTAATAGCTGAATATAAAAAGGGTCTTCAATATAACTGACAAAATCATGATGAATTAAGTAGCTGAAAATCAATTGACATAACAGTGATGGGAATTAATAGAGAATTACTGCATTATTAACAGGATTTGACTGACGCCTCCTTGCGAGGTCTTCATACTAAGATTAAATTTTTTTGTTGTTATTCGGGCTGATTTCAGGAAGAAAAGCTCTAATTCAAACCTACTGCTGAATTTGATCTGTGTTTGAAACGTGGTACACCATGTACAGTGTAGTATTCAATTACGTTAATTGTCGCTTTGGGTTTTGATACGAGAAAAGTCCATAGCTTACCAATGAATGGTTGGGATTCCATCTCATCTCCAGCTTCTGAAGGGTACACAAACCTCCTCTCCTCTCAAGGCAGACAGCTGGCATTATCAGTAGTCTGAATTTATCTAAGCTAAGTTCAGACCCAGGAAGGAGGCCTGTATGGTTTTGGTTTAATATTTTTACCAATTCTCTTATACTCTGAGGGAAGACTTCTAGCTTGGCTCTCCCAGAAGAACCTCAGCATTAGGTCTCTGACAGAGAATCCATCTGTGTCAATTGCTGCAAGCAGATCCACCCCTCTTCTTTTGTTAGAGGATACTTTCTGCCTTCTTACCAAACATGTACGGATGTCATTGCATCCAGAATACACCATTCCAAATGCACTGATAACAACATATTGGCCATATTTTCCCAATAAAAAAGAAGATCCATAAGAGGCCAATCATTTCTTCTTTGGTTCTCTCTACCCTGTGCTAGCATGTTTCTAAATATTACTAGTTACTTCTTTCGTCAGAATACTTTAACTGGTTGTAGTCAAACTCCTTTCTACTCTGAAGTCTGTCAAACATAGGTTTCTCCAGTGCTTCCTGAACATATGAACCGAAAAGCAGGTATCATCAGGCTTGTTCCCCTGGCTAAAACCAATGGCAATGACCTATCTCCCCTTTGAGGGAAAGTTCACTTTGATACAACTTGGGACTTCAACTACCAACCAGCCTTCCTTAGCAATTTTAACAATTACCTGCCTCAGCAAGATACTGTTAATAAAAAGCTGAAAGGCTGACTAACAATATTTTGGATATCTCCACTTCCTGAAAATGCCTTTGGATAAAACTTGCCCTTAATCCTTCTCTGTAATACAACCGCATATTAGCAACCTAAAGTTACATAACACACTGTATTTCAATTCTTTTCACATCCCGGATCTGAAACTCCAGTTCACATTAAACAGTCTTTGATGGTTGGTATCATCAACTTACATTGAGCAAACACTTGCATTTTAAGCTCAGAAGCTGCAGTAGCATCTGATGTGGCCATCAAACCAAAGCCCTCCCAATGCCCTTTCGTCCCCTAGCACTGCCAAGCCATGACATACTCAGTCTTGCTAATACCTGCTCCTGGCTATGATGTCAGGACGTGTCACACAGTGACTGCGGTCACCTCACACATTCTACAACTACGCTTGGTGAGGGGGGTGTGGAAGTGTTTTTCCCTGTGTACAAAAGAGCAGGTAGTTCTAGAAAAAGGGAGTTTTAAAGCCAAATCATCCCTTTCAATTTTTAAGTACAGGTTTGATCAGGTAGACTAAACCACATGAAACGCTGCTACCAAGGAATTAAGAGTTTGTGTTTGTTGCTTTTATGGTCTCCTGCAAGACTTTTCCCCGCTTGATAACTCAATGGTCACAGTATGAATTCTCACCTGAGATGACAAACTGAATTAACTTCTTGCAGTGTAAAAAAAAAATATGCAGTATGAATGTTTCAGAACCCTGTTCCACTCTTGACCACAGTATCTCTATGAACACATGTATCCAGATGAAAAAATGTGATATTCAAGAAAGCACATCACACCTGTACTACATCCTTCCACTTTCACCATGTGAAGCTTTAAACAAATTTGAAGGAATGAACACCTTCCCATTTGGAATACTCATAAGCAAATTTAACCAGTGATAGAAAACAAACTTATAACCACATCTGTGCCACTGAAAGGAATTTATTTTTCTTCCAAATTGTCCTTAAGGAAAACATGAAGAGGCTACTTATTATGCCAGTGCCTTGAATAATGTGTTTTTACATTGTACTAAAAACCTCTCCACGGTGCTAGAAGCCCACTTGGTTCTACAAAACTGAATGATTGCCATATTACTATTAACTGCACATTTGAAGACAAATTAGAAATAAAAGTGTAACCTCTAAAAGGAGGCAAGTAGACTGCTTAGTCCTTAATAAAGGCTGGTGGAAGTCATGCAGAACAGCTTCATGATATGACTTCAATTTAAATTACCTTATTTAAAGATATTAAAAATTTCAAATGCCTTAACTTTAAGATAGCTTAATTATTCCCTGTATGTTCTTGGTTTATGTCTATAGCTTTTTTTCCTCAGTAATGTCCAGAAGTTACAGGCCTCTCCACTTAAAACAAAACAAATTGGAAAAATATGAAAAAGAAATGCAAATCAAAAGCAATGTGTTTACAGAGAAAACATTACCTTGGAAAACAGTAATGTAGAAATATTTACTTTTCTGGAGAAATTTCACATAGAAATGTCAGCATTACACAAACTTAAACTGCTTACATTTACACTTAAATGTGGTTGCAGTAATCAGACGCTACAGGAGATAGACTAAAAACAAATTTCTCTGTGCTGGTCTGGTCAAGATATGCTGAAAAAATGCTCACAACAGGTAAGAATTTATACCAAAAGAAGGAATACTGCTTCCCCACCACCACCACCTATTTCTTATAAAGTTTTAATACATAACAGTGCAAAATCTTTTTGTAGAACAACACAGAACCGTAGTGTACAGTTTGCAGGGGGATCTGAAGTCTTTCATATAAATTAAACCATGTAACTCCACTGACCAGTAGTGGTATAATTGCCACTTGGTAAGGGCTAACCAGAGAGAGCCCTACAATCTCCTGAAGATTGTTAAGCACTGCCTATACAGCAGAGCCTCTGCTAACACAGCTATGACAAAAAAAACGTTGCTCTCCTCCCCAGCCCCCACTATCTCCAGCATGACAAGCTATAGCTTGACAGAGGACAATTTTTAAGATGAAAAAAATAATTATGCTGACATTGCTACAGTCTTCCCTCGAACACAGGATAAACTGATAAATGCTCCCTTCTGCTGGCATAGCTGCATCCACACCAGTTGTCTAGACTGCCATATCAGGGACGGAGTCATTTCCTGTGCCAACAAAACACACAGGTATCCCAGGGACACGTGGTCGCATAGAGCTCGTCTTACGAAGGGACACCTAGAGCAGATGCTGGACAATAAAGAAGGAAAAACATTTAGGCACAGCTGCTGCCTCCTCCTCCGACACTGACAGAGGGGAAAAATGCCAGACTTCTGCTTACCCCTACCTTCCGTAGGCAGGTAAATGCCTAAAAAGTCATACCTTGAACGGACAGGGAAATAATGGGTCGGCTCTCTTGTATCTCCTGTCTTTTTCTGTCCTCATGATTTGAAACTCAATGCCTCTCAGCTTAAACCTCCACACAGTGTAGTCCATAAGCATTTCCATGCCTTCTCAACTTGATCATGATCTGAAGAGGCCCCAAAGGGGCAACATTACTGATGTAGCAATACACAATCTTGTTTCTTATTTCCATGTAGGGAAATAAGATAAATGAATGAGAAAGCTACAGAGATAGGAACCCAGTCCAGAAAAAGTACAATACTCACTCTGACATCATACCATTACTCTGTCCCATCCCAAATACATATTACAATACCATGTGATGTCTTAATTAAAGCTATTGCTCAAACATACTAAGATACTCTCTTTATCTTAAGCACATGTTGTGTCTGCAATAAATTCATTATAGCTTTAGACTTTTTATGTGACAAATAACACACTGGTAGAAGAGTAGTTGTCATATAAAGTATCTTGGAACTTTATGACAATAAGATTAGAGTAAGTAAGTAGAAATAAAATACTACTGTAACTAAAATATATTCTACCTGTAAGGGAGGAGGGACTGATACACAAGACAGGAATGCAAGAGACAGAGTAACATGAATCCTGAATTTCATGTATACCTCTGCAAAGCTATCGCTTGACTACTTTTTAAAGCAATTTCTCTTACAAACAAAAAATAGCTTGTAGTAGCCTTTAATATGATGTTTAGTGCTTTTCAGAAGAGCCCAAAATCTGTCCCAGGACTGTCTACCAGAAAGTAAATGTTGCCCTTTAGTCACTGACAAGGTTTTGAAGAAGGAACTGCACAGCTGCCTAGGAAGTTAATTTCAAAAGACATCAACAACAAAAGGTATCTTAGTAGAAACTACCAATCCCAAAAGCTCTTCCCCTTGATTTAAGGCACCCGGGAAAACAACATAAACCTTTTCAAGGGATGCTCGGAACTCATCTCAGCATTTAGGTTACAAAATGTATTTGCTTCATAAAGCCTTCTCACAGCACCCCACTGTTAGATCACAACTTTTTTTTTTTTTTTTTTTTTTTTTTTTTTTTTTTTTTTTAATTTTTGCACTGTTCCTGGACCATAAAAACAGGCTTTCATTCTAATCTGCTTAACACACTGTGGGAAAGGGCTTCTAATTTCACAGCACTGAGATAAGACAAATAATTCATATAACACATTAGCACAACATCTATGGCAAAAGCATTTAGTCAGAGCTCATTGGAAACAATAGGGTGCTGAAGCAAATCTGTGAGAAACAACTGTATGATACCCCACCATGCACTGAAATACATTTTATTACATTCCATAGTAAACACAAGATCACAGAATATTCATATATGAATTGTCCAGAGGCAGTAAGGCAGTAAATTCCCCTCCCCTCAGTAGACACCGTAGCTTCCCCCACTACTCCAGTCCTTTTCCAAATGGTTTTGTTTTTTTCAGGCTATTCTCCAAATCAGTCATCTTTCCTTTCTGCCCTTTCATTACACTTCTTCCTTAAGTGCCACATCTTTCTTTTACTGTTCATAACCCAAAACTACCCTGCTCCCCCTTTGGCTTCATTTACTTCCTTTCTGGGTTTGTTTTTACATTTTCTATTGCTGCCTTTCCAGAGCCAAGTTTGCTTCCAGTGTGCGTTCTGCTGTGTGCAGAGAAAAGCAATGCAACAAAATATTTTCAGTATATTGGCACAAGTCCCCACCTCGCCACTTGTGATCATTTGCTCTCAAATCCCTAAAGACATTCTGCTTTGAACCTCTGCTGTGGAAAAGAAAAGAAAGGATACGTGGAAGAAATTCAGAGGAGACCTGCCAATTGCAGAGATCTGTGACAAGCCTTTTCTACAGTCTCTAAACTGGGCTGAAAACAACAGGAAGGTGGACTTGGGAACACCAGTCAGCCATTTCAGCACATGGCTAGAACAGAGAAGCTCAACACTGGGACTAAATACATCTTGCTAAATGGAACCCTGTGGCTATCTGTAAACCTAGCTGCTCTGTTGATCCTGGCTTCATCCAGAATCTTTTGTCCTCATCTCCTCCAAGATGAATGTTGTATGGGGGAGCATTCTTTGGAGAACTGAAACCAAAGGTTTTAGTGACAGAAGTCCTTGAGCCTGTTTCTAAGAGATGTAAGCACTGCTGTGGAAAGTTAATGACTAGCTAGAATTTTGGAAGGATTTTGCTTCCCTTTAAAAAAAAAAAAAATTATCTTCCCTTGTTCTTTTGCATAGCCTTGGATATTACACTACTAGTCACACTAGAGCATCTCCATACTGCTCACACTAGAGCATCTCTGGGACACTGCTGACCTAGCATGGTAATGTCAGTGGGGGCTTATGGCCAAAAAAATTAACAACTACAACTTCTCATGAACTAGAGCCAGGAATCTCTAAAAAGAGGTGAAGTGATATAGTGTAATTTACCCGCAAAACAAAAAAGAGAAGATAATTCAGTTGTGGTCAAACCCTCTTAGAAGCAGCCAAGACAGCATAAATAGATTTTGACAACTAGCCAAAATCTATAGAGATAAATACCAATAAGCCAGGTCACCTCAACAGTCAGCTTTCTAGATTTTCTGCAGGTAAGTCCCTACAATTTGTTCCCATTTCTGTCCCTTCTTCTCTCCATCAGGAAACAGAAGAGACTTTTTGATTGTTTTAAGAATAGAGCTAAGATTTCAGCAATTACAAAATAAAATTTTTAGTAATCTTAGCAAACACATTCCATGTACAGCAACAGACAAGTATAACTCAGGTTCTGCACACAAGGAAGTTCTTGCTCATTTCTTAACAGCTGTTCTTATGTAAGGATATAAATTCTTCTCCAGCAACGGAGCCACATTATGATCCTGCAAGCAAAATTATAGCAGGGTAACAATATATCTGCCAAAATAATTACAACTACTTACCCAGCCCTACCTACCCGGAAAACAACAGTTAATTCATCTTTTTTTTCCAAAGTAATTTTCATCAGTATTAGTATTTCATATTTTTCTTAGACAATTTCACAGTGCAGTTCCTGATTACTAGCAGTCCTCCTTTCATCTTTACTACAGATACTCCCCTAGGTCTGTACAGTGAAGTAGTATCACTGACATCAACAGAATCATTCACGATGCTTAGTATTAAACACACATATAAACTGTCACAGGATCAAGTCTTCTGCCAGTAGAGCAGAACGCTTCTAATAGCCAAGGGTAGCTTTCATGCTGCTAACATATGACTGACCTTAATCAGATCTCTTGCAGATTCATGTTCATGAAAATCAGATTACTTCAGTTTTTAAAAATACACCTGATTTTAGCAGAAAATAATATACCATTACAAATGCCAAGAGTGTTGACTGGTAATGAAATCTGTAGAAGTGACCTACCAGTTTGGTTTTTTTAAAGACTCTCAAAGTGTAAAGACTGGCTGGCCATTGACAGATCGGCAAAAATGCTTAGAGACTTAAAGTACAACACCACTACATATTTCTTTATCCATTATTGCTCCAAGCATCAAGCCTGGAAAGAGTTGCTTTTGCCAACAGACTTACTTTTATGTGTATTATCTCAGAAACACTGTGACTCAATGTCAGATGTTAATAGGTCAGAGTATATTTCATTAGAATTTTTAAAAGTCCTCTCGGTAACAACCCAGGCAGTAAAGGACTCTTCCTAACTTCTATAATGACAACACAAACGACTAACGAAACTTCTCTTGAAGATTACACAAATGTAGTATGATGCAGAGAGAAAAAAGGTTTTTGATATGCCCTAGTTTCCTTTGAGATTGGTTTCATTTTATTTTATTTTTTAATATACACAGGATTTAGAAGATGCTTTATGCTGACAGTTTTTGACTTCAAGTAAAGTATTAACAAAAGCTGTATTTTAGCCTGTCTTATCAAATTTCAAGACTTCTTTCAAAGGAATAGTTTAAACCTTACCTTTCTGCCCTTAGTTAACAGATGTAATGCAGCACAGCCCTCTAACTGATTTACATTTCGTACAGACTTTGGCAAAGTCATCTATCAGTTCATACAAAGGCATTTTTTCCCACCTCTACCTTTGAAGAGAAACTATGAGAGGAAATCCTACTTTAAAGTATTTTCACACTTCCATGACAGGAAGAAAATAAAACCTATAATCTGTATTTCACAAGCCTTGGCCTTGGTTTTATCCTTGACTGTATCCAACAGACCTTGCTTCAGTGCCAAAACAGTCAAGTCAAGCTCTTCTAATACATAATTTAAGTCTTCCCCATGGTGTCTACAGTTTTGCATATATATGTATTTCAGAAGTTTATGGCATACACTTCTACATAACTATGGAAAAAGATTCCTCCGTCATATGTGAGGAGTTGGTAATGCTATTAGATGCATGCTTGATAGCACTTAATGCCAAATGGTTTACCTCTGGGGTTTTTTGTTTGTTTGTTTGTTGGTTGTTTTTTTTAATTCTATATTCATTCAGCCATATTTTCAAAGCCAGCTGCAGCCTTCTTGGCCATATATTCACCATTCTTCACACAAACCACCTCTTCAGATGAGCACGCCCTTTCTAAGGATTTTTATGTGAGTAATAAAAAAAAGGTGTGGGGGCTGCTCTGTTCAACCTCCTTCTAGGTGTTCAGTTTCCATTTCCATCACTTATCTACATTAAACACTTCCAACCCATTTGAACAGTTGCAGAACTAAAGCACACGGACATATTGTCAATTAATGCTGTAAATATCCCACAGTCTGTACAAAATGAAACATTTAAAAAGAACAGCAGCACCACAGTTTTTCACTCCGTGATCGCTACACCTGTGTCATTAATCTCATGTACCCATGTGAGGTAAATACATAGTACAACTACAAACTAAAAATCAATAAAACCTTTAAAAAGGTTTAATTTGCTTCTGCAAGGGAGGTTATCATAATCCAACTCCGCTTTCTCACATTCTGCTAGCAATTTCTCTCAGCTCAGTTTCAACTGCTAACTTTGTTCTCCATCTTGCTATCTATCATGCTGTTATAATGCCAGCCCAAATGCTGTTTGTAACAGCACAGCAATTTCTCAGAAGTTGCCAGCTTCATAGTGTGTTCCTTTAGAAGTGCATGGAAATTATCAGATTAAATTACAAATAAAAGACTCTGCAGTTGGTCATGATTACTGGAACATTTATGTACATTCAGTTGATCGTGAATTTTAACTGTTGCTCCTTTACATCCTTTACAGACCTTCTGTTTATATTCTGTTTTGCTAGATTATATGGGAAGTGAAATTGAAGGCAACTGGAAAAGAGCTATAGGTTTTCCCCACACTCCCCAATATCCTCAAAAGAAAAGACTGGGACGCCCACCTTCCCCATCCCCTACTAGCTTAGGGTAAACAGATCCCCCACAACCATTTTTATAACCTCTGTTAATATAAGCACATTTCACATACAGCAGTGCAACTCACTATTTAAAGAGCACAACTGTACAGGAACCTGCTTTGCAAAGCAAGACCTGCAACATCCCAGTTGTCACCCCTGGTCTGTAAGATTTCACATACCAGCATGGGACCAAACAATTAATACATCTAGAAATACCTGAAGAAAACATTGATCATACCGCAACTGGTGATCACAATAGGGTAAGCAGCAGGATCTTTGATTATCTCACTGCTGGGGGTATCGTTTTCAGGAAGGTATTTCAAACCAATTTCTTGACCATACACTGCCACTGAAAATATCTAGTAATTTTCTACAGGAATAGAGCTGTTTGACCCAATTCCAATGCAGATAATTATATTATCTGTACCTAAAATCCCTCTGAGTGTTTCAATCAGGTATGGTATTCTTCACTTTCTGTTCTGATCTGCTTAGCATGGCTGAGCACCATTAAACAGCTGTCAGATTCCACACAAGAAGTGGCTGGATTTCAGTAATAAGCAAAATGGTTCCCAATAGTGTTTAAAACACCTGGGGATCCTTCCAAATGAACAGCGCAATGAGGCTAAACTGTAAGATTAAACTGCTGTAAAATAAGCCCCACAATTTCTTCGAAAAAGTACACACCCTAATACATTTAGTCTCTGGAGAGCTCAGTTGTTGCCGAGAATGAAACATACCTAGATGAGACTTCAGATAAGAGTATGAAGAATTATTCACAACCTTTACATTCAAGAAATTAGACAATTAACTCCTCGTGACATACAGCCCAAGCTATTCTCATGTTTCTATCAGCGCAGACCATCTACAACAGATACGCTGAAGTGCTAAACCATGAGTCAGAGAACAGAGCTCAGTATGTTAGTCCAGCTATCACAAAATACAATACCAGTCTCGTCTTCATTTTCAGTCCAAGGAGATTTTATAATCAACATTTAAAGAAGCAAGCAAACTAATCCTGAATGCAGTTAGTAGTGAGAAGAGGCTTTCTAATCATCAGAACAGCAGAGCTGTAGAAAAGCCTCCTATCAGAACACTGGGGCCAAAAAAAGCTAGCAACCCTCAAAATGAAGTTCGATCCGTTTATGACACGAATTGTGTAACATGGATCTAGTGATGGTAGAGGATTTAAACTCTGCTCTGCAGGGCCCTTGTCTACATATCTGTAAGAATTTGTGCAGGTAAGGAGGTATGAATTGTCTGCCAGCTGTGGGTATATATAATTTTAAAACTAACAGCTCTGTAAAATACATTTCCAGAAGTGATTATCAGGGCTACAAAGACTGCCTCAGCAATAGGTAAAACACAAGATACTTTGGGGAAAGGAGGTCAAAAAAAAAAAAAAAAAAAAAAGAGAGAGGAAGAGCAAACAAGACAGCAGAAATCTGCATGTGAAACATGGAAGCTTCCACACATCCAAAAGTTTCTCCAACACCTCACCTGTAGGAACTTCCTCTTCTACCAAAGCCACAGAAATTCAGAAAACTACAGAATCTCCCTAGCAAGCTCAGGTCCAGGTGAAAATGTACTGTGACAGAGAAAAAAATTCAGCTCCACTTGAGAAGCAGCCACTGCTTCCCCCCTCAAATCCTGCCCCAAGGAACTAAGATGACAGGAATTCTTTGATGGTATAGGTGCCTATAGCTAAAAGGTCTGGGATGGACAAACAGCTGAGGAGGTGACAATTGCCTCGCAGTACAGAAATGCAAGGCCCTAAGTCAAGTGTATTGTTCCATTTTGACAGCTGCCTGTGAACTATCTAGGCCCAGCATTCCCCTTTCCCTTCTCCTGCTTTCCACAACTGTGCAACACTGGCTACTGCTGCCTCCCACCATAGCCCCTTTGCTTCATATTTAGAAGCAAGGAAGCACAGAGTCTGTAAACAATCCTTAAGCTACACAGCACCCAGACTTGTCACTGCATTTAGATATACCCCCAATATTAATTTTTTTTAATTTTTTTTGTTGGTGGTGGTTTTGGGTTTGTTTGGGTTTTTTGTTTGGTTGTGGGTTTTTTTTGTACACCTGTTCCCGTAACTGTGTGCCACTGAAAACGCATTCTTAAAAACATTTCAACAGAGAATGGATCACCAGTTCATGAATTAATTTCAAGAGTGACACAGGTATCACAGTAATTTAAACCTAGGTTGGGCTTTTTTTCCCCTCTCTTTTTCACTGGGATAGCTCTCATTAAATCCACTGAGATCAATTGAGTCATTCCAGATTTTCCCCAGCTACATTTTTGTAGCTTATAAAACAAATACTAGAAGGAAAAAAAAACCAAACCAAAACAAAACAACAACAAAAAAACAAACAAAAAAAAAAAGACAAAAAAACAAAAAACCAAAACCCAGACAACCTCCCAAAGCTGAAATTGCCCTTTCCATTCAAACACAGTACTATACCCAAAACTGAAATTGTCACACAGCCCGTTAATCTCCATTACAAAACATGTTCTTTATTTAGTAAAATTACAGCATTTGGTTGAACGATAACAGTATTTACATACTGGTTTATGAGCTCCTGAGATGTTTCTCAAGCAAATAAAATAAGAGAATAGGTTACGGTTTATTGAAATAAGAGAACTACATTGTTCCTAAGAGAACAACATACCGCTGCTGTTACTGCTCCAATGCTACAAACATTTAAAACAATGTTGTCCTTTAAAGGATTCATAGCACATATTATTTACCAAATAGGACTAAATCAGTGGTGCATGCAGAATAGCCCTCAATGATGACAAAGGCAACCCAAAGAATCTACAGAAAACATCCAAATTTATAAAATTCAAAGAGTCCTCCTGAAAACAACACATGAAATTTTGTAACGCAACTATGCTCTGTGGAATAGTCTAAATCCAGAAATGGATAAAATCTAGCAATAAAGGGTTTTTTAAAGAAAAGAGCACCACAAACCTACTGATGTCACTATTAATGATGTGACATCCCTATTTGTGGAGCATCACCCAAATTAAAACAAAACACAAAAAAACAAGCCTCCCCCCCCAAATCTATCAGTAGAGAAAGGATCAGGCTGAATAGATGACATGATAATAATTCCAAAGGCTTCTGGAAAATAACAAATACTCTCAAGTACCACAACAGTGAGAAAACAAGAACAAGAACCTACATAGCTGCAGCTTTCTATTATTAAATACAAAGCATCATAAAAAATATTTACACACAGCATCTTCCAATGATGCAAGAGCTGCCTTTAAATTTTTTTTTCAGCAAGACATTCTCTCTTGATTGACTTACCACTGAGACCAAGAGCTTGGCTCCAAAAACCAGAGCCTATTTTATCAGATTAAAAAGCTTTTTATATGGTCTCATTTTTAATGAGACCATAGTTCCCTATTAAAATATAGTTTATTCAATTACAACTATTTCTAAGGGGACTAGTAGAACATTAAGCCTTAGACTGCAGCATGGGGAGAACTCCATGGATGTCAAAGCCTGCAAAGTGAAATGAATGGCACTTAACAGTCACAGTCCAGGGCCAGAGCTAGTGAGTGAAACATTCTTTCTACTAACCACGGCAAACCACAAACCCTTGTTGCAGAACACACACGGACTGAAATTCAACCTGCTGGACAGTGACTGCTCTTAGGAAAATCTTAACAATTAGTGTCAGCAGTAAAAATATCCTTTTGAGGGGAAAACCAGGCTTTTTATCTATTTCCTGCTTTTTTCATGTATGGTGTCAATTTTCTAACAAACACTTTTGATATCAGGCTGCAGGTAATTTTCCAAAACACGCAGGTAATGCACGCATACTCCTGTATATTAAATAAATCAGGTAACAATTCTCCATTTGAAAGGTGCTTTTTATAACTCCTGAATTTATGTTTTCAGTTAAGCGTTCTACACAGCAACACAAACAGCATAACCTTAGCAAAATAAAAATCAAGTTATGCAAGGATCTGGCACTCCAAACAGGTTTGTATATCAAAGAATAGGGTATTTTGGAATGCTAGCATTATAATAGCTAAAGCTTCACTTGAGAATTTATTCCACAGCAAATTTCCCCACTTCTTCATCAACAGCCCTTTCTTCAATTTCATTTTCTTCATTCCCTATGTAAACTGGTTATTATAAACTCTGAAGTATCAAAGCAGCTTTGCAGCAGGTGCGGCTATAAAAATAAAGGATATGAAACAAATACTTCCAGTGTTTTAAAAGGTTTACTAAGTCAAAAAATAAGGATTTTTAGACAGGTGTGTGCATGTGTACATATATCTAAGTATCAATAGATCACTCCATACGGACTGCACAAGAGTCCAGATCTGCCAGCTTACAACACATTGCAGAATCATGACCCAAACAGATAAATTCTTGAACTCAATATGCAGCTGAACATATGAGTTTATAAGGCAGCTGTTCTAAAAATAATTTCACCTGTACTGGTCACACATTAAGGTCACACTGTTGCCATAAGAAATACAGAACCATATAACAAAACAAAACCAAAAAAAAAGGCAAGAAACCAAATTCTATTTCAATAGCTTAAAAAAAAAAAAAAAAAAAGCTACCAGTCTATAGGGACACCTAACACCTAATCCATCAACTCCCGATTTTAAGGAACCCAAAATGTTAATATTGTCAGGTTTTCCTGCACAGTTCTGTATCTTCAGGTTTTAACTATTAGAAAGGCATAATCAGGTGGTGTGTAGTGTGTAGGTCAATTTATTTCCAATACGGTAATTTATGCAACATTAGCACAGAATGCCAGCTCCAATTCTCTTACTGTTTGCACTCTAGGAGTAGACTTGTATTTTCTGCCAACTCCATTACATCATCCGAAAAAACCCAAACATTTTTTTTTTTTTTCCCAAATCCCTGCCACTCTCCTCTTCCTTCTCCCCTCTCCCCTCCCAAGCCCTTCAAAACCATATGCCGGCTACTGCCGTAAGCTTTATTTCACTTTAAGGACTGCCAAGCCACGGCATCGGAGCGCGTTCGCTATTGTGCTGCACACGGATGCCTCCCTCCATCACTGACCTTCGTTTTTTCATTCAGACTGTTACATAACCCAGCGCCTGCCTGCGTGCGGCGAGTGTGAGCCTGGGCGAGTGTCCGCGTGTGCCTGCGAGTGCCCGACCCCCTCCCCCTTCCTTATTTAATCCCGGGGGGAGGAGGGACATATGGGTCAGCAGGTTAGCAGTACCAAAGCCTAAACAATTCGGGACCGCGAAGAGAACACCCTCACCACCGGAGCCGCCTGCTCTTCCCAGCCCCCCCCCCCCCCCCTTTTCGCATCCGCACAGAACCGGCAGCCGAGCGTTACATAATTTATGGGATCCCAAAGTTACCCCCTCCCCAAGCCCGCCGGAGCCGGCTGCCGGCTCCCCGCCGCCGGCCCCACTCCCCGGCAGCACCATCTGCCCACGCCGCCGGAGCCCTCGGCCGGGAGAGTCGGGGCGGCGAGGGGGGGGGGGGGGGGGGGCGTTGTGTAACACCCGCCAACTACGGCCGCTCCGCGAACATCCAGAAAACTCCCCGACAAATTAAGGAAATTTTCTCCAGTGTTTCTGATTAACCTTGTTACATAAGGCGCTTGCATTCCAAATCCACTCTCGCAAGCTCTAAATATACCCCGCGCAGCCAAATGCTCCCTGCACACACGCCCGTGGCCACCCGGCCTCCTCCGGCCAAGCCCGCTCCTCCTCGCCTCTGCATCCGCCTAACTGCGCGCTCCCTGCTCGCAAATCGCCTCTAATTAAATGTTTCGGCGTGTGTCATCTCGATGGCTTTTACTGTACGCGGATTCCCTGAGTGGGAAGCTGCCTGGGAAGGGGGGGTGTGGCCAAAAGGGGAAAAATACTGTAAAACACAAGCCGACACATGATCAGCCATATTCCAACCTACAACCAAAAAATCCCTCCGTCCGAGGAGAGACGGTCTCCCCGCCGCCGGCGGCCGGGCATCGCCGCCCCAGCCCCGGCGGCGGCCGCCGAGGGGGCTGCCGCTCCCGCCGGGCACGCACTTTTCCTCCGCCCGTCATTTCTTTCAACAGCCGTGTGTATTATTGCATAGCGTTATTTCATTAATTTTTACCCATCACCGAGTGATTCTACCCGGCGAAGCATCTCTAGCGCGCTCCCCCTCTTGTAAATAATTTATGAAGCGTTGCTCCTACAAGTAATTAAAGCGGCAGCCTCCTCCCTCTCGCACGTCTCGGCAAACTCCGGCGGTGTTTGAAGCCGGCGCCCCTCACCACGCCCGCGGCGGGAGCAGGGGCGAGCGCGCCCTGCCCGCTCCGCTCCGCTCCGCGGCGCCCGGCAGCGCGCAGCCCTCCCGCCGCCGGGGCTCGCCTCCCGCCGCCGGGGCCGCTCGGGCACTACCGAGCTGACGCCAAACTTCAACCGCCCTGAGCACCTTCAGAGCTGACCCGCACGGCTAAAAGACGCAATCGGAGGCAGGAGGTAGCTTGGCAGTTAAGCGACAGAAAAGGGGGGCTCGTCTGCTAGTTTGCAGCGTTTTATTCGGGGGGAGGGGGGAGCGAAGGAGAACCCACGGGAGCAGAGGGACCCTCTGCAAAGTTGTGCACATTCAAGAAACAACAGCAACTACGAGATCATCCGCTCCGAGAGGAAATCATTTTTCAGAAACACTTAAATGAATTAAGGGAAAACAGCGCGCAAGAGAGTGAATAAGTCGCCCGCAAACCGCACATCTCCTGTTTAATCGCAGATCCCCCATTCACAACAAGCCACAGCACACCAGTTGAGAAACTGTCAAAAGGAGACAGACGAGGGGGAGAAAAAAAAGGGGGGGGGGGGGAGGAAGGACACTGCAGCTTTAAAAGTTTGTTCCCTTGAATCCCAATACTCCTGCTGTTGCTTTATATATTTATAAAATTATGTAATTTCAGGGACACACTACCCATCCGGATACCACAGGCAATAAACGAGAGAGATAGGAAAGCACTAAACACCGCTCAATATTTTCATTGCATCTGTCCCTCCTCCTGCAGCAATTAAAAGAAGCTATAAAAGTTTGCAAGGTTTTGCAGGGGGTAGAAGTGTGGCTTGTTTGCGTGCGCGGCTTCAACAAGCACGAGCAGTAAACCAGGGGATTAAATTGCTGCATTTCCCCCTTCTCTCTTACCCCCCTCTTCCTATTCCCACCCACCCCCGATCCCACTCCCCCGGCCCCCTCCCCCTTCCCCAAGTCTCCCTACCTCTGCTGCTGCCGCTGCTGGAGTAGCTCTGCCTGCGGACGGGAGCCGGCGCATCGCTTTTCCGGGCCGGCTCCAGGTTCACCGGGGTGTCCCTGGCGCCGGCGGCCGCCTCGGAGACGCTGCTGCCCGGCTCACTGGCTGCTGGATCGGGGGCTGCCGGAGCGGACTCCATGTTTTTCCCAATGTAGATCGCTTGGAGATGGCGAGCTCCTACACTCCCTCTATCTTCTGTTTCCAGCGCAACTCTATGGTAGGAAAGCAGAAGGGAGAGAGCGAGCGTGATCCAGATGGGATGTGAGCTTGCCTGGCTGTGACCACAAGCAGCGCTAGCGAGAGCTGCACACCCCCCCGCCCCCGCACCCCCCGCGCTCCGCCGCCAGCCGCGCACCCCGCGCCCGGCATCGCCGCCCTCCGGCGCGGCCCCAGGGCGCGGGCCCCGGCCGGCCGCCGCGGCGCGGGACGGCTGCGGGCCAAGCCGGGCGGGCGCCCGCGGAGGCGGCGGGCGAGGCGCCGCACGGCCGCGGGCGGCGGCAGGAGGGGGCGGCGGCCGCGGAGCCCCTGCGGCCCCCCGAGCGGAGCGGGGCCGGGGAAAGAGGAGGTGCTGCCGTAGCCCTGGGCGGGCGGGGTGCCAGCCCGACCGCCGCCTGGGCCGGGACCCGCGCCTCGACGCGTTCACGGGGCCCGGCCAACAAGGGCACCGGGCCCACGAGGAAGGAGCTCCCAGCTCCAGCCTCAGCACTGGTGGGAAGAGCTTCTACGCAGGGCTGTCTTTTCCCCCATGACTGTTTCAGCTGAAGCTGCATCAGAAGACGCCGGCTGTATTAAGTGTCTCGAGACCCACAGGTTTAGCAGCCGTGCAGCTGGAGAAGGGGACGTTTCAGACAATACCTCTCTTTCGAGGAAGTACTCTTTGACATAGGACAAAAGGTGACTAGCAAGGTGCCAGAAAACCTCCGGATCCGGTCTGACTTCTGCGAGCACTCTGGTGCAGCGCATAGTCTCAGTAATGGTCAACTCCTTGTCCATTACCTGATATTAAAATAAGTAACAGCTGCCATGAACAGTGTGCTGAAGAACACATCCCTCTTGTATAACAGAGGCCATGTTACATGCAGCCCTACTGCCTCCTGCACAGAAGGTGCTAAAGCTGTCTGCTCTGTTTGCTTTGACTGTTCTGACTAGAAGCACGGCCTGAGCAGACCAAATCATGAAATTTGTATTGGTAGCAGTACAAGCTTTTTCCAAATGGTACTGGATGATGTGCAAGCAGATGATATGCCACTGTCTGCTGACCAGGACTGCTGCTACAGCTTTTAACACTGCTAGTGGTGGTGACTGATGAAACTTGTAGGTAAACCCTGGAAAAATTCACATTCTCCAGTCTAATCACCAGTATTGCACTGCTCTGTCACAAATGGTGGCTGCTCACAAACAGCTGTGAAACATACCATGAGTCCTATTTGCCCCAAGAGCTTGTTCACAAATTGGATTACATCTTGCACTGCTGATTGTTCTTTTAGTTGCAGGGTAGAGTCGTGGGTCAGTTGATTTGGAGGCCCTGAAATTCCAGTTACCTGTGTTTGAAAAAAAAACAAAATAGTTCTGATTATCCATTAGCTGTCTATATCTGAGAGGCATGGGCAGAGACTGCAGAAGACAGAATACCATTGAGAATGATTCTGCATTTATTTTCAGAGTGTGAATACATGCAAAGAGCGAGGAGCTGGACTTGCAGACCTTGCCCATTGAGTAAACCAGTGCTTGTTCTTGACAATTCGTTACAGCAGGCCTGGAAGCCCAGGGGTATGGACACAAAAGGCTACAATGTTTTTCACCGGTGACAAGTGAAACTATCTCAAGCCTGAGAGAAGCTGTTCCTAGACAGCAGACTTGGAGGGGGAGCAAGTGAAAATGGAAGAGGGAGGCAGGAATACAGTTTGCTTCCAGTGCCTTTTCTTGGGGCTGTGGGGAATGTCCCATCGCTACACTGTAACACATGCTGGCACAGACGGGTTCACAGCCTTTTGGCATGGTCTCACTGGAATCTGCAGAGGGCAGAGAGGTGGTCCTTGTCTGATGCAAGTTTGGTGGGTGAGAGATGCAATTTCCTGCAAACTCTCCCCCTTTACTTTTCACTAATTGGCAGCCTCCAAATAGAAGCAAGAATTATGTGAGCTGTGGAAACTGAACTGCCTGTTATCCTGAGAGAAAGCTTATCCCTCCCTCTTCAGATCAGGGTTTAAGCAGGCTGACCAGGCAATGTGTGTTGGGAAACTTGCCCGGCTAATAAAAAAAGGACTTCATTCCTCAAAGCTGCCAGACCACTGCCTTTCACCAGCACTGGGAACAATCAGACTACTTGCCACAGTAAGGATTATTCACATGAGTATTTTGCAGGATTGTTTTTAGTACTGCAGATACTTCAAATTATCAGAGAGTGTGGGGTGGTTTTTTCTCTTCTCCTTTTATCTGTTAAAGGCTGCTGAGATTTAGTGCACCTACCTTAGCTATACAATTGTCATTTAGTGTATCTTCTCCCCCATTTTCTAAAACTAAACAATTTTTCAATTTACTTTCTTAGAAAAGAAGAGAAGGAAACACTGAAGGCTACAATAGGACAACATACAGTAGGCTTTGGTTTTCAAAAGAAACTGGGGGGGGCGGGGAGAATCACAGAGGAGTAAACCCAAGTGCCTAGAACATCTGAATTGATGGAGAAGAAAAATAAATTTTATGTTATTTAAACAACATCTCTCATACATCACTAGCAGCAAGAACCAGCTAAAGCAGGACAGACTTGTAGCATATTTGTAGAGGCAACAATCTAAGAGTTTTTGTAGCACCTACACAAGCAAAGACAAAGCAGCTTTGCTCTTTTGCAAAAAGAGGGTGCCTGAAAAACCAGAAAGCACCATGAGAAAAAGAATAGGGTGACAGTTTACTTGAGCTTTACACAATGGAGGAAAACCATCGTGACTTTTGCCAAGCTCGCTCTCTATGAAGCTGCTCTGCTGAGACATTTCCTGGGCACAGAAAAGGTCTTCCTTGCTCTTTGGTCTTTTATTTCTAGCTTCCAACCCATACCAAAATGGTTCATTAGCTTTGATCACTAAGCTTGTTTAAACAAGGAAGATGGCATTAGCAGCAAAGACAGGTATGCTGAAAAACTTGAGGAGAAATGTTGCATTAGATTAAAAAGGGGATTAGAAATTGCTGCAGATGTTACCTGCAGCAGATCCTATCAGAAGTAACAGTAATGGAAGAAAAAGGGACAAGTAACACCAAACATTTCCTGTCGATTTTGTTGATTTCATGTAGGTACAAAGATTAATCTTTTTTTTAATTTAAATTAAAAAAACAAAACCAAAAACCAAACCAAAAAAACCCAAAACACATGTCCTGTGTGATTCTGGAGTAGACAAAATATTAAGATGATATGGACACTTTTTCAGAGCACCAAAACAGTGACAGAGTAAGCAGTAGAAGAGCTATAATGCACACAACCATCAAACACCACGGAAAGCACACTCTCATGTAGGACAGGCACAAGGTAGACAGAGCACACACACGTGGAAGAAAATCATAGTTCACAAGAGAACAGTACAACACCCTTTTGCCGTAGTGCTAATGACCCATTAAGATGCAAGCATATTCTGAATTTGAAGTAGTTAATAATGGTCTTCTACATAGCTAACTAATACAGCTGTTGAAATACCCCAATTGAAAAAGAATACCAAAGTACATTCCTGATCCAGGAAGTACATAGAATCATAGAATATCTCAAGTTGGAAAGAACCCATAAGGATCATCGAGTCCAACTCCCTGCTCCTCACAGCACTACCTAAACCTAAATCATATGACCAAGAGCATTGTCCCGACTCTTATATAAATAATAGCCCACATTCCCTTCTGTGGATCTAGACTACAGTGACCACTGGCTACACCATGCACATGTCAAAGGGGACTGCCAAATCTTCCTAGGAAGCTTTGTTATCTCCAATCTAGCAGTTGTAGACAACACATTGGTGCAGAGCTGAAAAATCATGATGGCAAAGGTTGGATAATGTTGCACAAAAAGAGACAGCGAGATATTTTGGTGCTGGTGGCATTTTCTGTCTTAGGCATTCCCTTGTGACATTCCCCCAAATTCTTCCAATTACAGCTCCCCCTCCTGTACAACAAGTTGCCAGGGCTAAGGCACATTTGCTTCCCTTGGACACATTGCCCTGTCTGTGGTTTTGATGTCTTTGGAAGAAAAGAGAAAGCAAAGGGTTACAGGTTGAGGACATTCAGAAGAACAAATTTCAGAGTCATGCAAGTAGCAGGACATCCACTAGGTCTTCAGTGAAGTCAGCTAGTACAATTCTGATGTACTCATAGGCCAATCTTGAAAAAATAATTTAGATCATATGCATCTATTGTTTGTAACCATATTCTGTGGCATATCTTTTAACGGTTTACAAAACTTCAGTTAATTAAATTTTACAGTAGGACAAGAAACTGTTTCCACTTGAAACACATACAGCCTATAATACCTGAAAGCAACTTTCTCAAAGTTCTGCACCCCATTAAGCTTCAGCAAAAACAGGCAGACTAGTAAGCTATGTGCATAGGACCTGAACTAATTACTGAAGCTGAGTATTTGGCAGTAATTAAATTAAATACTACTTTAACAGCATTCTGTCTTATTCTAGATGGGAAAAAAAAAAAGAGAGAAATAAGACAACTGTGCTGGAGGCACTGTGACTGGATGCAGTTTCAGTGGACCCTTTCCCACAGCCTTTATCTCTAAGCAAAGTAGAAAGCTCATCAAACAGTTCATCTGGAATCTACACTCACAGATATAATTTTGTTTGTTTTAAAGACTGAGGAGCATTCGTTAACTAGCTAGCACAGCACAGGTTCAGTAGAATCCCCTTCTTCCTGCTGAAAACTCAGTGTAAACTATGAGCTGCTTTTTATTGTTTGTTAAGCCTCTATTTCCACTTTCCTCTCCTGCCATTTGGATTCATTCCTTACTGGATTTTCTGTTTCTGAAAGAAACTGAAGTGGAGAAGTATACAAATATGAAGTAATGAATCCTTTGTGCTTATCTATACAGCACTACATCCACAATCAGCACCTCCTGATATAAAGAGTACGCAGCAATAGCACAGGTCAGCTCTTAAGAATTCAATACTTTTTGTGAATGAATTAAGGCAAAAGGCCCAGAGATATCTGTCTTTCTCAGCATGCTGTCTTTGCTGCTGTTTTCTTGCAGATAGTTAAAAGAACTACTGAATATTTTCCTTTAGCAAGATGTACACCTTTCTGACATTCCACACACTTGCAGACAACCTCTTCCTCCCACAAAGGTAAGCTAATTGAATTAGAGGAACAATTCAGCCTGCCCATAATCTCTGGCGAGTTGAAGGGAAACAGGGAAGAGAAAAATCTGATCCAAAGATACATTTTTCATCTCAAGAAAATGGAAGCTCTTCTAGTGAAGATCAGTAGATGAGACACCATTTCTGAAATCTTGGATCGCTCCCGGTCCAAAGTGGGGGTGGTTGTTTTTTAACTAACTCTTGCTTCAGTATCTTCTTCTTAACTGTGTTTTCACTCAGTAGCTGTTCCCCCAAATACCACATTTATTATAGAATTCATCCTTTATATCAGACTGATAACTAATACTTTTTTTGTGAAAAAAATGTGTTTCTCTAGAAGTAGTAGTAAGTTAAAAGCAGGTTAAAGCAAGGAGAAAAAATAACTTCTCCATAAGAAAGAAACGTTGCTATTGTCTAGATGATTGTTGTGCATATACCTTCATACATCTCTGTCATTCTCCCCGTGGATTCCATCAGTAACCCCTTTCAAAATAACTTAGAGTGGCTCTTTCAGGTAAGGTATTCGGCTCACAGACAAGATCCTAAAATACTGGAGAGTTCAAATGCATTTGGAAAGCTCACTTTCACTCAATCATTAAGGAAGTTTGCACTAGCCAAGCAAAACCATATCAGTTTGTAGTTCCAAATCATCCTGAATAGGAAAGCTACAAGTTACCTTGTATTACTGTGCATTAACATGTAATTAATAAGATACTTTCTAGAAACTGTCTAATGCATGCACAGGAGGGCATAGCCAAGCCAAAACACAAAGTTGCATATTTGCAGGAATCTAAAACACAGCCAAGTAATATTCTTTGCCATTAACTTTCCTACGTATCTGGAAAGAAAGATGACAAAAAAAAATACCTGCATAGCTGAGGTCTGTGAACAGCATACCCGCACTGACAGTAAACCATAGCAAAGTACTCTCACAAACCTATTATACCACTGCCATGCTTTCCTTTTAACAGTCATGACCACACTTTCCTTTTAACAGTCATGATGCTAAGCAGTAATGTACTTCACCTCACAACAATTTCCATCACAGTACCTTCAGAAAGGCGGAGAAGTTGCGATAGAAACTATCTGCCTTTTCCTACTCTGTCACAACCCAGACATCTAAGAAAATGTTCTGAACAGGTGGTGGGTAGCTTTCTCAGGTATCCCATTGCAACGGTAAGGAGCCATGCCTGCACACCTTCTGATTTGCCTCCTTTTTCTCCAGGTCACAGAACTCGATCTTCTAGCTATCTTAGAAATACGAAAATTGCCTTCATTGAACATGTACCAAAAAATTACACTAACCATCAGTTTATTCAAGCAGCCCAAATACACAGCAGAGAGATTACAGCTTAGATGAGCATTAAAACTGAATTATGCCAGAAATGCAGAAGTGAAAGTTGTAATTTAATTTAAAATAATTAGTCAGGTTTTACATAATTTGAAGCCTCATTTGATTTATTTAAACACTGTATCTAGTAAAATATTTTTATTTCAAGGAAAAATGGAAAGCCATCTACTGCATGCAAAGGTCAACTCGTATTACAGAAAACATTCTCCCATCTGCTTTAACTCTTTGAGAATTTAACATTCCACAATAGAACACAACAGCCTCTGTCTTTTATAATAGTAAGTCCAAAATTTCATATATTTTATACAGACTAGAAGGATGAATATGAAGCTTCAAGTATTATGTTGAAAAGAGAATCCTTGGAAGAGGAATTTCATAGTGAATATATGCCAAAGTGTTAACGGAACAAAGGTATAGCAAGAAGTAAAAGATCCATTTTTCCCTGTGTTTGGAGATGAGAGGGAAGAAGGTAGAACTATTGAACTTTCACAGCTGACAGTTCTAATAAAGTAAAAAAAAATTTGGTTGTTCCTAGGCTGTCTTCATGTTCTATAAAGCACCAAAATTCAAAATAAGCTTTGCAGATTTTTTTCAGCTTTTTTCCTGTGATGAAAAACAAGGTGGGAAAAGTACCTTTTAATCAAACAAAATATTTAATTAGGCCTGAAATGAAAAGCTGCATTTTGCACCATCTTTTTTTAACTTGCTAAAAGTGAAGTTTAGTTATGCTTCAAATTAAAATTATATTTTCCTTAAAAAACAAAAAGAAAAAACCCAAAACAAAACCACAACAAAAACCCAACCAAATTTCTGAACACATTTAAAAAGGAACATCAAGGTCTCACATCTTTTCCAATTTTTTCTTCAACTGAGTAAATCAATCACAAGATAGAGTTCATTAAATTGATCCAAGTATGTATTTTTCTAGCCAAAAAAGCCACTCCATTTTGGATATGGTAAAGCTATCAATAGCTATTTCGCAGCCTTTGTACAGCCAACATGGTGGTTCTTACACAATTTTAACTATAGAAGTACACATATGATGTAAAGTAGGCTAGTCAGTAATAGCATCAAGAGAGACTCTCAGTATGTCTTAAATTAGAAGACTCAACTATGATCAGACCAATTTACATATCAACATGAAAAAGTTATATATTTTATTAAAAGTTATAATATTAAAAATGGCTTTCATACTCAGGTTTGTGACTCTAGAACAAATGTCGTGAGGCTTATGTCTGTGTTAAGCCATAAGAAGCTCTCCCAAGACAAGGACTTAGACCACTGGCAAGCGATTTTCACATGTCATTTTGGCTGAACATCCTTCTTGTTCCATAGCTATGGATGCACTCCCCTCACAACCAACAGCTACTTACAGTCATACCCATATTGCAAAAAAAAAACCAAACAAAAAAAAAAAACCAAAAAAGTGCCAACTTTTGTCTCTCAAACCAATCTAACCAGTCTACAAATGAACAAAGAGCCTGCTACAGAGTAATTTTCAAAAATTGTACCAATTAAAAGTCAAAGATAAGGCTGGAAGGAAGAAACACACGTTGACACACTCAGTCCCTCTCTGTAAAGTCAAGGCAAAAATAAAATAGGCGCCCAGTCTAAATAATTATTTCAAGGGTGAATTTTTTGAAACTTTGTTTATTCGCAACCATCTTTAATTTAAATAAATTGGATAGGGTTGTTAGCCAAATGGATATTACCTTCAACTATTTTGACAAAGGTTTTTATTTACATCTTGAATTATGCAAATTATATATCAAAATGTCAGATTTTTTTTCCTTCTCATTCAAAAAACATAGAAAAATAGCAAATTTCAGCTTAAGTAAGCCTGGCAATGCACGGTCTAGCCCTCTATTTTCTGAATCTTTCCAAGCCTATGAATGCAGTATCACCTGAGATAGGTAAAGCATTTCTCCCTTTCTTCTTGAAACATTCACCACTTTTCTTTAAAAGAAAGTTATTCCTTAAAAGCAAAAACAGGCTATGTAAAATATCCTCACAAGTGTATTTAGACACACTACGTTCTCTCATCTAGAAAAATAATTACCTTACAGGCTTCATAGTCAAAATAGGAAGCTCTTTGCTATACAAAGTTTGTTTTAGTTGAGGTTTGAATCTTGTGGCTGGGAGACTTCATGATAACCCACACAGCTATTTTTGAAGTTTAAAGCAAAAATAAAACCTGCCATACTCCATAGATTCTTAGAGTACCCTTCCATTTGAGCTTCTCAGAAAATTTTATGTTGTATTTCTCTCTATCTTTACTATCTTCCATAATGCAAGGGATTCTTTCCTAAATCACCTTGGCAATGCTTGTTGCTATTGTAGAAATTTAACTACCATTTGAAAATAGCAAAGTAGCATCTCAGGCAAAACTGCTAAAGATTAAAAAAAAAAAAAGAAAAGTCTATGAAGGTAAAATGCTAGGTGGTGAATAACTAACATAAAAATCAACTTACTTATATATAACAGATTATATTTTTTCCACATCCTTCATGAATATGTTATCCTACAGACACATTAATGAAGCGTCCACAGGACTTCTCCCACTTTCTTTTTGCAGCTTCCACCATGTTTCATCTCTGCAGACCTGCCTTCAGTCACTCAAAACAATCAGCACAAATTTTCACTGGAAACTCTATGCTTTTTCTCACCTTAGCATGATAGCAATCATTTGCCTCCAATTTAAATAGATTAAACAAATAATTTAATATTTACAGCCCTAGCTTTACAATAATACAATTTTACTCTTCTTCAAATTATCTGTAATCTTTTATAATACACTGATATTTTCCTGGTACATATGCCAATTAAAACTATGGCTGTGCCTCCCCTCCACTGAGACTTACACTTTTATAGGACCTTTATGATGACATTCAATTACCATAAGGAACAGCAAGATCAGGGAACAATTTTCAAAGGAACAAAAAGTGGTTCACTTTAACGTTCCTTACTAACGTTTATGGCTTTTCAGAAATCAATACCAACATGCAAAAACAATGTAGTAGCTCTACTTAAGAGTTTTTTATTATCTGAACACAAAACTGAACTCATAACAAATACTAGCTTTAAATTCTTTTGCCTTTTTTCCCCTAGTGTTGCAAAATTTGTCTGAGGGGAAAATGTTTGAAATTAATGAGTTTAAATTTTGAGAGCCAAAAGAGTTCTATTTCTCAAAAAAAAAAAATCTTAAATATTTTATATCTACTCTTCACCATTTGTTTTTCACTGTGAAACTTTAAGTCTTCCCCACTTTCTATCCACACTTCCAAAAATGCCAAAATCTAACACAACTAGGGAAAAGAGGCTTAAAGAATAAGAAACTATTAATATGCCTTTTATCACAAGTGCTTCATGCCCCTCTGCTTCAAGTAGACAAGAGGGAAGAAGCAGCATGTAATGATCTTCCAAAATGGATGTCATTTCAGGTTCACAAACAAATCCAGGAGAGCAATTTCTTACTTCAGATTATAAAGCCCTTAATACTTTTCCACCTTAGAATCTTCCAGAAACATTCAGGGATCTTGTGTTCTTTCATTTGGCATGCTGGGCCCCCATCTGGTCAGCTGTGAGCTTATGTTACAACACCAAAAAAAATTGATTTTAGGCATGCTTTTTGCATTGGTGCTCAAAGTACAAGCTTTATGTGATATGAAGTTTACATTCCTTCTAATCTGATCTCATAACTCTATTCCATGGGGACATCTTTATCAAAGAATAGATTCTTGGCCTAGGATGCTGGAATTAAAAATTCCTTACTAATTAATTTTTAGCTGGCACAACTCACAGTCTTTTTAAGTTCAGTAGGAATTGTAAGTCTATTCTCCTTGTTTAACCACTTATAATTAAAGATAAATAAATAGCTCAGCTCTGTTTTTTCCCCAGATGAATGTACTGATTAACACAGTAGGTTTTTCTACAGAACTTTGGTTTGTGGATGAGAAAATTTTTTAAGAGTCCAACTCTCTAAATGCTTTCCTCCAAGAGAAAAAGGACTGGGGGCCGTGCCCGGGGCGGGGGGGGCGGGGGGGGGGGGGCGTTAGGGAGATAGTTCTGAAACTGATTATAAAAAGTTTCCAGAAATATTTTTTTAAAGCCCATAATTATTTTTTAATGTTCAAAGATGGAATATTTGTTTAAATTACCATGCTTGCATATGCTTCTACAGCCCTTTTATAAGCAAAATTGTGTACCCTCTGGGCTGCATACACAGACATAGGACAACCATACATTTGCTAAACATTTTCTGTATCAGGTAATGACATCTGTGTGCCACTTTTGGCTATAGACAATTAATAGAACACATATCTCAGACTTTATGGGCAAGCAAAACATCCAGAAAGCAAGAAGCTCAGTGTCAATGGACTTAATCTTTTAGTAATATAAATATGTGTATGTTTTTGGAGAAGTAAGACTTGGGCGAGCATACAGCTAATGAAGAGTGAAACTGATCACATGATACATGCCTAAATGCTTTGCTGAACTAGGACCTCATAAATGCCAGGAATATGGTCTATAATATTATGGATTTGAAATGGACTATTAAACAACAATATTTTTGAATTATTGAAGCTTCCTTCTGAGAAGACCAAAAGCCCAAATTAAAATATAAGGTCTGTCACTTTTTTCCCTTTTAAATATTCCCTATTTCTAAAGTTTTGACACAAACTCAAGAAACTCAGTGGTACCAAGATAGGCAGACAGTTGCACTTTATTTCACTGTGCTCTTTTTCTCCCAAGAACATTATTTTGCAATAGAACTATTTCACTGTTGGAAAACTGAGCTGCCTTTTTTGTTTGGTCATGATACCACCTCTGTTCCCCTGGCAGCATCTGCAGAATTACAAAGAGGAGAGTTAGAAGAAGCCATGACAAAAACAATCCTCTGTATGATTATTGTGTTCATCCTGGAATATACTATATGTCCATGTACATATGTACATATACACCATGGAATTGGACTGCTCACTGTATGTACTTAGTGGTTTAGTTTCTGGGCCGTGAGGAACACAGAAGAAACAGCACAGTGGTTCAAAACAAGCCCCTTGCTGGAAATGTATGTGGCATTATTTAATGTTTTCAGTATTAGCTGTAAAGAAGCTTAAGCCAAGTTACAGTACTTGTTTTGCCAGTACAGGGAAGCAAAAGATCAAAAGGACCACAAATAGTTAAATAACATCCCTCTGATCTTGTCATACAGACTGACACAGATGCAGCAACCTGCTTGAGCTTCTGAGGAAGTTAGACCAGGGAAATGGCAAGCCACTGGGATGACAGACCTGTTCATCACAGCACTAACTTCCACTGCACTAACAGTCTTTTCTCCCTCTCCCTTTTCTTTGGTCTGTTTCTGCTGTTAAAAAAAAACCATCCCAGTTTAAAAGAGTTGCCTAGTCACCTGAGCCACAAACTCCCAACAGGCAAAGCTCCAGCTATTCAGCTCTCCATGCTTAGGGTTTCAAAAAGGAGGACTTGACGTACAGCTGGGAGAATTTCAGGAACCACCTCAGAACTGTCAAAGCCCAGCAGTTGTTGCAGTGTATCGAAAGAAGCCAGTCACATCAGGAGCCATTTAACCATTATACCAGTCAGATTTTTCAGAATCCTGATTCTTTCCCAGATGTGTCAAGGTGATGTGTGATACTACAAATATACGTTTTTAAACTTTTATCCAGATGCTCCTTGGTTTGTGACTGTCTTGAATTCACACTGTGCCCACCTTCTAAGTGCTTAAGTGGTGGCAGAAAGCCATTAAAGGCAAACAGAAGAATGAATAAGGACATGCATGATTGAAGTAAATTTATTTTTATGTTTAAGTGAATACACACAGAAACTTGTCTGTGGTATTCAGTGATCTGCACTTTCTGAAGCACTGTTCTCCACAAATACAGAAATTCAAAAATTAGCTTTCAAGCTATTAATTAAATTTCTTGGATAGGTAAATAATGAATAAGAGCCAGCTATTCATTAGTATGCAATACCTGAAAACTATGTTACACCTTCTTATCAATCTGACCCAAGATTTCCCTGCTGTTGGAGGGAACTAAAATCACAGCTGACAGCATAGTGTGCTTTACCTATAAGAAAGCAGAAAGAACAAAATTAGTTAGTTACTCAAATAAGCAAGTGGTTTACCCCAAATTTGTAAAAACTATGGAAAAAATTCTTTTTTAGTAGTTTAAAGCATGCTGCTGTTGGTTGAACACATCCAAGCAGCATGCAAACGTTCCAAGATGCAGAATAGATGTCAGTTGTTCATGACTTACTCAGCAACAAGTTGTCTGCCTAACCCGTTAAGTCTGTTGCCTATAAATCCTCCCTGGTAACAGGGAAAGGGAGAGAGGCTCCTGCATGAAACACTCTCCATCCTTCCAAGACTTCAGTCCTGACTCATCCCTGCCACAAACTTGCTTTTGGTTACAGAGAAATTGTTTTGTTTGATTTTAATTTCATTCTGCATTGGAAAAGCATTATTATTATTCCCAGGAAGTAGCATGGGTTAGTGTGCAGCTATTTTATATTTAAGCAAGATTGTGCTTAATGCTTTCAATTTTAGTGCCACTGCCTCTTGAGAATCTGTGATATTTCAGTGCTTGGTCACTGCTACTTTCTTTATCCCAGCAGGTTCTCAATGCAAGCAGTTCATATACTGCTATGCCAGCTCAGCCGAGCAAGACTAGGAGTTTTGTGTTTGTACTGCCTGTGCCTAACTAGAGTAGTAGCTATTGATGAACATTCTGAAAAAAACAAAATCTCTAAGTGCTGGAGAAAATAGTTAAAGTTGGCTCTCCAAAAAGAAGAAAAGATCAGATTGCAGTGCAGTTCAGAAAGTGCTATGAAACCCATTAATAGCAATATGTTCTCCACACGTTGAAAAGATGAAGCTAATTAGTAAATTTCTGCAGTTCCCCCCAAGAAGCCTTGTAGATTACTAAATGGGTCCACAATACTACTGGCATCATTCAAAGATGTGCATTTACATTTGATCATTTACCAGAGTGTTTCTCACAGTTCTTCTAATTATGGACTGAGAGCCATGCTTCTAGACTCCTAAAAAAGATGAAAAGAAAAATCTGCAAACTCTGCATTATCTCCCTTCCTGTTTTAACTACAGAAAGAGCAATTTTTGGATGGACTAACTTGTGCACACCTCTGTAGCTTCATTAGGAAGAAAAGGATTACTGCTCCCCTATCACCCTCCGACTTACTTATAAGAGCACAAATTCCACGGTCTTGTGCTGCAAGTAGGGCTCCCCCACTTTTTACTCAGAGAAGGCCTGATGAGCAACAAGCTAGGAACCACACCACTGCAAAACCATGTCCCAAATAGTACTGGTTTTTTCCCCCTACACTGTCAGAAATAAAGACTTACCACATGCCCTGTGTCAGCATACCTTTGGAACAGATTTTTTCCCCACCTTCTCCCTGCCTTGCAGATTACTGGGATGGGGGGATTCCTCTGGAATCAGTAAGACACAAGCCTTAAACCTGCAGGCTCTGAGCAACTGACTGCTCCAGGCCCTGGAACATAGGCCCTCATGCAAGCCCTGGGTAGCTGGGAGAGAGCTTCTATCCACTACAACTTTGGTGATCAGGTAGTCTACTGAACATAGCCAAAATTCATTTGGCCACTGCAATTCATTTGGCAAAATTAATTGCAGGCCACCTGCTCCCAAGAGAGGCAATTCCAAAGTATATGATTCCATGACCATGCTTTGCAAATTCCTGCTGTAGACAGTGTTCTACCTGGGCAGTCAAAATGCTCAGAGGCATCCATGAAATAGGAAGGATCCTGATACTCATCAACAAACAGCAAAATTCATAAACAGAAAACAGAGTAGTCAGACACGACATAATGCAAACCCAGTAGTGAGCACATTAAGTTGTCCCAGCAGTTCTTCCACTCCCTGCAATTCTACAATTGTTTTCAAGCACAGAAATAAAAATTGAGATTCGCATTATGTCCTGAATGTTCCCCAAACTTGGTACACTTGAGATCATGTGAAAATGGAGGAAAGGAGTAGGAAATCCAGAGCTAGGTTCACCTTAAAGAGACTTCTCAAACACCAGGCTTTTCACATGTGCAAGCACAGTTTCAGTCTGGATAACTGCACTTACAGAGCAAGTCAAAGCAGCAAGGCTGCCTAAGTTGTGAACAACAGTAGGACCTTATTAGAGGCTGGCTGTTGTCAGGCCCACAGACCAGTGTCTTTCACATTAAGCTAAGGAGGTGCTTTCAGATCTTAAGAACAGCCCAGCTAGAGTTGCTTTTGTGCTGTATATGGATTTACCAAGCTGAAGATGTTGAGGAGCTAGAACTTGTGAATTGCAGCTTACCCAGTTGAAGCTGCACCGGGGACTCGTACTAAGAGGTTAGGTTGTGTCTGAGTTGCTATTTGTCAAATTTTCTGCTTCTGAAGTGCTCAGAGTGACAAAGCGAAATTGCTGAGCTGGGATATTACCCCACTGGTGTGCTACAACCACCTCCTACATTTTAGAAGCACCTCTTATACACTTACAAGGATGCTCCAGTTGCAGACTTTCAAGGGTAATTTTTAATCACACTTGGACTTTAAGAGGTTCTAACAAAGTATAGTGCTATAGGCATATAGATTGATGGATGCTTCAATACTGAGCATAAAGCCTTCTATGTTATCTGATTCTATATTTATGCTTTAACTCATTAGTGGGTTTCATTAGCTACATTTTTAGCTTGTGCAGCATTTCTCAAGTTATATCTCTATATAAGGGATTCAGATGCTTTTCCTCTTCTCTGGTGGGGGTCTTCTATATGATGTGATAAAACAAATAAATACAAAATAGACTAACAGCCATATATTAATCTGTTGAGCATTCCCAGAAAGGAAAAGTCATGTCGTGTTCAAAGTTTCTATGCACCATTAAAGAAGCCAGAAAAGGCAGATGGAACTGCATTCTGTAATGGAACCTTAGGAAGATATCTAGGGGGAAAAATAGCATGTTTTAGTCCTCATGAAGGGAGAAAGAGATTTACAGAAAAATGGATAAATAAAAAACTAAATGCTACTTTAATCTTATTACTTATGGTAATCATAAGAAACCATTCATTTTTCTACTTTTTTCAGTTTTTAACTTTTATCACTTTTCATAGGTAAAAGTAGCTGTAAACATCTCATTTCCATCCATCTCACCTATACTAAGACAACTTAGGAAAATACACTCTAGTCAATGAATTTATATCAGCTTAATATGGACTATGTTAGACATCTGGAAAGTGATACCTTCGTAGTAGTACAGTGAAGTTTGGGTAAAGATACAAATGAGGTTTGATACTCTCAGTCAGGTTTTCAATCAGGGAGAGCTACACATCTTCATAAATATCACCCAGGTTTATGCAAGTCTAGAAAAAACAACAGACATCCTAAACCTCTTGTTTCTTAAGGGAGTGTTCTGACCATTTAGTTTTCTGACAAATTTCAATTATGTCTCGTTTATTCACAATAAAGGTTTTTCTACTGGCTTATCTGGATTTTTCTCAAAGACATTGATACAACATATGAAATGGGAAGATGAGAATAAAGACTACTTACAGAGGTCATACGAAGATAGAATATCCCATAATAATACTGAGAATGGTTACATTTGAGCAAAACCTGAGAATTATTTTTGGATACTGCTGATTGTCTGCAAATCATGGAGTTCAAGTCCCTTTTCAGTAGAGGCTCCTGTATCACCTTTGAAAATCAGGATTAGAAAAAAATTAAGTATTTTCAAAGGCACTCATGAGACTTTGGAACAGAATTCACAAACAGGCTTCTGCACAATGACACTGAGCTTCACAATCTCTAACTCACAGTCAAATGAGGCTTAAAACAACCCCCAGTGCCCAGTTTGGTGCCCAGGGTATCTCTACAATGCAGGAGAAGGGTTAGAGAGAGATGAGGTTCACGCATAGCAAGAGTTGTCTTAAGGCTGCAGACACCAGGTAAGCAAACCTCACTGCAGGGAGATAGCTGCCCCACTCTCTGAACTTCCAATACTGAGGCTTTTTCTATCATAAGACAGAGGGTACACCTGTCTTTTATAAATAGCTGTAGGAAGAACTTTTTCTTCATCTAACAGCTCAGCAGTTAGACCTCTCACAAAAGTTTTAGAACTTCTCTAATTCCTCCTCCACCTGATGTCCACATCTTTTACACAGGGGAGCATAAGGTAGATACACTTTCAACTTCTGTTGTTGAAGCGCTCTCCACTGTCCAAAGGACAAGAAGGAAAGAGAATGGTGTTAGTCTATAACCTAGTAGTTACATACTGCTCTGTAAGATACATACCTACAATCCCTTTCCCATTATAAAAGCAGTGAACAACAGACTTGCTTAGGTAGTGAACTTGCTTAAAGTGGCATGAACTAAGGTGCAAATATCACTGTCACCGATACTTGCCCTTCTGGGGGAAAGCATCCAGAACATGCAGAGAACTGCAGTAATTGGTTGCAGTTTGTCTTGGATGCCACAGTTTAGCTTTTCCTTCCCCAACACCAAAAAGGTCCATCCTCTAGCAGCATAAGCCTGCAGTTCCCATGCCTACAATGGCTCGGGGGCAGCCATTGCTTCCGCAGAGGCAAGTTTGCTGATGGGCACCATCACACCTTTGACTGCCAAGAGCTCCTGAACTCTTAATAAGCAGAAACTGTCAGTAGGAAGCCAGTGCCTTTTCAGAAGCTAATTAACAACTTGCTTCTCTAGGATGGGCAACAGCCTCCACATCCTTCTGTATTCCCAGCTTCTGTTGAAGTTAAAATTCAGTGAGTGCTGGGAGCCAGGAGACACTGTTTCTCACAGCATTTCACAAAAACAGCTGCACTATACACAGGGGAAGCAGACGTCCTGAGAGGAACATGATGATAGCCCCACTGTGCACTGACCCCAGCTAGGAACCTTCAGAGGCAAGCTCTATAGAGCAGAGAAACTTCCCAGGTTTAGATGAAAATTATCCTCCCAACATTACCCACCTAACCAGTGTTGATTTGACCACAGTTCAATCCATCACAAGAGGCCCATGGTAAGTGGAAGAAATTTTGCTCCTATCTAATGGATGTGCTCTTGAATTGGTTTAATTGCTCAGCTCTACTTTGAAATGAAATGGGCCAGCTTCAACTCATTACTCTCCTTTTCTTCGGGAATTGTCATGAGGCTGCTAAAAATGCTCAAAATTTCTAGTCTATTTCCTCATAAGTTATATACAATCTTAATCCAGCAAATGCTTCCATCTCTGTCCCTGTGATTGTAGTTTACTCGCAATTGGTATTTAAACTGTTGCATTTGGTTTTGAGTTGAGTGACACTTGTGCCACTTGACACCAGATTTGCCACAGATACGCAAAATAGAAACAGGCTATGCTCCACACAGCTCCTAAAAAAAGCAAAAAGGTTTTCCTGCTGCTGCTGACATTAGCTGCTATCTGCTGAAATGATAACGTCTGAATGCCTGGTTCACTAGAAGCATCCTGCAACTTTTCAGCAGTCATTGTTATAAAGATAGTGTACCTCCAAGCTCAGACAAGAATTAGACACAGGAGTATCTTAGAAAGTCTTTGGTTTTTTCCCTGGTTTGTGTTGTATCTTAGTCTTACACAGTTGCACTGGAAAATACTCCCTGTAATAATTATTTTGAGAATGCACAAAAAGTGGTATATGATACATTAAAAAAAAAAATCTAAATATTTACCATTGGTAATGAAAACCATTGAGCTGAAAAGTATAATATTCAGCATTTTTGTCTGACTCAAATAGGTATCAATGCTACTTTTTCACGTATAAAAGAGGTTTTTAAAAGGTACATTGGGAGAAATTTCACACCTCAAAGTTTATAGTATGAAAGAAGATATAATTTATGCTCTTTGCTGCTTTAAACCTCTTTCAGTTGAGGAAATTACAATGAGAAAAGTATTTGAAATGTCAGACAAAGAATATTAATATCGCAGGCACTCTAAAAAAAATCAAATACTATTTTAATTAAAACTTGTTTTAAGTTTCTTGTCAAAATAAGAAGGTAGGCTATGTCATAGCTGTATTTAGGCAAATGTTAGCAGAGTTCTCAGGCCTGGAGGAAAAGAAGTTTAATAAGAGTTTGGTGCACCTGGTTTGGCCATTGATGTTTCTCATCTGATTGAGTTCTTGCCCCAAGAGATGCTTGATGAGAAAAGCTCAGCTGCCACACATTTTTACAAGTACTGTAAGTCTTGGAAAAAACTTAAAATCAAAATTGGGGAAGGTAGAAGAGAAACAGAGTGGGAGACAGAGAGACTGCATATCTTCTCTGTTTCTTTGAATGAATACAGAATTAAAAGGCTTAACTTCCTAGAAACTAGACGCATTGATATACCTGAAAATCATGCATTAAAGTGCAGTTTACCATATCTATAAAGACAGCTACCTAGGCAAAGCTGAAGTTCTGGAAGGAACTGCTGACATGTGGGTATTTCTCCCAGGGCAGAGAGGCAACTCATTCTTTTCACCGAGACTCATATGATATACAATTAGACTTGGAAGTGTTTCACAATTGTTTCAACCTAAAGCTTTAGGTGGAAAGACTGAGAAATACAAAGGCCTTGCCTCAGTGCCCATCTTACTAACTTAAAACTTTCACTGACTTCAGAATTGCAGGAAAGGGTTGCTCTGTTTCTGTGAGCTAGGCAGCTGAACTTGGCTCCTCTTCACATACAACCTCCCAGTTTACCTCCTGAGTTACAAAGCTGTGAGTCATGACACATGGTTGCGATGTATTATTTTGCTGCACACACACACCTGACAGATTTCACTCTCCTCTCCCCTTCACCCATATTCCTCAGGCTTTTTTATTTTATTCCATACTGGAGTTCTGCTACTTGACTAGGTATTTTCACCAAGAACTCACCTTTATTAAACTTTCCCTGAGAGTTTTACCTTTTCATTACGGCCCTGTTTGCATTTTTGTGCGATGCTATTCCAGGAATAGCTGTGTTACCAACCTACAAATTAAAAAACACCACCAGATGGTGAAAATATGTCTGACTGATTATTCCAAAACCATAAAATGTTACTTTGTTCATAGTTCTGTTCATTAAGATTTGTAAAGGCTTGTTTAGCTCAAGATTACTATCATCTATTCAGTGGTCAAATAACATTACAAAACCATTACTGAACGGTGAGTTGCAGTCTCTAGAAAATATTAATTCAACCAGAGATTACAAGAAAAATCTCATTTTGACAGACATCACTTCTTTTCGGCCAGTGTGCCATAAAGCTTTATGTATCACCCCTCCCCTTGTTTTTGTTTCTGGAAATTCTACACAAATACTACCACTATGGGAAGCCATTTGCATTGAAGAGCTGGTCATATTACATGCATATTTTCAAATTTTTTTACATGATAGTATATTGTTATCTTCTCATCTGAGCTTGTATCCCACAACTGGGTTTAGCAGATTGATTAGAATGAGCCTGCATTTTGCAGAACAACTTGCAGGATGTACCGAATACCTTTGTCTAAAGATACCTGATTTTCATAACTAGGTACAGCAATATTGTAACTGAGAATTTATGATTTGTCTTCAAGTTATTCACAAGAATATTTCAATCTCCTTAATATATTCTACTGTAAAAACATTTGCTGGACATATGCAGTAGGCAATTCTTAAGCTAAGTATTATGGATATGAACCTATTACCTCTCCAAAGCTTGTTAGCTTGTTTAACACATTTTCATATGGAGAATTTCTGTTTAGATTGGTAGTTTGACTTTAACTAGTATTTTCCAGCATTCATTCAGAGCATGCTCTGTCTAGGGAAGATACACACTATACACTCCCAACTTAACATTTTCCTCATTGTCTTTTTGTTTAAATCCTGACTGAATGCAGAAGAAATACTTCCCAGACCTCTTGTTATATTCATACACAATTCTCTTACTACAAGAGAGTGTAAAGAAAACAGAAATTTTATAGGTGTTATCCTCAATTGATATATCATGAGCATTCAGTCCAGTAGTAGAAAAGGAAACTGGGACCAAGCCTTCAAGGAAGGAAGCACTCTCAACTATTCCTAAATTAATGAACACAAAGGCATTCTGTACTTACAGAATTGAACAACTCTTTATGGGAAAAACCAGACTCAAACTTCAGGAGTGTTTTAAGGAAACTAAAGCAATATACAGTAACAGAGGTCATGACAGTTCTCCTCTAATTTATCCTTAACAGCAAGCTAAATTCCTGTTTCTTTCAAAAACCAGAGATAAGCCACACAGATAAACTTCTACACATTGCATAATTAGGACAGCTCATCCCATCCTTTAAGTGGGAAAACTTGGACACAAATGCTTTTGACTCTTTATAAAAAAAAAGAGGTAAAACTGTGATCCCAAACTGAATTAGAGTGCATCTAGTTGAAAGATACACTGCAAGAAGTAAGGTTTTCCATATTTTCCAAAACTCGAGTACAAACATCACGACACCTTGTCTAAGACATTCTTCAAAGAGCTTTAAAAAAAGACAAAGCTTCTTGCATTCTTACCCTACACCATTAATGTTTCTTTTTCATTGTGCAAACACATTTCCAAATCATTACTTTCGCAGACTGTAAAACTTATCAGACTCTTCACATAATAGTTGGCTTTAGATCAAACCCTGATATACTCAGTTCTGTTTTTTTAAGGAGCACCCATAGCAAGAATTTTATTTGTCCTACCCTCCATGTTATCATAGCCTCATCTTCTATTCCCTGTTGCAAAATTAAATTCCACATGATTTTCATACTATATAGACAAGAAAATCCCTAAAGGAACATTTTACTGATTAGACTTCTAAGAAATTCTTCTCAGTCATTACACCGATGAATTAAGACTTCCAAATTCAGGCCTACAGAAAGCAGTCCCAGAAAATCTTGAACTATAAAAATATTTTCATTAATACTTTTATTCATCCTTTTTATTTTAAAACTCTCTTCATATTTTCTTAAACATCAAATTTCTTAAATATATCTTAAATATTTAGCTATGATCCCAACACTGATTTTATATCAACACAAATGTCGATAAGGGTGGGGTTTTTTTAGATTTACTTGCTTATTATGCTACAATGACATGACTGTAGACATACACATGTAATTGAAATCATACAACTTGGTGTTACCTAACCTACTCTGAGCAAACTGAGGCAGATGAACTGGTTTTCAGAAAAATAATAAATTTCAGTGACAAGTTATAGTCAGCATTCTTTTCAGAGTCCTTAGTAGTTCAGTATTTGGTTTGCTAATGCTATAAAGAAACAATTATTTACAGCAGCTCCTCCAGTATGAATTTTAAAAGGAGTCTGCAAATTTCATTTTATCAAATGCAGTTTTAGCAAATGCTTACCTTGAGGTCAAATATGAATGTTAAGTTGTACTGAAATGTCACACCAGATTTTCATAAGAAAGATAGGGCGGTAATGCCAGAAAAAAACCCAAACTGAGCAAAAAAGCAAGCAAGCCAAACTATAAGAACATCAGTTTGCAAGAAACATCAGAATAAAAAGCCATCAGTTTACTCTTACTCTCCCACGCGGAAATATTGCAGCCTTTGATTATACAATAACATACTACTTTTTCCATGAGTCCTACCTCATAAACCGCCTCCCTCCGTATTTTTCATGCAATGAGTGTAATTCCTGCCTTACATGCCACGTAGTCCTCAAACTTTAAAGAAATTATCATTTTCACATTTTTTTAAAATATTTTTTACCAATTGTCTCTACAACATTACCAGTGCTCTTTTTCAGTATCGTCTTCAATTAAGATGGTAGTTTATAAGCACATTCCTAAAAACACACGCAACTATGTAAGCAGACACCAGAAGAGTGCAGCAAGAACAAATGCCAGCAAAATCGCAATGAATTTGTGGATTTAAAAATAATTTTCTAGATAATCTTTAATGCTTAAGAACCCTGCTCCTTCCATATTTCAACACAGTTTAATTACTTCAGTTATTTTCAAGAAAACCAACTTCACTATATATGTTTTCTTCCTTTTTGGCCTCTCTGGTTCAGCCATTATTTCTTATCATTTCTTTTGTCACTTGCCCTTTCTCACTGGTCCTCTTCCTTCTCCAGTTACCTCTGAAGCATTTCATAGAATGGTTTGGGTTAGAAGAGACCTTAAAGATCATCTAGTTCCAACCGCCCTGCAATGGACAGGGACACATTCCACTAGACCAGGTTGCTCAAAGCCCCATCCAACCTGGCCTTGAACACTTCCAGGGATGGGGCATCCACAACCTCTCCGGGCAACCTGTTCCAGTGCCTCACCACCCTCACAGTGAAGAACTTCTACCTTACATCTAATCTAAATCTACCCTCTTTCAGTTTAAATCCATTACCCCTTGTCCCATCACTACATGCCCTTGTAAAAAGTCCCTCTCCAGCTTTCTTGTAGGCCCCCTTTAGGTACCATTTCACTCTCCTGAAACATTTTCTCCATCCTCAGCTTTATTCCTTGTCTCCTATTTCTGGTTCAACTTCAAAGTTTCAACAGTTGTCTTATTTTCACTTTAGAGTTTGTGTCACAGATCTAGCATAGTCGCAGCTGCACCTTTCTCCCACCCTTTTGATCCCTGCAACCTTCATTGTTTCTCTAAGCAGAAGGCTTTTAATCAGAATACAGTGCTCCTTTTCAAAGTCAGAGATGCTGCTCTCTTATTTCCTCTCAAAAAAGAGAACAAGGAACATACAGGAAGGGTTTGGTTTTTTTCAACTGATTTATCAAAACTTAGGGAGCGCCAATTAAAAGTGAGAAAGTTTAATTTGAAGGAGTATCTTTGTATCTCTACTTAATTTTTTAGGATACAAGGTAAAGCTGAGGAAAAAGCAGACCCCAGAAATGCATACATCTTGCATGAAATGCAAGGCTTGAAATGATACTGTATAGCTGGACTTCTAACACCCACTGCTTGTATTACAGGAAGTCCATAGCTGCCTTGTGCCCTTTGAAGCAGGGCCATCCTTGTCTCTTCAGGATGTCACCACAATTCATTTGGATACTTGAATTTGCTGCTTAGTGGAAGCAGCTCCTTAATGAGTTGATATGAAATTCAGGTGTATGCATAATTGCATTTTGATCTGTTTTCTGCTCTCTGTAGAAGCATGCAAGCATCTGATGTTCACAGATCTTACATTCTCCCTTGCAAGGCTCCATTTGTGTTCAGATAACAAGCACTGGAGCTACATAAAGTAACAGAGGAGGATCTAGCTCAAGAATAAGATTCTTTTGCCCATATTTGATAATGGGAAAGGTAACTTCTTTCTGTCAGGCTCTGATGCAAGTCTTACATTCTAGAGACATGCTTATTCCATGAAAAAGGCAAGCTCTTTGCAGACAGAAGCAAAACACGTTCTCCAGCTTATTACTTTAGAGACTTCTCATAAGGGACAGTGTCCACCTTAAGCTTATTTCTAGTATTTCAGTCCCTTTACTCTATATTCCCTCTGTGCATATGCTTGGCCACAGAGTTCCAGCACTACTGCTCCTGTTAGCAGAGACCCTCTTAAAAACATGGATAATAGCACAGAGAAGGGTCCCAGAAGACACACACAAGAAGAGTAATTGCCAAACCAGGGAAACCTACTATGCAGAGGGAGATCTCAGCTGCACAAGGCAAACAAGGTGAAAAAAGGTTAGTATTTAAGACATTTTTTTCCTTCTGATCTTGAGTTCAGGGCTGCTACAGAACTGTTCTCGTGGCAATATGATTTACAAGTTTACAGTTATCTGTTTTAAGAATGAAGGATTCTACAGCTAAGAGCCCTTTAAAATTGCATAATGGAAGAAAGCAGTTTCTTGATTTAGGGTTAGCCTTCAGAAAACTCCTGATGTTAATTTCTGCAGTGAACACCCTAGCTGACATTACAAGAGAATCAGTCTTGGGTTTTTTTAGTCAATATGCATCTCCAGATTGACTTTGTTGTTGTATAGTTTCAAGAGCTACCTCAAATTTTTATGAACAGTAATAGAACATATTAGAGGTTAACTCATCCTCAGTAAGGATTTTCTTTTGCAATTTGTCTTTTCCTTTTCTTGTTAATTTAAAATGTGTGGTTTTCCTCTTCCAGAGGACTACAAACATCAAATTCTTACTGTGGTTGCAAGACACTTTATTGCCCTATCAGACAGCATTACACTCCTAAAAACTCTAAGCATGAAATGGAAAATGTCTTTTCAAATAAGACACTAAGGGAAACCCTCTCAAGCCTTTTAAAAATCAGCAATGATGAGTTTAAGTTGTCCAAAAGTTCAGCTCATAGCCCTGTATGGAACAAAGACCACAACCTAATCTTACTTACTGTAAAGGATTAAGCAATCCCACCACCCTTCTCTACCCCACAGAAGCCAAAAAAGTTCCACATTAGGGACAGAGTATGTATGTCACACTGTGGCCCAAAGAGGGATGATTATCTGAGCAGGCAGTATGTAAGCTTCTCCATCTCTAGAACTCACAGAATTCCTACAGATGCAGACTGAATAACATCAGCGGTAGCATTTTTGGTGGACGTTCAATCCCCTGTGTCAAACTTTCCTTGAACGAGGCAGTCATGCTGCCTCTTGGCTGTGAAGGTCAAAGGAGGTTATTCCTCCACCACATGTTTTTGTGGTTTGCAATCAAGTGCTTTCTTTGGGAGATGGAAATATTTGAGAATCACGTTAGACCACGGAGAAGTATTTCATCTCTACTACATCATCATCTCTAGACCATTTGAAAAGGCTATTGCCAAGTAGTTGTCATTTCCATCTCAGGAAGCCTTTGAAAAGGCTATTTACACTTTTGTCTTTCTTCAGGATTAGGTTACTGTAATTCTTTATTGACTGGCTTGCACAACAGGGCTCTACACAGTCTCCAGCAGGCACAGCCTGCTGCTCTGTTTTCTGTAAGAAAGGGATGATTTGAACATATTGTGCTGATTGTAAAGCCTTTCCATCAGTTGCAACAAAGTCAATGAATTGATTATAAAATTGTTCTGTTTACTTATGACAAAAATCATGGTCACTGCCTTTTAGCTGGCATGTTTAATTGGAACTAACTAGTTGAATCCTTACAGAAATTCTGTACTAGATAGTATAGATCACATCCTTTCTTTTCCCAACATTGCATGAAAGCTGTGTGAAGCAAAATATGGCAGCCACAAGCTCTTAAGACCTACTGCTCTAATGAATGGGGTTTATCTTTTTAAAATTGAAGCTAAAAACACCCCACTTCCTGGCAGCTCATGGTGTTAAAATTGATTTTATGGTGGGCTATTTCACTTGAAGTAGTGATTTCTGTGTTTTATTAGCCATGTTTTTGATTGCTTGCTATATTCACTTCAGACTGCAGAATTTTGATTATTTTCTAACCTCCCTATTGTTTGCCAAGATAAATACTCAATTGCACTTAACATAGCAGGAGGCTCATTCCACCCCTTACAGATCTAAACTATCATTCACATTTACTCTGATAATCCAGCTAATGCTTCATTTACTGCTATAAACTAAGTATTGCTCAACTCAAGCTCAAGTGGTTTCCACCTAATGAATCTAGAGCTAATATTTATTGTCCTAGACAGGCTTTTAGCATCTTCCGGCTATCAAATTATTTGGCATTATTATTATTATTAATCCTGTTAAACACAAGAAGGCATCTTTTCTCCCGGATTGTAAGGCTAATTAATAAATGCATATATTAGACCTATATATTAACCTTATTGAGAATATTCATCAAAACTAATGATTTGGAGTTGTGTTGGATTAGCAGAGCAGAACTGGGCCTCATCTTCAGCAGGTCTGAACATGTGATTAGCAGTTAGCCTTTCCAAGTTCACCACAAGCTTTTTCCAGTACTGGTTCCACCATATGCAGCTTCTTGTCCCCAGCATGCCAGGCCATTTACCACAAGGTGCTCCAAAACTTACTTCTGGGTCTGGTTCCTTGTTTTATGAACAGAACTCTCCTGCCTGCATGCCTTCTAAATAATTATAACGTGTTCTCAATATTTTTCAATATGTGATAAAGCAACAAACAGATGATTACAGCAAGACATCTACCTCAAAATTTGTTTTCTTGATCCTTAGCCTATGTTTTACCTTGTTTAGATCTTCAGTTCTGTGCAACGGGGTCCTTTTCATATAGCTCACTAGCACATGTAGCAAGGGAGACTCAGCAAGCCAGGAGGACTCAAAGGGCCTCTTTACACATCTACAGTGAAAATTTCCTGCAGCATAATAGGCTTGGTGCCCACTGACACCCACTAGAAAGTTGACTAGTGACAATTTGTTATTCTACTCAGACTTGTTCCCAGCCACTCCTGACATTCAGAATTTTAGTAAGAAAGTACATTTTTATTATTCTGAAAACTCTTCAAAACCGATTCAGAATTGAATTACATCAACAGATCTCCAGCATCTCAGCTGAGACTAAACTGCAGTTTGAGGCTTTTTCTTCCTCTGCGTTTGCATATTTGACAGTAGCCGTTTCTGTATGCTTAAAAAAGTGATGTCTGTCTGTTATTATTTAATTTGCCTCTCAATCACATTAGGCTGAACAAAGACAGGTCAGTTACATACTCTTTTTTTAAAAGACATTTTCATTAAAATCAAGTTTGATCAAGAATCAACATTATTTGAAATCTTTTCTCCTGTCATCCCTAAGGCACCCAGAGATTTGCACTGAAGTTTCTTAGCCAGAAGTAGTGGAGACATTCCCTTATCTAATCTTTCACTGAAGAGGAAGACATGGCTTGCATTTACCACCATAGTATAAATATCTCATGCAAAATGTTGTTAAAGAGTAGGTTTTTGGTAGGATGGTACTAGCTATTCTGGCTAGATTTTGATCACACTGGAAATATATAAAACAACATGGAAAACCATGAAAATATTCAAAATAGTCATAGGAAGATTGGCCCACTTCTGAGTAAAAAAGGGTGTTGCAGAATTTAATCCACTTTCTGAATGAAGATAGTTTTCCCCAAACCTGTGTAATATTAAAAACCTTTAAATATTTGTTATATGAAAATGGCTTCCCAGAAGTTGAAAATAGTGCAAAAGATTATGATCTGCAAGAATTACTTGGAAAGAAGAATGAATATCGATTTAATAAAGAATCCAAGTAAATTCTGTTAACACAAGTTTAGTATATATGCTTGCTCCAAGAGTAAACCTCCAGACAGAAACCATGCTGTGAGTGGAGCTGTGAGATTTTTGGATCCAGAGTAACAGACAGAGTGACAGAAGATCTAGTCCCTTTCATTTAGCTGGTAGTTCATGACCAGACTGCATTACCTTCTACTTACCTACTTTTAGGAAGGATACCAGAATACATTTTCTATAAGCCTGATTTACATTTTCAGTCTGCTCTCATGCATTCTGGAGAAGTTTTAAAAGAGAGAAGATCAATGGAGGACTTTAAACATAACACCTCCTCTGAAGGTGAAGCAGAAACTGGGACAGTTTCCAAATGTTTAACAAAATCATCTAATACTACCGGCAGCTCCAGAGATCATTAGAGTCTTAAATGAGAAAGTAAATCAGGGAAACATACCCAGGACATTTGATAAAAAGACTCACTATTTAGAAAATTAAATACAAAAAGTGTATCAAAAGACTATTAAGTGAAGAAATAATTATGCTGTTGTATCTCTGGCACCTAAAATTATTAGAACAAAATAAGAGAACAGGGAAGACCCTCCCACTGTGCCAGAGCTCCACTCAGCATGGAAATGGGAAAAGGGAGTGGTGTCACATACTTGGTTACAGCTCCTTACTTCTGTGACAGGTTGCCCTAATATATTCTGGCTCCTTTAGGTTGCTCTAATTTATACCATCCATGAATGACTTAAAGAATCACAGTCCAGAGGATGATCAGCAAGCACAAGTTGATTTCTGGTCACTCACAATTCTTCCTTTCTCTCAGCCATTTGCAAATTAAAAAAAAAAAAAACAAAAAACAACTCTTCATTGGTGCTACTTCACCACCTTAGAGGAACTAATCAAGCCTTACATCTAGAAGCCTTAGTTCTTTAACATAAGGGAGATTGTGTTAAATACAACACTTGAAGAGGCTTACATTTACAGATGTTTCAGTGTAACATGTTCTTTGTTCTGAAGACTGTCAGAACAATTTAAGGTATTAGTGTAGGTGATGCTTGGAAACACAGAAGAGATACCTTGCAGAAGGTCAAAGTAAGATAGAGAAATTGCCTGAAGATTCACGCAGTAGTGAGTTTCACAGAGCATGATAAAAGAAAATACAGAGTATGGAATGTAGATAGGAAAGAAGAAATTTGAATAGTGAAAGGAGACAAAGACAGAAATTTAGCCGAAAATACTTTATTAAAAAAAATAAAATCAAGATCCCAGTACCAATGAAATACTACTCTCAAAGAGAAACAGGTTTGACCATGATATATTCTGTTTTCTTTCCAACTTCCTCCAAGCTTATGTAGAATTTCAGAATTAAGCATTCAAGCTCACCCATTGTAGGTCAGTGCCGAACTGATGTTAAATCTTCTGAAAACCCCACCACGAACATGCCAAATTTTGTCAAAATACATTCCTGATGCATTCTACAATAGAACCAGAACAGAAGGCTACCATTTCTGCAAAAGTAGACAACCTTTCTAGCTTTTTGATAAATATTTAGATTGAATACCTTACAAGCTGAAAATCATACTGTGGTTTACCTCTGTCACAAGACACTTTGGGGCACAGAAACTCATCTCTTACATAGCAAATGGCCACTTCTGGTACACATAAAAGATGTTCATAACCTGTTCTCATATGTATCCAGAAATGAAAAAGAATATGTGCATAGGCAGAGATGACAGTGGTTTACAATACAAACAGATGCTTGTGAATACTGCCTGTGCAGTAATCAACAAGCTTAAGGGTTTAAAGAACAATGCATTTGCAGAGTGGCTTTTCTTATTTTAACACGCCTAGCAGTAAGCAAAGCGACTTTCATTAATGGATAAATCATATCTATTTGTAGTATGAAGTCCACAGGACTCCTGTCAATCACTAGCAGTATAGAAACATTCATAGGCTAATCATGGCTAAGCTAATTTTGGCTCTTTCAGAGCCAAATTATGGTGTTTTGTGCCAAACCTTATTATAAATTAATTGCAGTCCTACTGAATAGTCAGGAATTCGAAAAGCAATACAGAAAGGTGTTGTTGCACCTGGACACCATTCACAGTTACGCTATTCAGTTTTTCATCTTAAATAGAAAAAAACAAAGCACATCAGGCATAATGCCATTAAAATTGAAATTAAAATCCAAGCCATCCAAGAGATTATTGCAGAATGTTTTGACGAATTAAGCATTAAAAGTCTCCTTTTGCAACTCAGCTGCTTTAGAAATAAACACTGAAAGATAGTGGTTCAATTCCAGACTGGCCTCCAAGACCTAAAAGCAGACTGGCATTGTTATATAACTAAGCTAATTACCTTTGTGTTCTGTATGTGAAAAACAGTAATGGCAGTGCTATTTAGACTAAGCTCTTTCCTTTGACATATGTTTATTGGAAGCTGCTAACATGCAAAGCCAGTTTGTGTCTTCAGCAAATTTGGTTTTACTCCTTCCACCTACTTCTCCATGTGCATATATAGGTTTACATAGCAAGCCTCACAGCCAACTTCTTCCATTACTGTTCTCCAGGTAGAAGCCATGAAGCAAACATGGTTAAGACTTTTTGACAAGCCTCTGTGATCTACTAGCCCTTTGTGTAGGAGAGATGTCTGGTGTTCCTTTTGAAACTCCTGTATCATGAACCTAGATGGATTTTTTCATTATTTAGGCTTTTCTCCTGTTACCTGCCCAACAGGAGCTCAAGTAAGCTCCAGTCCACTTTTCTCACAGTTCAAAAACAGCTAGATGTCTACTGATTCGTCATCACTTTGACAGCACTGGGATGTACTCAATTGCCTGAAACACTGTGAACACACTTGACAGGTCCCGCTTAACGTCAACAACCAATATGGAACTGGTCAAATGCATTGAAAAGGAGAGAGTAATCTGCTATCTTTGCTGCATCAGCTTGACATTCACTTCAGTGAGAAGTTACTAGCTAGTGTGGTGAGATGTTAAATTCAAAGGGTAGTGGAAAAATCCTTGCTAACTTGCTGGAAGTGTCTAGAAAAAAGTTCACCAAAGCAAACATGGAAGTTTGCTTCCATCATAGTATGCAAACCTAGAAGTGGTATGCACACATCTTTTTCCTCAAAACTACTATCCATTCCAATTTGTTTCTTAACGGCATAATAAAGAAGCCATTAACCACACAGACATTCTAGGCTAAAAAAATGCTGGGGGAAAAAAATTAAAAAAAAAAAAAAAAAAAAAAAAAGAAGTGAGGCAAGCTTACAAGGATTCCAATAATTTGACTCTTCTTTTTTCACCCCAAACTGTACACCCACCTCCCCAAATAAAAAAAGTGATATTGAATGCAAGTCCTCAACCATAGAGCAATACGCTGAGCCTTGTTCTGGATGCCACATGCCTACAAGTATGTATCTCCCTGTTCATAACTGTGGCTCACACACCAGTCTTCTATCACTGCTTGGTGCTTCTTTTGACAGGAGGAAGCAAAGCTGACCTATTTTTGACAGTTTTTAATGAGATGAAGCTAAAAAAGTTATGAGGAAGTCTTGCTGAAAAAGATTCCTCTAAGTAGACAGAAAGGTTCTAGCAATTGTTTCTCCAGTGGCCAAGGGGTTTGACCACTGCAGGTTGAAACCTGTTTAAAAGATCAGGTAGAAGAGTAGATATCCAAATCATCCGAGTTAAATTCTTTGCCCAGACTTACATTTCTTATTATCGCTACAAATGGGAACACTGAGCAAATCAAAATTGTCCCTGTAATATAAAATGTCCAGAGAAGAGTTTTAACTAGGTAGAATAGAGCATTCTGGTCACAGCACAAGCTCTTCTTTCTGGTTTATTTTGGACCAATTGTCTGAAGAGAACAACTAGACAGCTTATCCTAAAAATCCACCTCCCCCCCCCTCCCCAAAGTCAAAAAGACCATGTAGAAAAAAGCAGATTCTGAACAAAGAGTAAAAATAAAACATACAAAAGAAATCTCCCATGTGTCCTGTAATTGATCCAATATATTGAAAGAGATATCATCTTGTAGCTGGCCACTCCACTGTGCACGCTGGTAAATGACACTATTTGTTAGCAGAATCCATACTGCTTCAAGCACTGCTGTAATTTTGAATGATGTAGTTTCACACTAACTTCTGTAACTATCTGTTAAATTAACAGAAAACGGTTTACTTAAAAAGGTTTTGGCTGCTTGGTCTAAAAGCAGCTCTAGTCTAACTACTCCTTACATGCTTAGGTCTGAATCAAATTCTGGTAAGTTTGTCTTAACAATATCTAAACATAAGTCTAAGCAAACTCTGAAGCATGCAGATTCCGCTACAGATATATTCTTCTACTCTTTAAACTTAATGACTAACTGTCATTAACTCAACAGCCTAAGAAATGTATTATTAGCCTCCTGAAATGTCAAACTTACTATTAAGGCTAAAATTGAGGTCAGCTGGTTTTTGACTGCTTGACTTTTGACAAACTGATCCTAATAATTTTCTTGACTTTACTGGAATAACACAGCAAAAATAGCTTTTTTTATTTTGCCACAAATACATGAATCTCCAGACAAACTCTTCTGATAGAAACACCATTGCAAGAGCCATAAAAAAAAACCAGACAAAAAGAAAAGCAAGTTTAAGGATGTTAATGCTGAATAAAAATAAAACAGAAGATAATTTCTTCACTGCCTCCAAGGTCTCATTGTCTTTTTCTGACTTAGAGGAGAAAAAAAAAATCAGGAACAACCAGGACCAAACTGAAGTATTTGGCAGTTTTATTTAGGAAGAGAGACTATTAAGCCACTTAAAGGTTAACTGATATGCATGAGTTATCATATACTCCTTGTCTTCAAGGTTATAGACTGTTAGCAGAACTCTGCCAAACACCAGTTATCTGAAGGGAGCTAAAAATCATCTCTGTTGATGACAGACCTCTGAGCAGATGGTAAGTAAATCAAGGTCCTGATGTGAAATGTTAAAGCTTTTATGCTGGAAGACACTGTTAAAGCATTATCCAGGTTAAATCAGATTCCGTAAAATACCAGTTTACTAGTAGGCAGGCGTGAAGTCTTCCACTGAAGAATTCTACAAGTTTGGTGGCTTGGTTTGTTTGGGGCTTTTTTTTTTTTCTTTTTTTTTTTTTTAAAGACACCCTTACAGACTATTTAGAATTCTCTCCCCCTCGCCCCCCTTTTGAGTACTCATTGCAGCAGTTCTATCAAAAGGGTAGGGTGAGAAAGGGAAGGGAGGACCATTTGTTTATTTGTCATTAAAATAATATCTGATCTTATTTAATTAGGCCAGTAGCATATAAGAAAGGCAGCTTTCATAAACAGCACTGAGAATATAGTTGTGCAACATAATAATAGATTTTTTTCCTAAAATTTCTATTTAGATATGCCCAGGCAAATCCGGGAGTTTGAAAACCTTTCCAAACAATATTCTAAGCATTTGGAAAGGATCTAGTACATCAGAAACAAAGTAAACACCTACTTTTGTTTCAAAGTTTACACTTACCAAAGGGCATCTGCTAGACCTGCATGGGAAGACTAGGAAAAGCTCTGTAAGTAATTTTGTGTTAACTACAGATGGAGTGAACCAATTTCATTGAAGCAGAAGAAGCAACAATGCTCCTTTAGCTTGCAATGCTTCAAATCAGCTTGACTACCAAAGTTAAAGATATAGCACCAAAACCTAGTCTCTTCACAGGAAGGAGCAACATTTATTGGTTTGATAATTTGGACTGCTAAAATTTATGAATGGTTAACTTACATCAAATGGAGATTATGACTTGGATGACTTCAGTAATTGCTCAGTCATGTTCCATGGCTGATCCAAGCTATTCATGTTGCAGAAAGTTGCCTTGAAAATCATGCTGAACTGATCTATAATGTTGAGCACCTGATCCATGTTTATGGAGCTATATACCCAGCTAAATTCAACCAAACCCCTTTCAATAGCAGCCATGACATTCAGCTTCTCCAAACCCTAAGGTTCCCATGGGAGTATTACAGGGAAGTGCTCAAAAACAGAGAGACAGTCAAGACTCATTCATAGAACCTATCCAGAAGACTTTGATTTAATCAATTATGGAAAGTCACAAACTACTGGAAGACAATTCTTCCATTGGAAAAAACACAAATACATGTTATTTTCATAAAAATTTTCTTTAGATCCTTACACTAAACTTGCAACCCAATTATTTGTTTGCCAGTTATACAAACAGCTCTTGTATACTCTTTTCAGCGGCCTGAAAAGCTTCATGTGAATAGAGATTGCACTATTGCTTTTTCTTATGTAGTGGTAAGCACTGGTCTAGCCACATATTTTAAATTTCTATGCTGCCAATAGCAGGCCTCTACCTTCCTCTCCCAGCCCCCACCTTGCATATGAAGATCCATAATCCCTGTGCTAATGCTTCCATTGTCCTTTAACTTCTGGAGTCAATTCCAGCTTATGCTCCAAGGAATGGGGGGAGGGAGAAAGAAAAGTACATTTTTGACAAAGACCCTAAGTGATGAATACAGCTACAGGGGGGAGAGATTTCCCCCCCCCCCCCTAAACCTTTAGTCTTTTCATTCACTCTCCAAACGCATTGAGATTAATAATGCCTCTGGGCCACTGTATGCAAACCTCCACTGTGCACGCAGAGAAAAGATTATAATTGAATACCCTATTATGATGGGCAAGGAAAAAGAAAAGCAGACAGACAGACAGGGCTCAAAGGCTGAATTGGCCTGGTTTGGCTTTCAGCCCACAGCACCTACAATTATCCTGCAATGATTTTTATTTATCTATTTAGTGTTCCCACTAGGCAGAGAGAGAATCTAGTATTAATTTAGCGCTCATGGTTAGACAGAGAGCTTTAAATTGAAAAAAGTTATTCAAATGGATAATGAAATGTGGCTGGAGCCCTAATGTCCTGCTTTGAATGAAAATAGTACAAACCATAGCCCTCTGCAAATGTTTTAGAGTCTGATAGTTTATGCAAGAATTCTGCTAAATTACATTTTTACAGAACAGCCTTACCAACGTAGCAGTACTAGACCTTTACGTAGATAAGCAGCTTGCTGTCGCCGAGCTTCCCAGAGCCTCACAGCAAAACCAGAAATGAAGGACAGGAGCAAAAGAGAAAAAACAGCTCTGACTGAAACAGCTCTGGTATATATGAAGGAAAGAATGAAACCCAAAAGCCAGTATGGCACTTATGTAGCTATTTGTTTATGGCATGTAGATGAAGTCATCTAGTTTGCTCCTAAGCATCTCATTTATATATGGCAAAACATGCTCTTCCAAATTAGTACAGGGTATTGCTAGCAGTTACTTTCTGTTAGAGGAAGACCTTGCCAGTACCAGCATCTAATGACCCTAAGCAGCACAGGTAATAGGAGTAAGAGAATGAAACACCAAATTCTTATCTTCAGACTGTTGTAAATTCAGATGAGCTTCACAAAAGCACCTGCTTGAATTAAGCTGGCGTTCTCTTCAAACGTTTGAAGCTGCACTTCATAATAGCAAATTGTAGCATAAAGTAGTTGCTGTCTTAGCTATAAGTCATTTCATAAAAGCTTTCCAGAAAATATGAATATAAGATTTCATATGGAGAAAGTATGTGAACAAATTCAGAGAGGTAGCAGAATACTGAGTGTACAATCAAGAATGTGCAAGTGTTGATCAGAACAATTCAGAATGGTTGCTCTAACAAACACAGGGACATTTCTCAACTCATCTACAATTTGAAGTTTAAAACATTATTCCATAAATCTAAGGATCAAGCTTAACTTCCATGGAACACTAATGCTGCATTCCAGAAAATAATCCAAACTGATTATCTTAACTGTATTGTCACTGATTTTTTGAAAAGACACTAACCGCCACAATTGTTCCATTACTCACCACAGTGCATAAAATGTCTAAGGCTTTGGAAAGCAAATAACAGAAAAATGTGGATTAAACTGATAAAAATGATAATTCCAGACATGATTAGATTCACTGTGTTGTGTAGCCTGCACAGCAGGTGGGGGATCCTTCAGAAGAATTAGGGAAAGGTTTAGGGAAAGCAGATTAATGGGGAAAAGATTAAATGTGCTCTAAAAGCAGGACAAAACATATTTTTAAAATGACAATTCTAACAGCAGTGTTTAGGGATGCTCTGGAATGCAAAGTACACATACTCCATTTAAATACCAGATGCACAAATGTCTCCTACTTACAATTATGCAGTGCATTGTGTGACTTTAAATCATAAGCTGAATAAGCATTTGACATCAAGTGGTGCTAGTGACAAATATTAATCAAAATATAGCCAATAGTTTCTAGCATACAGTAGTCAAGCTCTATATTCCCCTTCTTTGCATGCAACTTTTTACAAGACTGATCCTATGGATCAAGGCCTGTTTATTTTTATACCCAGAAATATATGACAGTTGAAAATGAAACACGGTAATAGCAATTTCTAGAGCCCTGAATAACACACATTGATGCCACTGCCCTCTCTCCAGTGTTGAAGTCTTTCTATCTTCTAATATAAGATGCTGTGCATTTAACTAGGTAAGAACAAAGATCATAGTGGAAAGGGCCCACTTCTATAGCCTAAGAGGAGAAATGCTGTTTAGCTGCTGAATATAGGTTCCAGTTATATTCCTGGCACCATAACGGGAGACAACTGCTAATGCAAGACCTTATGTATCTTACAGAAGCATTAGCAGCAGCAAAGCAAGTATTTTAGAGTGTTATCATCCAAAATTTCACACTCCTTTATGTAACAAAAAGTAATAATGGTACACTTTTACATCCAAAAAGCGTAAGTTACACTGCCCCTAATGTTCATGAGAATTTTAATGGATCCCTCCTTGCTTTTTTAAATTTAAAGAATTTTTGTAACTCCTTGGAACCTCCTTGGTAACCTTTTCCAGCTTTGCAGCCACAATGACTATATGTTTACAGATTACTCCTTAACTATTTAATGCAATCACAAATAGTAGGAGACTCACAACAGAAGTCAAATTGAGTTTGCCACCCTGGGAAATAGATTTGGATTTCCAAGGTTATTACAGAAACACTCACAGATCTTTCTAACATCATCTCACAGAAAGAACATTTCCTTTTCATCAGAATCGTTTAGTAAATGTCTGTCACCCAAGGCCGATTACTCAGAAAGTGCGAAAAAGGCAGCTTGAAGTAGGGGTACTGTATCTGGTTGCTTCTACTCTCCAGCAAACTGTTGGCATGAGCTTTTGGGGCAAGCCTGCTAGGCTGGCCTGAGCAAAGCAGCTAGCACTATGCTAGCGGAAGGCAAAGACTTCTGGCTTTTCCCACACAAACACAAGCAGTGTTTGAGTCAGCCACGTCTCACTCAAGTCTTAGCATGCCAGCCTTTCTATTTCGTTGTCTGTGGTAGATGAACCACTTTTAATCTGCTTTCTTCCTACCAATTTGAACTACATGCTACTAAGTATCATTTTACCTGTGTCCATGATGCTTCTCAAACCTGTCCCTGGTTTTTAATTCTACAAATGCGACATCACTGGGAAATCTGAAGTCTTACAAAATAAAATCCACAGCCATAGCGCTAAGATTTGCATATCACTTCCAAAGTGACCACACGGTCTTGCAGCCTTTGTCCTCTTTTCATTCACCCCCATTTCTTTTGTTCTCTTGTATCCATTTGTTATGTCTGTATGCTGTAATCTCCTCCAGGCAAACATGTCTTCTGTATGTTCTACAAAGTGCTTTTTCAGGCAGTAAAGCAGAAATTATGTCTCGGTTTCCCCATTTGTAGAGGCAGCATGCTAACACAGTACTCGCCTACCTCACAAGACAGCTGGCAAGTTAAATTTGTTAATCTTTGTGAGGCATGTGGAGGTCCTCTTATGGAAGGCTCTACAGAAGTGTGAAGTATTGTCATAGGTTAAAAGTGAGGCTTACAGCTTGAGTTAGTTTCCCATTCTGAGGACAGACTAGTGTCTTTCCATAATTAAAGAGGGGTTTAACTACAGAGTAAAAGCATTGTTTATAAAGCTTGCAAGTACATAAGGGGAGCGCTTACCACGTACCCAAGGATCACATGGAGAAGAAAGAAAATAAAACGTTTCCTCTTTTCCTTCACTTAAGTTAGGGCATGGGAAAAAGTGCCTTATAGGATGTCATTTAACTCAAACCAGTTTTCTTATCTAACAATGTTTCAAAAAAGAAATCTAGAATTTTCTAGTTTCTGTCTAAAGTAAAACCCATCTAACTGCGTACTACATTAGACATACAGAACGAAATGTTATTGTTAAAGTCCAAGAGATTTCAGCCAGGCACTCTGATTTTATACTTTATTTTTCATAATTAAATTTAAAGCTGTCCAACATGCTATTTTCTTAAATTTTCATAAGAGTGTAAAAAGTATTTGGACTAGATCCAGCCTCACTCTAAGCTCCTTATATTCAGCCCTCCCTTATGGTGACTATTGTATGACCAAACATCACTTTATAGGGGTTCTCTCCTTCAACTTGTCTTTTTATTTTATTACTGGTGAATATTCCAATATTCTAAATAACAAGTTCTCTTCAGTCTTAGATATCAGATATTCTTTATACTCATAATAGTAAAAGACATTAGAATCAGCAGTACTGCCAGAACACTCTTATTAAATTGTTCTCCTTAAGCCTCTACTAATCCCACAAAGCTGTAGCACACTCTAAACTATGATCCACACCCCCCCCCAAAAAAATATAGCATACCTAACAAGGACCCTTCACCGCTACACTGAGATGCAGGAGGGGGAATACATCCTCCTCCTTCCCTTCACTCCCCCATTCAAGTAGGCAGTCAAGCAAACCTTTTGTACTAGGCACTATGGTATGACATACACATTAAACAAATACGGGTAACTCTAGGGCAGAAGGAATGAGGAGAAAAGGTACGTGTGACAGTGAATTTGCTAGGCTTTGTACCATTAAACTACAGTGTGAACAAGTTGTCACTCTCCCCCACCCAGTGGGTAATGGAATAATTTTTAGCAGTTGCAATACTTAAAATTACACACTGCTAAAAAGCAAAACCAGAAAATATACACTGTATAAAACAATACTTATAAAAAGTTCTTACATCTCCTTATTTCCAGTCTGTGGCCTTATTTCCATAGCCTGCTCTTTTATATCTTACTTATAACAACTATACTCACCATAGACAATTCCTCAGCATTCCAGGAGGAAATCTGCTCACAGAAGTGGGAAGTGTTGGTCCACAGTGAGAATTTCCATCTTTTATCAAGACTCTTGCCACAGAGAAAGTCACCTCTTGCACTTGAACAGTTGACTTAAGGTAGGATTTACCCTGAAGCACGGAAAAAAAAAAACCAACAGTGTATTTACCGTAAAATATAGTTTATAGGAATGCAAGTAGCTTAAGAGAGCTGTAAGCAAGACAACCCATTTGAAGCCTGTCACTGATGTTGACAGTCCAGGTGACAGCGTTACCACTACCTGTGCATACATCTCTCCCTTCGTCTTTGTTACACTTTGCTATTTTCCTGAGACGACTGCCATATTGTCATGAGGCTGTTAAACAGGACCTTACTGAAACCAGAGAACAGCCACAATCAAATATGAAAAGCCATGCAGTTCTGAGCAGTACATGTCAAGAAGCCGCTCACCGTCTACAGTTACATAAATTAAAATAATCATAAAAGTACTTTGCAAGGTGATGATGGACGTAGACATCACGGAAGTAATTGAGCTGCCATTTAGGAAACAAAATACAAGAAGAGAAGCTTGTTAAGTGGAAGAAGCCACAAACCAGTCCTGTCAGGGAGTTCAGGAGCTCAGCTTAGAGACAGTTTTGAGCCGTTCCCTCAGCCCAGGAGCAGTCGCACCACGGCACCGGCGGGGATTCACCGGCTCAGTCCACGCAAGAGGCGAGAGAAAAGGCCTCCCCGGCAGGAGGCGCAGGCCAGACGCGGCACCTCTGCTCACAGGGGAGACCAGACAGGCCTGGGGCCGCGTCGCCTTTCTCTGTAAGACTCAAAGTTGTTCGCACTTGACCCTGGCCGTCCCCGGTAAGGCTCCGTGACTGAACCGATACCAATTTCTCGGGTGAATCGAGCCGCCAGCCTCCGCGGGACGAGGTTGCTCGGCTGCCCGGGCGGGGCCCCGCTCTCCGCTGGGAGGCGGGAAGCGGTCAGGCACGCGACAGCGCTGCCAGCCGGCCCCCGGGGGCCTCCCCGCCGCCGGCCCTGCCGGCCCCCGGGGGCCTCCCCGCCTCAGCAGCGGCCCTCCCAAGCACCCGGGCTCTGGCGGGAGGGCTCGGGGCAACCCGAGCACCCGTGGGGAGGGCTCCCGCCAGGGACCGAGCACTCCGCCGGCCGGCGCGAGGCGCCGCGTCAGGCCAGGGCCACGAGTAGACCCTTTCAGAGGACTGAAAATCCAGTATTTAGTTCCCGGATAATTTACCATTAGAGCTTTTAAGAAATACTCAGTTTAGCTGGCACCTCATTTTTGTATTTGTTTTGCAAAATACTTGGTAATTAATTTCCAATTACTTGGGAAAGTAAGTTCAGTGCTTTGCACATCTCCGCGTAAACGGGCTGTGTGCAGGCATGATCTGGCATGGGATGGTCTACTGCATCATGGCTTCCCTTTTCTTATTAGGATAGGCATATTTGCCTACAAAGTCCATTTCTGTCTTCTGCACCCGCTCCCGAGGACAGTGGAGCTCTACAGCAGTAGCAGTGGATTTGCAACGCTACCTCTGAAGTACATTGAGGGAATAGTCACAGCTTTTACTACAGCTTGATAAAAGGCAGCAGAATGAGTCTGAAAGGTATTTCCTCTGTGTTCTAGATGGAGAAAGGATAAGGCTCTCTCCATACAGCTTTAGAGTAATAAAACCTACACACCTCAGTTTCTAATGACTAAAGCAACAGTAAAGAATCACCTTGAACAGTAATGAACACTTCTCATGTGGTTCAGTTTATGACACTGAAACATAGGTCAATAAAAGTAAACATTTAAATTTAATTATTACTTTTTAAAAAGTGTTTCTGTACCTGAAGGTTCCCCACAGTTTCTAAAGAAAGAGCAATGGGTAATACCCAGCCATCTCAATAATACAGCAACACATTCCCAAGTATTTCTGTATATTTTGTACAGCACCTAGTGATTTCCATCAAGACCTGTTTTCTGGAGTAAAACAAAAAAACAAAACAAACCAAAAAACAACCTGCATTTGAACATGCTGACAAAAGAGGCATATAACCAAGTGTAGTAAGATTATTTTTCACTTTTCTTCCTTTGAGAAGGATACAGAAATCTTAACGGTCAAGAAACAGTCTGAATACTCAGACTCCTCCATGTCAGCTACAGAGTGGCCAAGTCAGTAGTCAGCACCCAGCCTGAGAATGCAGGCATACAGTTGTATTGGTTTTATGTGGCAAGGTTTTGGTAGTGGGGGGGGGTTACAGGGGTGGCTTCTGTAAGAAGCTGCTGGAAGCTTCCCCTGTGTTCGAGAGAGAGCGAGCCCATACCAGCCGGCTCTAAGACGGACCCGCCGCTGGCCAAGGCCGAGCAAATCAGTGATAGTGGTAACGCCTCGGTGATAACATTTTTAAGAAGGAAAAAAGTTGGGAGAGTGAGAAACAGCCGCTGGAGAGAGGAGTGAGAACATGTAAGAGAAACAAGCCTGCGGACACCAAGGGTCAGTGAAGAAGGAGGGGGAGGAGATGCTCCAGGCGCCGGAGCGAAGATTCCCTTGCAGCCCGTGGTGAAGACCCTGGTGAGGCAGGCTGTCCCCCTGCAGTCCAGGGAGGTCCACGATGGAGCAGATCTCCACCTGCAGCCCGTGGAGGACCCCACGCTGGAGCAGGTGGGTTCCCGAAGGAGGCTGTGACCCCGTGGGAACCCCGCGCTGGAGCAGGTTCCTGGCAGGACCTGCGGATCTGCGGAGAGAGGAGCCCGTGGAACAGGTTTTCTGGCAGGACTTGTGACCCCGTGGGGGACCCGCGCTGGAGCAGTGTGCTCCTGAAGGACTGCATACCATGGAAAGGACCCATGCTGGAGCAGTTCGTGAAGAACTGCAGCCCGTGGGAAAGGCCCACGTTGGAGACGTTCATGGAGGACTGTCTCCCGTGGGTGGGACCCCACGTTGGAGCGGGGGAAGAGTGTGATGAGCCCTCACCCTGAGGAGGTGAAGCGGCAGAAAATAACATGTGATGACCGTAAACCCCATCCCTGTCCCCCTTTTGCTGCTGGGGGGGCTTGGTGGAGAAATCCGGGAGTGAAGTTGTGCCCGGGAAGAAGGGAGGGGTGGTGGGAAGGTGTTCTGAGATTTCGTTTTATTTCTCATTACCTTACTCTGGCTGATTTGTAATAAATTGAGCTAATTTTCCCTAAGCTGAGTCTATTTTGCCCGTGACGGTAATTAGTGAATGATCTCTCCTGTCCTTATCTCGACCCGCAAGTTTTTGTTATATTTTTCTCTCCCCTGTCCAGCTGAGGATGGGGGAGTGATAGAACGGCTTTGGTGGGCACCTGGCGTCCAGCCAGGGTCAACCTATCACAACAGTATGTCATGGCATCCATACAAGAGCTACAGAAGACAACCACTCCCTTCTTCAGTTCCCAGAGTTTTCTTCCGTTCTGTTCTCTAATTGACATACTTTAAGACTTGGTGAAGACTCCGTTCCCCATCGTATTTCCCCAGAAGACCGTGCAATGTTAAGAGTTCAGACATGGTTCTCTGCTTCATTGTATAATTGAGTTGCTTCAATATTCCAAGAAGCTTTTGTGCTATTTTAGAGCTGTCTTGAAGAAGACCATGCAAGTAGTCTCAACTGCAGTAGCCTGAAACATCTGGGAGCAGGATTATTTCTGTCATGTGCTGCCAAAATAATATTTTGCTTATGGAATTAAAATTTTAGGGATTTTCCCAAATCCACATAATGTTCTTGAGTGCTCAAATTTGCATTACGACATTTACATTAGCATATACACGTGTAAAAGACCATCTTGCCAGACAGCTCCTATTGGATATTCAAAAAGCTTAACTCCACCTAAAGCTAGGATTACTGTATGCTCCCGAAACAGACTCCAGTTACAGTAACAGATTTTCTTCAGCTAAGTGCCTTTTCCCATCTGCTCTTACAATCACATCTGCAAGTGTCTTCAGTGATCACCTTGCCATAATTATGGATGCCTTCCCAACTCCCTAGACAGGGACTGATTCCCTGTTTTCTGGATGTGCTATTTCTGTATACTTTGAAGTTTCAGCTCCTTAGTAGAAATGACCAGAGCAAAACACTAAATATGATGCAGTAAAGAAATATGCTACTCCTCCTAAACTCTTTTCAAATACAAACGTTCGCTGAGAATACAAACCAGCTTCTAAACATTTTGCTCATTTATCCAAGATAGTGCAGTATACAGGTAAAGTAACTAGGTTGTTAATTGCAATGTTTATTTTCACCCTTTCAGCAAAAGTAAGCTCTCCTACTAAAAGGAACATTTTGCTGTATTGTTTCTAGGTGTTTTAACAAGCAGACCAACAGGTCAGTTCGCCCACTTAGCTACAACCCCATATGAGAGAACAGAAAAATTTTATCCTTAATTCTTGTAGTTAGAGATAATAAAGAAAATACTAATTGTACAAGAACCCATTCAACACAACTTTCTTGGATTTGTTGAAAGTCAAAACAATAGTAATACAGAGTGTGAACTATCCATGCATTTCAATTGAATTGCAAGTTGAAACTATTGTTTGCTCCTTCAGTGTTGAAGGCAGAAACAACATGCTCATACCCAGCTTCCAAATTATTTCCCACACCACTCCCAACACTGATAGTTCTCAAATGCCCTTTACTCAGCTGCCAGAACTTCTCAATTCCCTGTGACAACCTCTACTGTGCAACTATATACATTAACACAAATCTGTCACATCAGAAACAAGAAAGGGAGGATAGTGTAAAATAAACTCAGTTTACTCTCCAAATATCTGACAGAGCATGTATCATAACTGCATCAGTAAATTTCAGACTTCATGAAAACTCTTGTTGAATATACTAGGAAAAGTTGCAGCAGAATACCAAGTCAGTACCAAAAAATCCCAGCTTTGTCAGCACAACATTACCTCACTCACCAAGCCCGAGCTGTAGCAGTCGCTATAGACTGCATGCACTCACTATTTCTTAGAACAGGTTCATATGCTTTTGGCTTTTGTCACAGAGGCAGACACTCTTGAATAATTACATTGGATAGTAACTGTCCTGCAATGATCTCAAAGAAATGAGGCTTCAAAGGCCTGTTACGCAGGCCTCCACACTGCAGAACTGGAAGTGGTGTTAGTACTGCTAGCCTCAGAGCTGCCCACCCACTGCAGCCCCACTCCCACCTTCCAAGGTGAGCCACCATCTCTGGGTGGATTACAAACCGAAAGGCTGCTATTGTACACCACTGCAGGGACATGCTCTTCAGCCCAGAATTTACTTCCTTAACCTTTCTCACATTTAACCTAAGATTTTTTCTTACTTTCTACCTTCTTGGTAAGAATAAAATCAGCAGCTTCACTGGCCAGGAGAAAACTGGCAGACTGATAACTGCATAGGTAATACAATAACCCAAACCCCTCTCATTTCCCACTTATGTATTGCTGTAATCATTTGATTTGTTCTGTTTGAGCAAATTAAAGGGACTGCCCAGAAACATCCATCAGACCCTTGTAAATGGCAGTTACGCCTCTTCAGAACTCCAGAATGGAGCATGGGCCTGGCTGATCACTGCCAAGGCTGATGGTCAAAGTTAACTGACTTTCAGGAAGCTAGCAGAATTCAAGGTTCATTATTAAGTCCTGTTGGCAAGCCTTAAAACTCAATCATATTTTTCTTTCAAGTCAAATGGTCTCTCTACAGAAATACGTTTTCCCCAGAAATATACTCATTTGTGTCTGTAGCAAAATCCTCATTCAGCACAAGACAACTTTTCTCATCAAATCCCCCATAGCCTTACTTCCTTGTTTTAAGATCTGTTTAAAGAGCATGACCATAATTAACCCAAAGCAATATTAAATGAGATCATAACATTCACACATCAAGTAGAGTTTCTCTTCTCTCACTCACCTCATATTATAATCCAAACTATATAACACTGTTGTTCATTATATTATATATTACCTACTGCTCCCACGTATTTTATGTTCCATACTTGGTTTTAATACCCTACGCATATCTTGTTCACAAAGTGGAGTAGTTTATTTTTTTAAACGCCAAAACCATGCAGCTAACAAGCCTTCAAATTATCAAAGCTGCTATGAAGGTCATATTTGCTTTCGTTTCCTTAAAATTTACATATTACATATATCTTTTGGCATTTTCTTTCCTGATCATTCACATTTGACACAGGAAGCATATGACCTTTTAATTCTTATTAATAGTTTATGCTACATCACATGTACATTCTCCATACTCCTTTCTTACTTACCTGAATTGAGTGAACTTTGTCATCTATTCATAGGCCTTTAAAAGGCTCCAGACCTCCCATGCAATATACTGTGTTCGTTCATGAATTAGTCAGTGCCAGTGTTCTTGCATCATCTGTCTCTGGCTGGCTCTATTTCTTCCGTTCTACTGAGGTCTTGACTTATGAGCAGAATCTCCCGTTATTCTTTCTTGATTGTCACACTTTATTACAATTAATATTAATTATGGGATTCTTGTCCAATATGTAGCTTTCTGGGCATAAAAGATGGTCATGTTGTAATGTTCAGGTTTTTTTCTTTGCAAACTTCTATGTAATAAAGCATTCTCCTGTCAGGAGCTGTCAGCACCACATATATCTACTTGATAATAACTGTACAGTAATAGAGTTAGCTAAAGGAGTTGTGTGCAAGCCGACACAAATTCCCATAGAGAAGCCAATCTTGTGCTTATCCATGATTTCCTATGGCTGACATGCAGTTAAACACAAAGTGTTGCAAACAGCCTGCTTGATGAAATGAATAACCTGTTACAGCTTTGAAAGAAATGCTGGCCTAGGATGTTAAACTTCTATTGGAGGCTTAGGTATAAGTAGATTCTGACAAATACTGTTCACACAAATGTTTGCAGAATGAGAGTGTTTCATGAATATTAATGAAAACACATTCTCGTGAGCATTCACAATCCACACAGTAAGCGTAGGAGTCTTTGACCCTTCAAGTGCCTTGTCCATGTTAGAGGGACAAATCTGATGTGATTTTAAGCTACTTCATCCCATGGTTGAAGAAGTAGGAACACTATTTAGCTATACAGGTCAAAATCCACAGCAGACCTAACAATAGTCATAGGAAGAAGTGGAGAACAAACTACAGTTGTTAGAAGACAAGCAACAATTAGATATCCTGCACATTCTCATGTAATAACATTGGCTTCAAAGGTGGCCATCAGTTATGGATTACAAGCAGATAAACAATAAAGCACCAGACTATGTATTAAGCCTCATGAAAGGGTCACATTTGGACTGGAAAGAATAAAAAAAACCCCAAAACCACAGTCTAAAATCAGTTGGTCATTGTGCAGTAACAGCAGATGCAAAAAAAACACCACACACTGTACTGCAAGGAGAAGGTTGCCAGGACAGGGAAGTTAAGGTAACACAAAATGATGGAGTGTGATGATATGAAATAGAGAGCATTAGAACTCCCCAAACCTATCATATCACATGGGAGATATTAGGAGAAGTGAGAGTACCAACAGAAAGAGATCGCAAGATGAAGATTCAATTTGGCATGCAGCTGTGAACTAGAAACAAAGTACGATTAAAATAATTCAAACTGGACACATGGTGAGTATAACTAGGGAAAAACAAGCACTGCTGCCTTGTGTGGTAAGTACAGAGTAATCGTTCACCCTCAGGTAGAACCCAAAATTAAATATGAGAAATTGGAGAGCATCGCAGCCCAATGATGTCTGTTGGCATAGTACTGGCAAGCAGCCAAGTATAAAAATAAAATAAAATCTGTGTTCTCTCAAACTATTTCTAACTACTAGAATGAAACATTAATTCCTTGCTGGACCAGTATTTGCAGTAAAAGGAGTAATACGGCTAGAGAGCACTAGTCCAAAAGCATACTACTGAGCACATGTAGTTATCAGGACAAATGGAGATCAAGTATAGATGTGCTGGGTTTTACCAGCTGAGCTAAACATGCAATACCCCAAGGGGAAAAAGTAAAGCCGAGCACATGATATTGACAGTCTGTTGCAGTTGTCATCCTGCCAGCCAAAGGAGCCACCAGATACACAGCAATGATTCCACTTTCCAACTTAACTAACATGGAAGGCCACAGAATATTAGTGGTCTATGTCAAATGCTCAGTTACCCCATCAGTTTTTTTTACCATCAACACCTCCTCTGCTCAAAGGTCAGCACATGTTGATTTTGCTGCTTTGGAGTTATCTATACTCCAATTGTCTTTTTCCTCTTGCTAAAAATACCTTTAAATTGTGTGCTGTTATGTCACCTGTTTACTTCAGAGGCACAAATATTTTGAGAATTGGGGGAAAAAAGATATCTAATATGGAAAGGAAACTATTAGTGGGTACAGAAAAAGAAAACAAACCAAGTCCTGGACCATAATACTAGTTACAACTTGACTGCCAATGGCTACATTGTAAGATCAGCCAAGACTAGCATTTTTCCCTAATGGGATCAGAAGAATACTGATTTTGTGTCTGAATGTGCTGTGCATAAAGTCCCATTTGGATAATAGAACTGATCATCTTTGTTGCATCTATCCTTAACTGAAAACTGCTCAAAGAAAAAATTTCATCCAGAGTGGGTGGCAATTCCCTCAACTGAAAGAAATATTCTTACAATTTTTGGTCACATCATGTGATTGAAACAGATTACCAGTAATAAAGAGAAAGCATGGACAAACTCATTAATGGGTTTTTCTACATCAAATAACCCTTTTCTAGACATGATACATGCCCCAGAAGTCCTGTAGGTTCTAATGTGCTTCATGACAGTGAAGTGCAAAGCAAAATGTGTTCCTTTAAATTTGTGCTGACCGGACAGCTTATTTTCATCACAAAACTAAAATAGCAGAATGACCTTGGAATAAGTTTAAAAACAAGTTGTTAATATGTAAAAAAATTTTTGCTAACTTTGACATATAATTGCACCTGCACCTTGACAATGTATTGCCTCAATAGTCAGGTTTCTCAGCTGAAGTTAGTAAGTGACTGTAACTATGGGTCTGAAAGCTTGTTCTCTGTTGGAAACATTACACTTCCAGCACCCTCCAGTAATCTCTCAGGGCGCAAGCAAAAAGGTCAGCATAAAAAGAGATTATCCTTCACAAGAAGAATATGTTTTCCTCTCTCCAAGAATGGGTTTTATTGTTTGTAATCACACCAAAGCTCCTATCCACAGGGAAAGGAGGAAAGGGTCTAACAGCAGCAAGGAAAGTGATAATAGATTAAAAATAAAGACATTAAAATATATTAGCAAGCCTATGCCATAACATTATGGACACTTTTCAGCACATTTATCAGACTGATCAGTCCCCAAAGTTATATAGTACTTAATTCTTTTGAAATATATTTTTTTTAAAGCATTGTCCCAACACAACAAAATATCTTCAAAATTTATTTCCTCTGAAATTTACAAAGTATTTCTGTTACAAATGCCAGAAACCAGGACTCAGTATGCAAATGAACTATTGCAAAGTAAACCCGGGTGTAAACTTAACAGCACACCGGCCTCTCCAGTGTAACTGGAAAATGGAACTTGTGCAGGCTCTCCCCCAGCAGGAAGCCTGTTACATCAGGGTTTTTGCGGGGTAAGAGTACGCACTCAGGCAAGTACTGCAGAGTAGCTGATGCACTGTAACACACACCCTGCTCACTCTCTCAATGTTTTATGTGTCCATGTCCATTATAGCACCCTGGCACCTAGTGCAATGAGATAGCCTAACCACCAGCCCGAGCTTCCTTTTGAGGTAAAAATTCATCACTTCTGCATGTATGCCTTGCAACATCTTGCAAAGAAACACACACAGCTTTTGACATTTCTGGGCTTTTGATCAGTCAAAGCAGTTATCTGCTTTAAATTAATTTTCAGTAGTTACATGAATTTTCCAAGTAAGAGACATTATGCAAATATTTAATGTTATTTAGTCACACCTCGAAAATAATGTTGTTAAGCAAACTTGAACACAGGTGTGGACTGTATCCTGATCCAGACCTCCCTGCATACGCTTAAGAACAGAACTGTTTTCCATAGCCACTGGATGAATACTGTGATTATGCTGATATCAGCACAGTAATTAAATACTGTGTGTCTTTGAAACCCAGTCTGTGGTGTCTTCTCTTGAGTCATTTGTGACACTCCTCTTTCCCACTGTGCTGTTTAAAAGTTTCCCACAAACATGTTAACTTATCCATTCAAGGCTAAGTTACCTTACCCTACCTATTTGTAGATGCAGGAGGCTACTCATATAAAGTGCTTCCAAAACGTTCTTCTCTCCCCCCTGGATACCCAACAGAGCTAGCATTTCCTTCAAGACCACTTTATCAACAGCTACTAGAAAGGGTATTACTTTCTACCTCACCAAAAATCCATCTGTACCAGTCAGAAAGCCCCAACCGGTACTGCCTTTGCTGTCCTCAGGTCAAAGCACAGGACTTGCAGTCCAGCAGCAAACTGCCACAGATTTACAGTGGCAAGTAGACACCATGGTTATCTCCAGAGCACCAGGTACATGGCACAAGGACTGTGTTAAGAACATGATGTGGTCAGGAATACATCTGTGCTAATTAAAACCACTACTGGCACACAGTCCACCAGGAAGCCTGAAGCCAGTGACAGAGCGAGTACCCAGCAGCAGCTCAAAGCAGCACTGAGGGCTGCACTGGGCTGAAGACCAGGATCTGGGCCCGGACCCCCAATGCCCACAACAGTGCCCTAGAGGAGGGGGTACCTCTGCCTCAAACTGCATTTCTCAAAACCAAGCCATTCTGAAAGTCTCCCCATCCCCTTAAGAGCACAGTTTTTCCTTTAAGTTAATGCAGCTGGACACAGCTATGCCTTTGGAGCCTGCCAAAATTGTTCTGAATCCAAGCAGGACAATATTCCTTTCTGCTATTTGCTTCATGCTGATACACTTCAGCTTGTGCATCCATAGAGACATCTCATCATAAACTCTCTACATTTTTTTCTCAAGACACACAGAAAGCAGCTGAGGGAGAGGAATTTTGTGTTTCAACACATCTAGTTTTAAAACAAACATACATACATCAACAGAAAATGTTTACGTTGGAAATATGCACAAAACATAATCTGACATTTATCACCTTTTGTATTGATGGGTGGACATTCACTGACCTTCCCTTGACAGCACTTGCCAGGCAATAAAGAATGAAACAAATAGCAGATTTTTTTTAAATCACTTTTCCCCAGACTGTTATGATAGTGAAAGTGATCATGTCTGTTCCCAATTCCAGGCTAATAAATCTCAGCCAGGACTTTAAAAGTTACATTGATATGCGGTCTTTCACCATGTAGTGGTTGCAGCCTGGTTTGAAACAACTAGCTTTCAGGCAATATAGGTACCAATACATAACAAGTATTGAGAGAACTGGACTCATCTGGTGTACCATCCATGCAAGTCCCACCTGCTGAACAAGAGCTGCCGCCTCTTGTACTAGAATCTGAGAAAGCAAGGCACTTAAAGCAGGGACCCTTATTACACAGTTGTCCAAGTAGTTTTACATGCACCTAAGCAGTATAAAGCATAATGCAGTTATGTTTTCATCAGATCCAAGTGTGATTTTTTTTTAGTTCATATTCTAAATCTGGTACAACTTGCTACTTTATGTCAATAAAATACATCACCTTTTTTGTACCGATGTCTGCTTAATTTGCAAATTCAGTAGATACACATGACACTCAGTGTAATGAATCATGCATTTTTATAATGAATCCAATGGTGAAGGTAAAAATCACTCTTTGATGTTTCTTCTAACAGCCCAGTTATTCCTGGATTTATACATAGTAAGTGTTTATGGATTACTTTCAATTAAACAACATGTTTTAATTCCTATTCTGTTATGAAAGTAAACTCTTTTTAGGCTACAATGTAATAACACATGGCTCAGTACTCCTACTTGAGTAGGTGGAAGTTTAAGCTCCTGATCCCTGGTTTGTGTTACTGTTGCTGAAAAACTGCCCCAAACCCAACAAACCATCTTCATTAGGACTGGACAAAGAGGACCAGGGCACAAAAGCAAAAACAAGCACAAAGCTACAAGCATTTTGCTATTTCTCTGCTCATTCTTCCCCACTAGCAGTATCAGAATAAAAAGCAACAGACAACTTGCTAACTTGCACTATTCCACAAATTTCAGCAATAAAAGAAAAATTATTCCATGCTGCTGTTACTGATCACAGACTAGAGATGAAATATCACAGGATACACACAAATGCAGAGAGCAAGGAAGAGAATAAGCTACTGCAATGGTTTTGTGGCAGCTTACACCTTTAACATACTTCAATAGCTTACTTGTTTCCTTACTATTGTACAAGCGTCCTTTCTAGCCTGCTCTGCAGCCATGACAGCTTTGCAGTTCCCTAGTAGGTCTCTCACATCCCTATGCAGGGCTGAAAGCCTCACTACTGAATTTTTCTAGTCCCTCACTGGTTGTTTTGTCTACCCTGTTCTGTCACTTCTTGCTCTATCACCTATGCTGCTGCTGTTTCTCTGTGAGTTGAGGTAGTGAGCAAAGGAGAGAGAAAAGCTGGAAGAAGTTGGGACAATGAATAGAAGCAGCATTGCTCCAGGTCCTCCATGACATTATGGGGCAGAATCTTTTGAAGCAGTTTTCCTTCTTTCATGAAAAACATGCTTTAGTACCCATTTTCTTTGGCAGTTTTCTCAGAAATTCATGTGAGCCATTCTGGACAGAGCAATTTGTATTTGCAAGTACAGATGAAAGATATTACCGAATTTCAAATGTGGATTGCAAGTTTATGTTCTGATGTACTGTAAGTGACATTTGTTCCACAAATAAACTCCCACTGATTGCAGAAAGCAATAGGGGTCTTTCATACCTGCTATTATGTTGCTACAATTGCTTGCACAGGAATGCAAACACAACTCACATTTCTCTGGAGTTACTTAAATAATGCATCCTCTAGATCTTAGCATGGAATTAATTCAGTAGACTCTTTACTAGCAGAAAAATACTGGACACCATATTGTAATCTGTGCAAAACCTACACTGCAAGATCTACTTTGTTCTGGACACTCAGGACAAGATGCCTAGGCTGTGATTTAATTAAGTTTCCATTTTATTAACTCACTACATGTGGGAATTTTCAGGAAGAGCTTGCACAATGCTGACCCAAGATGCCATCAGCTGTGGAGAACCGCTTCTCACTCACATTCACTACAATGTGTTCCCTACATATTACTTGGACCCTGCCAGAGTCATATGTTGTGAGCTAGTTAAGTAGAGTGGCAAGAGTGCTCGCTCCAGACCTGAGAATTTTTACAGTATGTCTCACCCTGAAACAGCCTTGGGTTACCTGTTTGTGAGCAAGAGATCACACATGAAACAAGTGTCTCCACTGCCAACGTAGGTGTACTCCTGACTGCTACAACAGGCAAAATACTCCACTACTAATCTAGAAGCAAAAGCATCTTTGCAGTGCCAAAGTTGGGAACCCCTTACTGAAGGGACAACAGAAAGCCAGACCAGTAGGATTTACCTTCCCTCCCACATGTAGCCTACCAACATCCAGGCTGTTCCACACACCCTACAGTACCAAGCCATACATCAAAGAGGAAAACTTGAAAGGGATATTCCTTTCCACATGTTCAAGCACAGTCCCCTACCTAAGCACTGCAGAAGTCACACTGAAAACAAACTCTCAAGTCCTTATCCCAAAGAAGTTATAATTGCTTTAGATGCGCTTACTGCCCAGTAACTGCCCAATTACTGTTCAACCTAACTCAAAGATCATATAGAAGGTAAGATACTTACAAAACATGTATGTATGTGCATATATATATATAATCAGATACAGCTTAAGCTATGTCTGAAGTCATTAGAGGTAAATAATGCATGCAGGTGTTCAAAGTAAGTGACTTTAGTTATTCAGTTCCAGCTACCAAAAGCAGTGAGTTTATACTCCAGTCTACTATAATGAAATATATATCAAAAAAGATTTCTAGAAAAAAATAAAGCTTAGGAGTAGTTACCTTCTAATTGGAATAATGACTATAAATGATTAAAAAATTTCTGCATAACTGCTAAAGGTAAGGCATGCAGTAAATCTCCAGTCCAAATGGCATCTTGTTATGTGGAACTTCAAATCAAGTGGAACAAACAATGGTTAGAGGCATGTTATGTTCCGCATAATGCTCTTTTGTATCTATTGTTTAGCTTATATACAGATCCATCTTGAATCTGGCTAACTAGTAATTAAAGCACTGCAAAATTCAGTTTTGTTTGAGATACTGCTGCAATACACACCAATTCATTTCACATGGTTTTGCAGCAGCCCTATTCTGCTTATTTGCCATTACTTGAAAATAGACATCTCTTATTATAATTTGAATTTACAAAATACATGAGCTTTACTTCTTGTGGCTTGTACGAGACACTTGTGCTTGAAAAATAGAACCATTTTGATACCCAGAACTGGCTATTTCACAACATATTAATTTCATTCTTTTCCTAGAAAATTCATGTACCAGCACCACTACAGAAGTGTCCATTAACATAGGTCCATTTGTGAATTAATTTGAAAAGCTTTTTTAATTCTGAGTAGAATTTTATGATGAATACTTTACATAGCATGTGCTAATTTTGCAATTAGGACTAAATATTTCTTTTTTTCTTTTAACTAGTTTCAGGGACACTACATACCTACTGAAACAATTTGTTGATTTTCCTGAGAGTTACCTTGTTAATGTCCTAATTTATGACACTACTCTTATTTGGGGGATTCCAAATACATTAGTTAACAGCAAAATGTAATTCAAGTAAGTCTTGTATCTGAAGTAAACTCTATTGAAAGTATTTTAAGTGTAACAAGTATTTGGGATACTAACAGCCCAATAGGCTCAAATTCAGATGGACATTTTGCTCTCTTGTAAGAGCTGAGTAAAGAAAGCAATTTACAAAATATTCTTTACTGCTGTTCTTTGCAGTTCAAGTACCAAAGTGAAAAGAAAGAGTTCTGGAAAGCACCTTTCTCCCTCTAGTTTAGAAAATAAGAAAATGCAACAAAATCTGAAAAACTTGCAGCTTTGCCCAGGATCTTAGCTTTTTGAATGTATCTGGCTTTTTAAGCTTGTTTCCATGTGCCAGGTTATGCCAATATAATCAAGAACATACAAACAGCACCAGAAACTTCTGTTATCTAGTCTGACTACAAGGCTGATATAACAGAAGCCCAATAGTTGTCCCACTGTGAACACCAATAATGTATCAAATGATCACCAGAAATAGATCTCCAGATCAAGGTTTGTTTACAGAATCAAATGCATTTGATGCAGCCCACACAATCCCATTAATTTCCATGCAGTATCTTCCTTGTATAACTAATAAAATCATCCTTCAGCTTTTCCCATCTGTTCTGTACATTGATCCTCACTTCCTCAGCACTTGCCATTTATTGCGGCATCTCCCCAAAACTTTAATATACCATTAAATACTTGTATTTAATCATTCATTGATCATATTTTCAGCCATTACACTTGCACATTCCAGTGAAACACAAGCCAGAAACTACTAAACCCAGTCAGATCATTAAGTTATGAAAACAGCATCTCTCCCTGCACTTTCAGACAGACCTGGGATAGAGGAAGAAGGCAGCACACTAGAAGCTCCCATTACTGCTGCCAGTCTCCTGCCTTCCTCTTCTCTCCAGAAGTTCCCTATGTCTGGCTGCTACACTGAGAACATACCACATAATTTTTGAGATAACAGAGATAAGAGACAAGATTGGCCAAAACCTACAGGCTAAGGCAAGGTGTTATGCGAGTGTCTTGACAGCCTCCTCATCATTTATGCAAAGGCAAGCTGAACCCTGCCTGAAAGGGAGGGCAGGTGCTGTGCCAGCCCCATAAAAAGGACTGCACGTCCTCTCAGTTGTCTGAACAGGCTGCCACGATCAGAATGGTACGTACATGCCCAGGGGAGCTGACTCACTCCAAGGTTTCTGTGCAGGTTGAATAAAGGAGTGGAAGACAAGAGGAGAACCTTAGTGGCACTGTCTGGGTGTTGAGGGAGAAGTGCAGGATGTGACCCGGGGTCTGGAGGAGGTATTAAGCTGGATCATCACCCTTCCAGGGCCCCATGAGAGTTCTAGTAGGAATGATTTTCCTCAGGCTGCAACTACTTGGAGAAAACTATTTTGAAGACAGAGTTGGTCAACTCAACTCATCTTACATTCTATGGGCAAAGCTAACTCTACCCATGATTCTTCTGTTTAGCCTAGTTTGAAGTACTGGAGCTATAGCTGTTGGCAGAGACCTCTCCCAACAGGCCATCAGGTGGCCCCGAACTCCTAAGGCAGAGTTCAGAAGAGTATCAGCCCATAAGCTGAGGTCAAACCTGCCTTTGCAATCAAAGTCTGAAGTAACAAAACACAAGAATAAGCCAAGCTTTGTAAGATTTCCCTTCTCAAATAACAGCTGGTCCTACAACCAGTCTGGCTTAAAGACAGCGACAGGAGAAAAAATAAGGAAATAATCTCCCTGCAGCAGGTTGATATTGGGAACACACAACTACTATTGCAAATATTGTCTTCCATTTTCCTCCATTTTTACTGTACTTTATCTGCTCTAGCTGAGAGCTGAGCACATCCAATCTCACCCAATCCAGTTTTCAAAAGACACTTCTATCTTGTTTCTTCTGTATGGCTGAATATCAGCAGCATCAGTAGCACAGAATCTCAAAGCAACTTCAAGTAGCTCCATAGGAATAAAAGTAAAGATTCCTGCCATACCCAACCTGACAGTGTAAGGAAGTTCACCCAAAATTCCTGTTTCAACCCAGCTGTCCCAAGTTCCATGCTTAACAGAATTAAGGACAGCTGACAGATCTAATTAAGCCATCATGGGCATCTTCTCTTCATCTTTTACTAGGTCAAAGGAAACTGCCACTTACTTTGTATTATGGTCATATGGACTGAACATAATATAAAATCAGTAGACACATTAGTCTCTGCATGGAGAAACAGTCCCTCCCCCCAGAGGGACTAATTGTCTGATTAGAAGATCCTGTTCTTTTTACTGCTCCTCAATCACAGTGCAAGAAATAAGGCTATTTGAGCTTGAATATAAGCTTCATATGTTTATGTATTGCTGTGCAGGTTATTTATATATTATGCAGCTCAAAAGCTAGCCAAGGTTTAAGCTCATGCTCCTTTGAGGTTAGCTGTAAGGAATTAAAGTTGTTTTGTAATTTAAATTCTTCTCTGCAATAGCTATTATAGATGCACCTGTCACAGATAACTGGCCTCATTAAGGGAAACTTAGTCCAGCCAGGACAGCATACATGCAGCCTCCTGCCTTTGGGCCAAGCAAAGGACCTGCGCCACCAAGGGAAGCTGGCCTGGCTACGGAAGAGGAAGGCTGCAAATTGCTACTGAGGATCAATCCTGAACTGAAACAGGGGCTGAAAGGCTCACACAGGAATTCCAGGGGGAGAACAATGAAAGCTGAATGAGCTGTGAGCAATTCAGCAACAAAAAGCATCTGAGAGACAGGAGCTTCCTCCTCAGCCCTTCTAAAAGCACCAGAGGTCATAAGGAGGTGAAGCAACCAAGTACCTATGTATTAATCCTTGAGCAAAATGAAAGCCTGCAATGCAGACACTGTAGTACCTTACATGGCTTCAACAAAGTCTGCTCATAATTTAATTGAAAATAAATATTGGCTAATGAATATGAGATCAAATGTAACCTGAGGCTGGTTGTCAGTCATTCTGGTATGTAGATAAAACAGTGCAGGACTGTGCTTGACCAGAAAGGAGCAACAAGAGCAAGTCTGGCAGCATTTTAGCCTACCTTAAAGTTGTAAGCCATCCTGCACAAATATTATGTCTTTCTATTTTACCAGATGGCTGCTATCATAAAAGGAGTCTTTGGTCCCTGTCACAACTTTTCATCACTGTGTACAAAATACAGCAAATATTTGCATCTTTTAGCATCAGTTACAGATAATTTGCCATCATCTCTGGTGTGTACGGTAACATTATATGGTAACATGATTGGGCTGATGAATATTGCTCTATGCCTGAGAAGACCTACCACCAATTTTTCCTGTGTCATATCCCATTCAAATTACAAGCTAAGCTCTTGCACTTCAATAGCATCTGCTCCTCCCCCTTATGTCATTATGAAAGACGCATGTAAGTTATTTGGTTCATCTTGCCTTGAACTGGAAAAGAGGATTCATTAGGGTCACAGCAATCAAGCTGGCTGTGACACAAAAACAGATGTCTACACAGCACCAACTTCTACACCATCTTGACCAGGTAAAGAGCTTTTGGCACAGTGCGAATGGTATTACCTGCTGACCAAACACTGCCACTCTGCTGTAGCCACACATGCCATGGGAAGAAAAGGTTGCACTTCTCTGGGTGAAAGTAGTTTCCCATTGAAAAAAAAAAACCAAAACAAACCAAAACAAAAAAACCACAAACCCAAACATTCCTGCATTAGCGATATGGATACTAAAACTAAATTAATATGTATATACACATTACTGCAAGGCTGAAGTTTATTTTCTTCCTGTGTACAGAATTGTAGGCCAATAATGTGAACCAGATAGCATCACGCCCACTGCTACAGCTCTGCAAAAGTAGGTGGTGTTGGTGATAATGGATGGCAGAATCACACTAAACATTGTAATCATGCTCCCAGAATTGCAGTACCTGAGAAGTGCAGTTAACACCAAGAATATCTTGTCAAGAAGATGCCAGCAAATTTAACAAGTATGGAACTTCAAAACTTTACTTTTTCAAAAGCGGAGTACTGAACCACCACAAAACCACTGGCAGGGCAAATTTTATAACTGCCAGAATGTTTCTTTAAACAGGTAATAATTAAAGTGTAGAACTAACAGCTGTTGTAACACTGATATGCCCAATATGAGGCTAATTTCTGGTGTTAAGAATACATCACTCATCTCATACAGTACAACTAGTAAGCACTGACTGAGATTCACCTGTTCATGCAGACTATTACCACACAAAACTCAATCATCAGCTTGTATTTAAGTAATTAAAAGCTTGTGTTTAAGCTTTCCAGTTGCCAGAATTAACAGAGATCTTAAGCAGTCCCCACTAAGATCAAATTAAAACAGTCTACAACACTCAACAGAAGTCCTTCAAGTGTTCCTCGTGACTCTAATGTCTAAATCTTGCAGCTGCTGCTCACATCCAGAAGGACAGAAAGCAGCAAGTTTAGAAATAAAGACATAAAAGTAATTCCTTCTGTATCATTTACATTCTCCTAGGAGGAAGCCCAGGGAACTGGGAAGTTCCTCAGCTTGCTGCAGAGCTAACTAACCTGGCTGATGAAAACTCCTCACTCATTCATGAGCCTGCAGATTCATACATCTGCATATGTCAAATTCTGGAAAAGACACTTCAAATTTGTTCATCCATTCTAAATATCACCTGTCACCACAAACAAGCATCCAGTACTTTTTACTGTTACTGATAGGCAAGGCTACTACCATACACCCAAGCATGATTTGAGTCACTCCTCATTTAAACTTGTTGCACCGAATACAGACATGAGCACTGCTGCACCATAGTGGCAGACCAGAGATGACTACAAACACCACAGACTTGCAGCATGTGCTAATGCAGTACACAGTCAGGTTTTCCAAATACAATGTCTTGCAGGATTTAGGGATTTTCTGAGATACAGTCCTGCTGCAATAGCTCAGCACTGCCGGATGTTCTGTCAAGCACTATCCTAAGAAGTCCAGATTAGACTCTGATGGCACACATTAAACAATCATATTGTTTCTTGAAATATCTTAAAGACAAAGTTAAATATCTGCTTCTAGTCCTCCTATAAAACACAGTCCTTATCTATTAAGAAAGGAAACAAACCGCTCTAAGTAATCACCAACCCTTTTCACCTGTTCTTAGTTCTGCACATGAAAAAAGTCATTCAGGCAAGTCCGAGACATGCAAATATGGTCCCTGCTTGTCATCTCCCTGCTTCACTCTTTAATGCTGAAGCTTGGCCAGACACTTGCTCTGTATTCCCTTTTAAGTTTTTATGGCCTTTACAATTCAAACACTGAAACCAAGATTAAGACCTAAGCAAAGAACACCAACTTCTCTCCCCGTGCTTACTGGATTCTCATTGAAAATGTATTTCTTAATTTTGTCTTGTGTCTACTTTTGTTCCTAATTAGGCCCTCCTAATGTGAGTATATCATGCTCTTTTCCTAAGGTTAAATGCTAAAAATAAATATTTGGTTTGATTGCTATTTAAAATTGTTTTGTGTGAAAAACAGTAGAAATAGATATTATAGTAACAAAGGAAGATGCTGTGACAGCAGGAGATAAAATATAACAAGAAATTCAATGCATCTGTTCACTTTACAATTCAGAAACCTAAACAGACAACTGTACATCATCTGCAACTGCACAGAAGAAAGCTGTTTTACAGTCAAGTATTTAAGTAAACAGACATTATTCTTGATCTAGCATATTAAATACAGAACGCTGAAAGATAGAAGTTGCACCCAGAGGTACCATAATTGTCTTTTACATCAGATGTGGTATTCAAACCCTTAATTGCACTGTGCAGCCTTCAATCACATGAACTGAAGATGCCATGGGTAGCAGCTGCAGGGGGTTATTCCCACTACCGGCCCATAGAGATGAACAGAAATTTCTTGCCCAGTACCGACAGCCCTTCTTTAGGCCACAGAGTGGGCACACACCTCTGCTTTGCAGTTTCTATATTACATTGTAACATTCAATTATACTATAGCAGAGGTAAAACATTCTGAGCATGCAACGTGGCCTAAATCCCATGAAACAGTAATGCTGATATTTTATAACCTGTGAAGCAGTACACAGTAATGCCTCTTTCAGGAACAGGAATGGAAGAAAGCAGGAATACATTCCTGGGCAATAAGTGAACCTCTTTGACAACTGACTTGCCTGTAAGCACAACACCGGGAAAAACAAGTTCACGTGCTGCTTGGTGAGCCTCAGAGGGGGCACGGCTCCAGCCCTGCGCTGAGGGTGCGAGTTCATGGCATCGAGGAAGTGAGGGCTGGACCCAGCCGCTTGAACTCAGAGCCATTTTTGTGCCATCGCTCTCAAAAGCCTAACTAAGCTTCGTGGAAGTTAAGACCCAGATCCCAGCTTTAGTCTTCAAGCCACCTTCTCACACCTGCATCAGAGCGTGGTGAGGGCCAGCTGCTCTCCAAGGGGTCCAGACCAGCAGGGTCCACAGCTAGGCACAGATATAGCTGTGGCTGAGCCAGAGAGAGATATACCTCCAACAGAGCCCAAACAAGAAGCAAAACACCCGGGCTGAGCTTCTATGGCCCCAGGGCCATGGGCGGAATGTGGGGAGGCCCCAGGTAAGGCTCATCAGGACAATTAAGGGCTGTTAGGTGCCTGATGGAGAGCTATGTCCCATCCAGCAAAGCAACAGCTGTGATGGTACCATCCCGCACCCAGGGAGAAGGTACACGGTGTTTCTAAAATCCCTAGTTCTCATTTCTGCCAAATTAGCTCAGAGTTTCATTGTTGACAGACATTTCCATAGCAGACTATGCACTTTCCTACAGTACTTTCAGCTTGCTTAAGGGTTCACTGCCCTTCATATTTTGGCATCCTAAAGTGAACAAACACCAAACTGAGTAGTAGTTGAGTACTGGGACTCAGTCTTTTGTGTGCATCTAAAATGACTTTGTAAGCCAGATCTTACTTTGTCTGAAGTGATTCCCTCTTCTCCAACTCTCTTTGGGAGTTACAAGCTTTCTGCCTTTGAGCCAGCTGAATTCACGGGTACACACCTAATTTTGCATGTTGCCCGTCAAAGTTTCTTGCTTTGTAACACCAGGTTACACGTGCACAGCCAGCCATTTCAGGCACTTGCCTGGCTCAGAACCTGGCTCACAGCCAGGCCCAGCCCGAGCACCCACTAATTGCCTAAGAAGAAAGTAGGTTGCAAATGAAAGCGTGACAGGCACCATCACACGGGGTGATGAGAAGGAACTGTGGCAGTAGAGAAAGCACAAGGAAATAAATGCGGATAATTGGAATGATTTAATTTGCTAATGTTGCATAAGAGGCGTAATTAGTTCAGTAACAGTGAGAGAAGCAGAGGAATCAGACTAGTAATCACAAATAATTACGTGCCAATTACACATAGTAAGGGGGTTTTGTTGTTATTGAATGGTCAGAATTCGGGAGCTAGACCAAATAACAGATCTCACATTCTCTGTTTCAGTCACTTTTTCTTTCCTACAGCAGCAAAGCTGCTCTACCTTTTCTCTGGTAAAAAAGAAAAAAGAAAAACCAAGAAAAAACAAGATGTGATGTGCATCCAAATTGGACAGTGTTCTTATCAGGAAAGATAGACTTCTAGCGTCTTTCCAAAGCTCCCTTTCTGTAGCCAAAATCTTTGTCTTGTCCACACTGTCAATACCATCTGCCAGCAGCCTCCTCAGCTCATAAGCCATCTGCCAGCTATTGACCTAGAGCTTTGCCTGCTCTCACTGCCATGCTTGCCTAAGCTTCTGCATTTCCAGATCTCTCACTATCCTCCTACCCTGCTCTCACACATCCTCCCAGAAGAACTGATCCAGACAAATATTACTAAGCCAACAAGAATGGAAGGAGTTGAATACTGATTGTCTCTCCTGTGTAAAAACCTCTCTTTTTATTTTTTTCTCGTTATTTCCTAGATAGAATAAAATATGGACTATTCGCTTTGAGTTGTTCTGCAATAACAAGTTAATACAGTACTAGAATGATTCACTATTCAACAACGAAGCATGAATGAGTTGATTTAAATAGATTCTTTCTTCTCAATTACAAAACTAAAATAAAAATCAAGAAAATGGAGACCTATATTTTATTACTGTACTGTGTGATGCTGATCACAGATTTGCCCTCATATCTGACAGTGTTTAGCTGAGTGAAACTATAATTGCCTTGGATTCTAAGTTGGACATTTTTACTTTAGTTTACTACCATTAAATAAAGTTATTATAACAAACTAAGAAAATACTGTATATAAAGTAGTAGTACAATGCTGCTGCCACCACCACTGGAGTTTGAAATCCACGTCTACTGATTTTGCCCAAATCTGAAATACTATATTTAGGAATATGTTAACAGTTTTCGTGTCTTTCAAGTTTGCACAGAAGAGAAAAGTGTCCATGACAGTCTCCCCTTCGATTCCCACACATCCATAACAGCATTTAATGAAATTCATTATATTTTGCTCCAATGGAAGAAGGGCAGTCTTTCAATTGCAGATAATACACTACTACTCTGAAAGTCAGTATCTGGAAATTCAGATGGTTATTATTTTTCCTAATGTAAGAGAGTACCAAGTAATCCTTTTCTCAGAAATCTTTCAGAGTATAAACCACAGCCGACTCCAGCAGATAACATCACCGTTCCCACAGAAACCAGTTCATTGGATTGGTTCAGAAGCAGCCCTTCTAATACTAGTTTTCCTTGCTGTAGTTCTCTTGCAACTAACTTCTAAACAAGGTTTTAACATTTTAAAGCGTATAGTGTTCTTACCCTTTACTGAGACACAGCTTTAGGTAGCATTTATGTTCTCTCCAGCATTGTTTGTAGTACATCAACTCTTGAAGGTTTTGAACAAAGGTGTTATAGTCATTTTTCTTAGGAGCAGGGACAAACCTAAGAATAACATGGCACAACTGAAAAAAAACTATTTTGCTAGCAGGAATATTAGAAAATTATTTAGTCCCTGATCACGAGCCTGCACGAAGATATTATCTACTCAAACGCATAAAGGAGCATGCTGCTGATATAACCTCATATGGGTACACATCCCTAAATCTTTCAGTAAAATTAATTGGACCAGTATAATATACAATCTAGTTCTTTCATACATTTACCTCAGTTGTGTAACTTTCCGAGAATATGTTTGTTATGTTTCCTTGTTGAACTGCACAGATGAAGCTGTTTTGTTAACATGGGATGGGGGCAGAGGAATATTGCTGCTTCTTGAGGTAGGTGACAAAGCAGGGACATAGCCCATGCCTGCTGTGTTGCATCGCAGTGAGGGGGTTGCAGCTGACTCTCTCCTTCCTGCACGGTGCTGCAGCTTCTTTTCTGTCCTGGAAACTCATCACACAGTTAACCAGGTCTGTGCTGTGCACTCCAGGAGCTGCAGTGCTGTGCAGAGGAATCTCATGGGGAACAGAAGCTTTTCTGCCCCTTCTAAATTTGTCTGCACACTTGCGCATTGCATTGATACCATGTGGTTTTTCCTGCATTCATGGAGCCTGAAGACTACCTCCTTTCTCCTGCAAAAGATGCCTGATTTGGGATATTTCAGATAGATAAAAACAGGTAATAAATCTAGGAAAGGTGATGTAAGGCTGTGGAGGTAACACAACTTTAAGAGTCCCGTGCCCATTTGATAGCCTCCCAGTGCCATGTCCCTGTGCACTCAGGGCACCAGGAATCGCTCCCCTTGCGTATTCCCATCCCAAGGAGCCATCTTCCCTGTATCTCTTTCACGCCTCTACAAAGGCACATCCATGCTGCATGTCCACAAAATACCTCTAACCATTCCCTTACCAACCTCTCCCTCCCCATCAGAGCTGCACAACACCCCTCTGGGCTGCCTGATTCACAGCGATGCCATGTCAGGTAACTGTTGCCTTAGCTAAAGGTTCGCTTCCCTCATTTTATTAAGTAAAACGGAGGGAATCAGTTTCACTGGGGCTTTATCTGAGCTTTTTGGGAACTTATATTTGTAGGTTTCCCAGAATATGCTTGCTTAAAAAAATGGTTCTGATTTCTACCCCACATTCCCCCTTCATGTAAAAATGTTCCATGTTGAATTCTTTCCCAGTATTTCCTCTGGGGAGGTGCTGACATGTCAGCCTGGTAAGCTTTATGCCATTCTGTTTGCAAAAGTGTTGTGATGCTTGTAATTTTTTTCTTATGTGTTTTCCTTTAGAGATTACTTGCTGCTTCTCCCTCTGTCTGATACAAGGGAATACTTACTTAAGTCCTGCAAATTCCCTGGGAGAACCAAGAAAGCAGAATTAGAGGGACAGAAGCCTCATTCGCAACACTGAAGAGAACCAGAAAGTCCCTTGGCCCTTCCCTGCTCTGCAGCAGGAGCTCTGGTTCAGTTGGTTTGTGTGCTGTTTCAGCTGCTGGGAAGTGTACGAACAAATCATGACCCTGTGTTCAACAGATTTTTATCCCATACCTCTCCCCTTAGTCCTGTGGCAAGTCACAAGCATGTCTTCGGTTTGCAGAGAAACTTGTGATCCCTCTGCAGTGAGTATGTTGCTTTTATTTCCCTAAGGATCACAACTATGACCTTTATGTTGCTTTTGGGTGCGTGAAATGCTTCAGGCATTCGACCCCAAGTCAGCTCAGATAATGGAACTCAGATATTGAAAAGGAATGAAAACCCAAATTATGCAAATCCACCGCACCGAGTAATTCACAATTGCCATTCCTGTAGCCCCATTGGCAGTTGCAGTTTTCCTGAGTGTAGGGGAGGAGGAACAGATTTAATTAGAGGAGGCTTCCATTCTAAAAGTATCTATGTTTGTAGAAGGCAGGCAGTGTGATCTAATGCATGAGGAACTGCAGGGGAACCCGGGAGATCTTATGTACCTCAGTTTCCCATCTGTAAAATAATGATAATGTTTTACTAGAGAAGTCAATGTTGACCTGATTTATCTGCTGCTAAGGGAGTTATACAACAACCAGGTACTTACATATTTGATTGTTCCATTTATGGAACCAAAACAAGTAACATTTCGTACCATTTAATAATTGGGTTTGGGTGCCCCAGAAATTTGTTTTCATCATGAAAACTACTTGAAAGGCTCTTCTCCTGTTATAAAATAGCAGCATATACAAGTTTTCTCCCTATCTTAATTTAATACGGACAATTTCTTTACTACTTCATTGTAAAGATTAAGGGAAATAATCTACAAAGCATGTCAGACTCTGCCTAGGCACTTTCCTTTGCCCACCATAACTTTCTGTGTATCATTCAACATACCATTCAGGATTCAATGTACACATAGAGAAGGGAATCCGTGCCTTAATGAATTAAGGAGTTTTAGGGCTTTTTAATACGCTATTGAAGCTTGCAGTTTGAGACATGAAAGCCTACAGGTTATTAAACTCTACATTAGTTTTGCAAAAAGTGTTATTCACGCAGGCAAAAGATTTTTTCAAAGGGTATTACAACAGTCATTTCTACCCACCATCATCTGTGGGTCAGCATATTAGCTCTTCATTCATACATTTTCCAAAACCTTTGGAAGCCTTTACTTCCATCCTTGTTTCACTGGGTGTTTGAACATGGAAAAATACAGTGCCTTTGCACCAAACTCCCCATGATTTCCAAAAAGTTCCAAAAATACTCCTCAAAACACTTCAGAGTACAGGCGTAACTAAAATAAGATACAGACCTGGTGTAATATGAAGTGGTTGCCAGTTAGTTTCAGAGAAACAGCCTTAGTCACTTCACAAAGTTTCCCCTGCTTAGTGAGAGATTTTGCTTTTCCACTAAGGACCGCAAGACCTAATGAAGCAAGGTTTCACTGCTAGCTCCAGCTTTGGCCTTGTAAGGGGCACACACACTGAATTTCAACAGAAGCCTTTATCTCCACTCTCAGTGATTCTTCTTTAAGAAGCAGAAGCAGTCTCCTTCCAACATTCACTTAGCTAACATCTACCTGAAGCTTTACAAGAAAAAGACAGGCATATGAGGCTTTAGAGTGACATGTCACACATTTCCTTCACATACAACAAAGGAAGTGTTTATAGAGCACTTGAGGTCAGACAAAAAAGTTGCAGTCAGAACATCTAGTGTTAAATCCTAGAGTTAAGCAAATAGGTCTCCAGGAAATTTGATGCAAGCCATGTGATACAGAAATGCGAGTAAGTGAAAGGAATATCTTTCTTTTTTGCCAAAATGCAATCAAAACTATAAAGATAAGAAATGGTAAAACGATTTCTGATTCTGTCGACATAGGACCAGAAGCAGCAGGAAGCCAAGTGATGCATGCAAACTGCTGCTCAGTGACAGACCCCGCACCATCCCCTTCTGTGCCCCAAAACAGTAAGGGACAGACGCACTACCAAATCAGATGTTGGCACAGGCAGGCTGGGTTTATCAAGCACAGAGAGGCTTGCAGAGAAAAAGGACTGAGAGAAAATAATACTAACTTGAGGCCAAATTTGAAGATTTGATTCAAGTGAGAATAGATTCCCTCTTCAGAAAAAAGAGACAAAAGAAGTGCTCTTCTGTAATTTGACACTTTTTGCTTGGTAAGTCTCTTCTTTTCTGAGAAACAAGTCTAGTCTACGTGACAGCTGCCTAAACAAAGAAGTTGGAACCAAGAAAATAATGTGATGGTATTGGCCCCTTGTAGCAAAATAACCACAAGCTGCCGGCTATTTCTACTGGTTTCTTCATTCTTAAAACAGATTTAATACTATTTTTAGGGAATAAAAAGTTAGGATATGAATTATGAAGTGTTAATAACAGAAATTCCCTGCTCAGTATATTTACTTTGATTTTCAGCTCTCAGGTAAATCATACATGTTGCTTTCGTGACACAATAGCTGGTTAGCACTTTTGGCGCAACTCTTCACTGAAAACCAACAGTTGGTTCCCACATGTACTTTTATATGAATCTGAAACTATCTTTCTGCAAATATTCTTCCTAGTAAACCTGCTCACCAGTGTGCTCACAAAAAGATAATATGAGCTGTGGGAGTATTGTGATAAATTCATTTCAATATCTGAATTGGTATCTAAAATAAAATAAAAAGGGCAAACCAGATTTATTACATCCACTGTGAACAAAGTCATCTGAGGGAATAACAGCTTTGTGTTTATTCAAACATAACTAAACCCATTATTCTTCAAATGTCAACAAAATCTTAAGAATATTTCTCTGCTCCATGGGGTACCATGCATAGAAGTTTTCATTTTATCTCTAAAAGCAAGAGTGGTATATGACAGAAATCATCTGGTAGGGCCACAGTTACCATGACAAAGTTGAACTGGGCATGGAGAGATTTTATCATTTAACAAATTTTCACATTTAACACTTAACATATATTCTATCAAGACCTCTACAGGCCCCAAACTGATCTGTTAAAATAAGATGTTAAGAGATACCATTTCTTGTATCTTTTTACCTTCCTCCACTTTTCCTCCAGCTGTTTCAGACAAGCTCCCGTGATTGTAGCCTTCTGTCCAAAACAAAATCCTACCCTTGCAAGGTTAAACTAAAAAAGCAGGCTAAACAAAACACGCCTTCAGCTCTTTCCCCAGGCTTTTTGTGTTCTTTCCACCTTCCTGCTAAGGTCTCACTTTTAGTATGTGAACAGTATCCTCTTCTCCAGGCCTCAAACTGGGAGTCTTTCGTGGGCCTTTGAATGTCTACTTTTCTGTTTCACTCTTTCTCTGGCATGTTCATTAGACAGGTTCCATATAGATGTAACTTTTCCCTGGAAAGTAATATGGAGCAATTCCCACCATGATCCTTCATCTTTCATCCTTCTCCTTTAGCTGTATTATGACCTTTTGTCCTACAACTCCCACCCACTTCCAGCATCTAACTTTGATTCCTTCCCAGTCACCAGGGCCACCTTAAAAAATATCCACCGTCAAAATTGCTTTACTCTGAAGGCAGGTCAAAGCTAATAAAACTAACTGTCCTTTCAAGTTTCTAAAATCTTGATGCATTCAGCAGGGTGAGAGTCATTCAGATCTTTAGCTTTAAAGCAATATTATTTCTCAAAAGATGGCAACTGTAAAATGTATGTCTGCAAGGCCAAAAGAAGTAATGGGAGTGATTAAGGTATTAATCTGCATCCAGATAAATACTCTAACTTGCCTCCAAAGAAGTAGTATGCAAAAGCTACTACACAAAGCAGCATCTTGAATAGCTTTCAAAAATAGTAGAGAATAAAAGAAGATTTTTCCTGAGGAGTAGCAAGGGAGCAAGCTTCTGGAAGTCAGTACATCCACAAAGGGCAATAAGTGAAGAAGGTGTTGCAAGAACAACAAACAGCTAAGAATCTAAGATCATTTGAAAAGGAAAGACTTCTGATATGTTTGTTGCCCATGTCTCCACCCATCACATAATCTCTAATCATTAATATAATGAAACTCTCTGCTGTTTCAAGCAGCTGACTACTCAAGTTGGCCAAAAGGGAGAAGTCTATATGAGCAGACGGTCAAAACTGTAGGTGCCCTAGGAAAGAGAGATTACCAAGAATTTATGATATGGTAATTCTGTTTCTCTGAGTCACAGCAATGAATCTACATTTTTAGATCGAGCACTCATTGTATGTCTTATGCTCAAAATATGTCAGGTTGGAACACTCAAAATATATAAATTAAAAGCCATAAAGTGACATTGCTGATTTAAGAACCTGAGGGCCAAAACTGTGCTGTCATAAAAAAACCCCCCACCACTACTTACTATCTTCAAATGTGAAATTGAGATAGAGATATATTTATATAGTCATTTAATGTAAACTCTCCTTGAATCAGCTGTAGTTATCAATTGGAGTAATATACAAATGGATTTAAAAATGTGCATGAAACAAGGCTGCAAGAAAGTGAAAGAGAACATTATAAAGGTTGAGTAAAAGAAAACTTCCAAAAAAGATGACTATGGTCATTGGGTCTAAATAGCATAGGGCATCAATAGTCTGATGGGAAGAGCACAAGAATGAGGCTCAGGAGATGGGGGTGTATTTTGTCCTTTGTTTCCTTTTCTTCAGTGAGGTCATGTCATGTCTCAATGCCTCAGCTTCCCCACAGAGAAAATAAGGACAGTGAAACTCTTACTGAAGTATTTAGAAATGGGAGAGCTTGGCATTATGACTTATGCAATGCCTCCAGCTCATCCAAGAACAGATCTTCTGAATTGGTCAAAGAGGCAAGGAAAAGGTCAAAGAAAAAAAAAAAGCCCTCCTGGATCACTGAATCCTAGAGCTGGAAAGCAGATCACTACGTTAACTCAAAAGAGGTTAATGACAATGCTTGTTTCTCTCAGCCTCTGTTGGTGGGTTTATTATTGTTGTTGTTGTTCTGATGTGTCATAAGCAGCTATATGCATCAGAAACTAGTTTGATGGAATTTGCTTTCTTGGCTTCCAGTGGAACCATTAGCCAGCACTCTACCCAGACCGCTAGGATCATGCAGGAACTTGGAGGGGATTGTTGTTCCTATTTATCAGTGGCCAAAGTCCCAACCACTTCAGTGGGAGGATTTGTCTCTTGGCAGTAGAAATTTTATTTCTCTAATTAGCCTGCTAGTAAAAAAAGACTCCAATCAAATGTGAATATACAGATACATCCAAACCAGATGCTTTCAAGGCTCTCTGTTCATCAAAAAATTCACTGCTACTTTTAAAAGATTCATCATTGTTTTCAGAGCTGAGCAAATAATTCATGAGTACCTTATTCACTAAATTCAGCCTACTTTGGTTCAAAGATTATCAATGTGAAGATCATGATTTCCTCAAATGTATTCATCTTTGAATGCAATGAATATGTTAGCACATACTTTGCTCTGTGGATCCTGATAATCTGACTGTAAACTGTATTCTTTGCTGTGATTTGTCAAAGTAATCAGATGGCACTTAGTGTTTGATCAGTGAGTGTGAAGGTACTGCCAAACAACCAAGATAGTTTCCATATTTGTGTCCATAACACTGTAACACTCAATCTGATAACTCAGAAGCTGGAACATGAAAAGTAAAAATGGCATCAAAATGGAAAACAAATTTATTTTAAAACTGATACACTTTACAGAGATGTAAAGTGTATGGCTCAGAAGGAAAAGTTACATACAAATTTCAGACACCTTTTCTGCTCTCCAAATTTAGTCTAGGTAGGTATTGAGGGCAGTATGTGTTTTTTTTTACTCTACTACAACTGTAACACTACTTATCTCTAATTTAGAAAGCTCAGAGGGGCAAAGGGGGTCTCCTATCTGTGGCTATGCAAATCTTCAACTCAATTATGCTGTATTTCTACAACAAACTTCAATACCTTTTCCAGATCTAGTCTTTTATTAGTTTAATTGAGCATGTTTTAATTCAGGTGTTACAGCTCCCATGAAGAAGCTATGATCCAGAGACCAAAGAGTAAAGAACTATTTTTATAGCTCTTAAAGAAAGGCTATAGTAAAATCAGTGTAAAATCCCTAACAAAAACTATAGTCATAGAACTACCCCTTTTATTATACACTTCTAAGTCTTTAAATAGAAAAAAAGAACAGATGCCAAAGCAGAGCCATATGTTTTAATTGTAGCTGTATACAAGCATGATTTTATTTTTTCTGACAGAAAATCTATAACTTGAGTGGGAAGTTAGAGTGGAATCCTCAATGCCATATTTCTGGCTAAAGAAATAAACTCCCTATAGAACATGTCAAAGTCTGAGCTGAGAGATTGAGACATTTTGATAACAATTCAATACTTGTCTCAAAACATCCAATTGCTTTGAAGTAATTGGTGGGAGGAGACAAGCTATTAATATTGGATTTATTTGGCGGAGTTTGTGTCTTACACTATAACCAACCACTAGCTCTCCTTTAAATTGCTGGCAGGTAGCATGCATTTAAATCAGTAATTGGAATCCAAACTACCCTACTACTGCAATAGCCCAATATGCCTCTTGCTTATTATTTAAAAAAAACCCATATCTTCAGAATGTAGATGGTGGGAAAGAAAATGGTTAATCAGACCTCAACTGACCCTGAAAGTTCCAGTCCTGGCTGCAAAAAACATATTTTTCTGTAAACTCTTATTTTACTAGATCAACTTGAAAGATGTTATAATGAACACACTCATGCCTACAGTGAACAAATGTCACTCTGGTGCGAAGGGATGCAGCAACCTCCCTGCCGCATTCTACGTCTCTACACTTAAATTCTGTATCTCTAAATCTGAGCACTCCACATGCAATTTGTGCAGCCCAGTCCAGAGGTTGTTTTCTGGGAGTACAACAAACCCACAATTAGTCAAAGGGAAAGGTCTGATGTAAGTTGATGGATGAAAAGATTGTATGTGTGTGTAGGTGGGGAGGAATAGGGGATCTTATTTTGAACTTATTTGAACTCAATTTCCATATCCCAAACCAAAAGACTTAATTTAAGACTGAAAAGGGTGGAGAGCTTCCTGAGTATCTGCCTGGAAATGTTACCAAAACACAGGCTTCTGCCTTCAGGTGTCTAGTTCAAGTTCAGGTCACACCACAAAGAAGAGTTATTTCCATGTGAGAGCTATTCAGCAGCTTCTGAGTTGCATGGATCAATCTAGTTTCTGCTGGGCAGATGGTGAGAATGAAAAAAAAGCCACTCAAAACAATCATCCTCCAGACTGGCAGCTCCACCAGAGGCCCCATCAGCTGAATGGAGAGGAAGCATTACCTGTTTGTGCTTTTGCTAAGGTCTTCTTCAGGACAGGCTACTGCAGGTTTGTGCTACAGTTATGATGCTCTACTTGTTACGGACACAGCCAGCCGGCCTGATTTGCTTCTGCTCAGTCAGCTGCAAAACTGGAAAGAGTTCCTCTGGTTTCAGCTCTGTGTATGCACTAACAGGCTGGTGGATGTTTGGAGGCAAGAGGAAGGGGCTGGGTTTTGTACCACCTTCCATTTCTTTTGAGTTGACCGGGTGCTCATCTCACCGCTGGCTTTTGTAGCCCCTTTTAGCTACAGATCCCTGATCTAGAGCCAGGAGCCTTCTAGAAGTGGGAACATTGCAGGAAAACACTGCTTGCACATGAAAAATAGCCACAAATTAAACACAGGAAGATTCATTCAGAAAATATTTTCAGAAGATTAAGGGAATGGACGCGCAAATGAGAAGGTAAAGCTTGATGCATAAACCAGGAGCAAATACCACTGCACCAGCTGTGTTTATTTGAAACTGTAAGAAATGAGCAGGCTGTACATTGAACAGTCCATCTGACAGATTAACAAATTCAGCACGGATTTGTCCAGAGTTAAATCTGTCACTGGTACGATGGTGCTGAATTGCTTTTAGGGGTTCATAGCTTTTTGAAACTGGGACAGCTTGACATGGAAAAGTGAACGCATAGTAAGGGTTTAGACCAAATTGTTTTTGTGAAGTGTCATTTATGCAAAGATCTGATTAAAAAAGAAAGAGTAAGAAGAATAGAACAGAAGAAAACATCCTGTATGATTCAGTAACAGTTCTGATGTAATGCTGGGTTAAAAACAACCCACATAAATCAGGACCTTGCTGAAACCTATCAACATCCATATTATTGAAGACTAAGAGAATAATCCATTTTTTAAAAAATGAGAGTTTTTCCTACTGATTTACCAAAAGGCATCTACTGTTGTAGTGGTGTTAGAACTGTGTCAGCTCCATCAACTTCTCAACACACTGCATCTGATCTCAGGTACTTGGACAACATAACTAATGAGGGGCTGCAAGTCAGAATTGTTGCCAAGGATGCAATCCAAAGAATTATGAAACATCCAGGAGGTTATTGCTCACAGACAGCATAAATTTATGGTATAATATATGAGAGAAAGAAGCAGAGGGTATTGCAGTTGCAGAAAGATGAGCTCTTTAGTTAAAGAAAGCAAATGGTGTTTTCTGCTTTTGCTGTTGATAATTCTTAAACTGTTTAAATTAGTGTAATGACTAGAGGGTCTCTGACCTGGAAGAACAAGGGAAATTCTGTCAACATGAGTGATTACCTAAGCATACAGACAATAACAAGAGATATGCACACACAGTTGAAGCTAGAAATCAGGTTTTATAAGCCTTGTACAACTGACAGCAACAATCAAAGGTTAGTAAACAGGGGAAAACAGTATCAAGGAAGCATACAGCAGCTGCTTTCTGCTATTACGCAGTGTTCAGCAGGACACCTTGTCTTCAGGTGATTTCAAAACACTGATGGTAATTCTTTCTGGGCTAGTAGACCTTATCAGCAAGATTTGGAAAGGACAGTTACAGACATGGCACTGGGCATAGTAGCCTCAATGTTTCATGTTATGAGCCAGACATAAAGCTGTGAAATTAAGTAATTCAGATTTGACTGTACTGACATGGCGGGAGGAATGAGCGCTCCCTACCCAGCCAGGGCAGCCCTGTCTGAGGTCACCATAACATATCAACTCCCTGGAATGAGTACCCCAGATCTTTTCACTAGAACAAGAAGTGCATTTTAGAAAGGGAAATCTTGAAACTGCTGCTTATTCAGATCCAGAACACCGGTAAAATCAAGCAGATATCCAGCAGGCTATTGCACATTACTGGGAATCTCTGTATTTAAACTTTTGTGCTTTCTCTGCTTCAGTGCAGGTTTTAAGTGTTAGTGATAAAGGTACAATATGCATGGCAGGGTGCCCTTTTCTTGAAACTGCACATTGGCTACGAAGGTGAAAGTCATCCAGACCTTCCATGCCTGCAGTATCACAGCAGCCCATCTCACTGTGGTGCGAGGCTGTGCCCTCTTAAGCAGAAGGTGTTAAGGAGCGCTTTGGGAAGCAAAAGTTAGAGGGAGAGAAGCAACCATTTGTTTCACTGTTTTGTCCCTCTTACAAGCCCAGAACTGAGGACTGCGGGTGGTAGGAGGCAGTGCAGGGTCCCATTGCAAACCAGAGGCTGTCTGAAGCAGCCCCTTTGCTCAAAGCGTATACGTTTGGCCATGGTCGGCCCTGTCGTACTGTGGTGCCCTTCCTTCCCTCCCCTGCTGCAGCACAGAGGCAGGCACAGGTCCCTGTCCTCGGGGAGGTTTGCTCTCTGACACAATGACACCGGAGCATGGCAAGTGTGACCCTATCGCCTTTCACGTGGTGACAGACTCACAGAATCATAGAATCGTTTAGGTTGGAAAAGACCTTTAAGATCCTCCAGTCCAACATTAACCTAGCACTGCCAAGTTCACCACTCAACCATGTCCCTAAGCACCATGTCTACACATCTTTTAAATACCTCCAGGGATGGTGACTCAACCACCTCCCTGGGCAGCCTGTTCCAATGCCTTTTCCAGTGATAGTGATGGATAGACCAAAACCACAAAAAAAAGGAAACTGTTGCCCTCTGGGCTGGGTTGCCAGAGTGCTTTGGAAACTGAGTTCCCGCTGTGCTTCAGTAGCACCTAGCTCAGTAGGATAGGGGACACCCCATGGTGACCGACGAGCAGCAGAGGACAGAGACGACCAGACCACAGTTCTGCACAATTGATTGCTGCTTCCTTTGCTGTGGACACCTCCAGCCACAGCTGGGCTACAGCCTTTCCTTTAACAGCAGCCCCTCACCCAGCTGCCAGTGCTGGAGAGACTAAGCAAGCAGGATGCCAGCAAGCTTCACAATTATTTTCTCTCCGTGAAAGACACCTGCTGCAGTTCCTTTGTCGTAGCATGGCTGTGATGTGAAAAGGAAATTGGATTTTATTAAGAAATTGAACTTTATGAAAACACCCCCTCCCCCTGCTATCAAGTGCATTTCTACAAACAGAAAATCTAACTCTGCAGTAGGGTTTTTTTCTTTTTCTGGATCTGAATAGTACAGAGGAGACTGTGATATAAATGGAAACATAACAATCATATAACAGACAAAGCAGTGCTAGGCTGTATCGCTAGATCACTATGGTCTCCTTCATGAAAAGGAAAAGGCTGGTTGACTATAAAAGAAAATATTAAATAGCTGTAGTTTACCTATAAAGACTTTAAAGCACAGATGGTCATTATCTAGGGGATATTGATGCGGAGACGTAACATGGGTTATGCATTATTAAAAAAGAATAATAAGACAAGGACCACATCCGACGCTGTCAAGCAAGAAACATTTACTCTTTTGGGGGGTGACTGGACCAAGACTCTAGTTCTGTTCTCAGAGCCGATATAATTATTTAAAAGCACCCGTACCTTCAGTGTAATGCACCCTTTGCTGCTTTATTCTAGACAAAGTAGCTGGGCACTCTTCTTTTCATCCTAAGAGATGGTCTTTAATTTTTGTTCAGAAATTGTTTTTAAGTAGTTTTAGGAATCTGCTTGTTATGCTTCTCTAAAGGTATCTGTAAAGACATCAAAGTGTGGGTGACACGTGCAGTGATGCATCTTCCCTCACTGACACATAAAGCTCAGTGTGATTAGGCTGAGGTTACATGAGCATCCAAGAGGTCAGATGCTTACTGTAACTATACAATTTGAAATTAAAAACCTGAGCTGTAAAGCTCACAAGAGTAGACTTCTTTAAATCAAGGATGACATTTTTCTTTTCTCTTTTCAATTTTTTCTTCTCTTTCTTTCTGTCTTTTTAACAATGTTGCCACTAGTTTGGTTTTAGAAAGAGGTTCCAAGCCAGACCAGTGTTGAGGAGGAAGCAAGCCCATGAAAGCAGAGTACGTGGCAGGCAATGCTTCTTGGTCTGAACTCAGCTTTGAGAGATATTTGATAAGTCTGTTGAAACAGTCTTCAGGAACGAATTTCATTTTCAGCAAAGGTAGCCTCTCTCTTTGCCAAAAAATGTTGCTTTAAAGCAGGACCAGCCTGAACTGTACAGCTTTCAGTTTTCACGTGAATCACACAGAAAAAATGCGTTACTTCAATCCCTATTTCAAAGATCTCTGCCATGTCTTGTGGAGTTGTAGCCTGGGTATCAAATATCCCCATTCATGTTGGGGAAGCAAAACCAGAGGATTTCCCTTCTCCCACCCCAGAAGGTTATAAAAATTTCATAGAAGCTTTATGTGAAAACAAACCAATTTTTCTTTTTCACCTATACTTCCAGGAAGTAATAAACCTGATGTGCTAATGACCTATCCTACAAAAATAATTTTTCAATATTTGTGAGGGGGTTAAATTCTGCTCCCCCTTCCCTTTTCACCAAGCTTTGTCTTAAAGGGAGTTAAGAGTTGGTAACACTACGCCTTCTCAATGTCAGCATAAAATTCTCATGAGTACCCTAAATGCTGGAGCATACTATTTCAATCAAACACAAAAAGAGTGTAGCCAATTCTTCTGTTTTTATCGTAAGGCATACAATATTTGAAATCTTTGATTCATATGAATCTTAGTTTTCTTTCCTGTGTAAATTCTAGCCATTCTGTCCGCAGAGAAAAGAATGGAAGTACAATCCCAGGACACCCTACAGATACAAATACCAGGAAGCAAATGAAAATAATCTGCAACATATAAAAATCATGATGTTTCAAAGGATAATAACAACTTAGTTAATACTGCTCCAGAAATAGTAATTTTGTAATTGCATGGTCGACCCTGGGAATGCCCAGCTAGGACTTTAAAAACCTGTGTTAGTTCCAAGAAGCATTTCAGAAAGAGCAATTTTATCCCTATGCCACATAACCAGCTCCAATCAATACGTTTTCCACAGTTTAATGTCTATTAAGTGCATCGCTTGGCGACAGAACTACATACAATATGGACATGACAGTAAAAAAAAAAAAATTAAAAAAAAATCCACAGCATCTAGTCAGCATCTGTGTATCATTCAAAATTCTCTCTCCTCACTGTCTGCGACCTATCACAAAAGTGGTTTGTGCTTGGGTGTGTAGTCTAAGGGGTCTGGTGCAGAAAAATGTCATCACAGAGGTTTATGGTGCACTTACTATGGCCAGGCCATTGGCCATTAAGACTACCCAACTAAAACAGCTGGTTTCTGCGCCTTACAAGCACCATTTGCATAGTAAAGATCCTATATTAATCACGAACAATATAACCGCATAACCCAAATTAACCCTAAAAATAACCTCCAATATAGAGATGCGAAATACTTAGTTCATGCCTGTTTTCATTTCAGGAGAGCCTTGTTACACCAATTACTCTTGTTGGTTTGGCAAAAGTTAGATTTGCTGAGTGCCAAATTCTGCACACAGATGTATGTGTCTGGCTACTGCTGAAATAAAAATCAGAGGCTTTGACTTCCACTTTTCTTTTTATCCCTCTGGTCTGGAAGACAGTCTATCAATCATAGACAAATTGAATATGATGCACACCCACATGCACGCCCAAATGGCTTTATGCACACAAAAGAAAACAGGGCCATTTGCATTTAGAAGTGCTTTTATGAGGTATGCATTTAGTAACTATGTTTACAGCTGGGGTCTGGGAGACGATTTCAGGAATGGCATCCAGAGAACTGAATACAGCACTGGCAGTTGAATAAATGCTTGCAGCAGCCTGATCCTCATCCTGAAAGTGGGTGGTATCCCATTTTTTTGGCAAATACACCACATCACAGGGACTGGATGGTGCTATTCCCCTTCCTACCCCTTCTCCATGCTCTTTCACCTCTTCCCATTTAGCCTCCTTTAACACGTTCAAGGCTCTGGGCAAAATGGCACAGAAAAGAAATAAGAGAGAAACAGGAACCCACAAAAGTGAGCATTCATTTTGCATTTTTTTTCCCCCATGTTGGAGTTAGTTGAAGAGAGAAACTGTTAAGCATTCAGCTGCAGGCTTTATCCAAAATTCCACTCTTGGGTGTCTTTTCAACCTTGTTTTCTCCCCTGAAGCCCGCAGTTTGGCCAGTATGAATGTAACTTACAGCACATGTAGTAAGGAGCTCTTTAGTGAATCCAACACCTCTTTGAGGATCAGAGGTAAGAAGTACCAGTGCTGATCTAGATGCTTGCAAGCTCATCTTCCCAAAAGAACTACTGCCCCTAAAACAGCAAATGTATTTTGGTGATCTTCAGCTCACACGCAGACATGGTGAGCACCTGCAGCAGCAAGCATATTGCTAAAGCAGAATATGGTTAAAATGTAAGGTCATCAGACTTGAAATGGCAACAATAGAGAAACCCTCCCAAAGCAGCTGCTGCTTAATTGCTAAATAAACTTTTAAGAATTTAGTCTGTAACCAAAAAAGCCCACAGTTCCACTATATTTCAGTGGCTGACGAGATTTACATTATGTATCACCTCAGAGTCTGATCCCGCATTCCACATTCGCATGGAGCCCCTATTAATTCTAACCAAAGTTCTGGAAACCAAGAACAGCACAAGCCTGCTCATACAGTAATGAGCTCCCACTTCAAAATATGGCCCCTTCTTCAAAAAGATGAGCCTATAATTCTGTCTTTAATAGTCTCTGTGGCTGAGGGGGAACATATGCTTTGTAGGCTAAGTTATCAGGTTAAGTACAAATTTGAGAGAGAGTCTGAGGCATGTAACAATATAAAATTCTGCTCACAACTATAACTGGAATGCTCCCAGTCCACCTCTTCCCCATCATTATTAGGCAGTGAGAGGGAAAGTAGGAGACACAGAATATAGGTGTGCTGCTCACCTTGTTTAATTTTACCATCTTACATGAATAAAAAAAAAAAGATTAATATTTTATAACCTTTGCTTTCATCATAAATAATTTTGTGACAGTTCAGCATTCCTGTAGATTATTTACAGCTTTTTGGTTGATGTGTGCTCCAAAACCATAAAAAAATAATAATGGTTTTTTTGGATATTGCCACAGTAGCATGAGTACACCTTTCAGATTTCCTATATTCATTTCAAGGACACTCCAGGCTGAGGCTCCACAAACTCTCCCTTTTCATGGAGCTGTTCTTTAATAAAGCACCAACACTCTTGCTCCAAAAATGCCAAATATAGTTGAGAGAACTCCTTGATAACATGTTTTTGCTAAAAACTATTTATATTCATAGATTCCTGACAGTTTGCTTCATTTCGATACAGTCTCTCTGCATTTAGCCTTCCCATTCTAATTTTTTTAAACCTTGTTTTTGGTTTAAGATTCAGAAAAGAAACAAAAGCTCTAATCAGGGAAAAAGATATATAACTACGTAAATTACTTATTTTGTGCACACAATTACATGTAAATAGCCATGAATCTTTTTTTTAAAGCAAGACAATACATAAAATAGGCTGCTTAGCTGTAAATTTAAACCTATTTCACTTTCAGGCTTCACTGCTTCTAGTGTGAATCGGCCTATTATCTTTAAGTATGAAATTAGAAAAAAAGATTTGCTGTTTGTGTACACCCAAAGATTAACATTTCCCTGAGATTAACAGTGTGTTTCTTGAAGATGGAAGGCATATAACACCAAGAAACACATTTTAATACTGCTTCTCAAGACCATTTTTGTTTTTATAGCAAATGCAGCTTGAGATTAAGAATATGCTTGAAAACTAGCTAGTGAAAAAGTGATATAAACCAAACCAAGGAAGCTTTGTGGTGAAAGCAAAACAAATTACTACACGGCCCAAAAGTTAAAGACATAAAATCTGCAGTTTACAGTACATTTGCTTGCATCTTTTTGTGGTATGCAAAATAATGCACAAAAATTCAGGATTAAGCATATTTAAATGTCACTTGAATCAGAATTAGAATAATTGTTAGAATGTTATAATAAGGCATCTGTTTGGAGCAGTATCTGCTCTATCATTGCCTGGTCAATATTTGTAAGTTTGCTGAGGAGTATTTAGCCAGAAGAAAAGCAGAATACATCATTGTTCCTTCCTTCACGTTGCCTGAGACTTCAGTCTTTCCAGGAATAGTAAAAATATGAAAATACTAACAACATGTGATTTCTCTGCTAAGGTTGCTTTGGGCTAATTCTTATCATTGGAAGATGCAAGGACAGCGTAGGCTACTGCATTTACTTCCCAGAGATTTACATACAAGACAAAAGTAAAATATACTCTTTACTTATTTCCTCCAATCTCCCTGATCTTTCTTTCTCATTGAGCTCTCTCCTTTCTTTCCAGCCCCCATCAGGCCCTGCACTAACACTAGCAGAAATACCATCTCAGATATGTTACTGTGGGTAACAATATGGGCTGCTAAGAGTGACTGATCCCATAAAGAGCTGAGGCAGCTTTGGCTAAAAGCTAGAGAGTTTCCTCATCCATTGGCAGTGGAACTGCCCTGTGCCTTGGTGCTTGTACCCTTGGGTTCCTCTCCTGCTAAAGTCTGGAAAGGCTTCTAGCATAGTACTTGGCTGTCTTGGTCTCAACTCTTTCGATGCTAGCGAGGCCAGAAAGATACCACGTGAAGCCACCATCATTTATTGTTTCTGGTGACCTCCCTGAATCTCACATATTTCTTGCCAGAGCAAAGATATGCTGGCAATATAAAGACCTGATTGACTGTGCTAGGCTCCAATACTGTCCACTAAATTCTGAATTCATTCCAATACTCCTGCCCGCATATGTTATTTTGTTATATCAGGACCAAGCAAAGGTGGGCAGCAAGTCAGGTGAGGAAGGACGGGCTGAGTGCCATTGCTAGGTGCTTCATGATCATTCTGAGGACATCTCAAACTGGCCACGCACCAGCCAAATCACCACAGTGAAGTGCTAGGCAAAGAGATTGCGGGAAAGCAGAGAGTGTCCTTGGAAGGCTAGTCTGGGATGCAGTTATCTACATTGTGCATTGCATGCTGGATGAGAGATTGAGATACAAAGAGAGACTGGGTGGAGGGTGGAAGGCTTGGAATTTTCACAGACTCATTCCCTGCAATTTTTGTAGTCAAGTCCTTTCCTTATCGTGACCTAAATCTTGATGGAGAGGTCTTCGGACTGGGAGGCAAAATTGGAAAACAGAGGAAACACAAGTTATTTGCAGTTCTAAGCATAGTTCATAAAACTTGTACAATTCAATCAGTGTCTGCAATGCTGGATAAACCCCTAGATCCTACTTAACATGTAGAATCCAAGGTCTATGTGTAATTTTTGCACATCAAGCAGCCCATGGTGCTTGAAGTTGCATATATGTGCGGCAAGAATAGTGGCTATCTGCCAGAGATTTCTAAACTGAATGAACAGGCGCACACAGAGAACATCAACCTGTCTGACACCATCCGGAAAACTCCAGGAATGGAGTTTGTAGCTCCGGAGTCTAGCTGCATTGCCACAAACATCCATCTCTTGTTTCTGTGTTCTTCTTCTCTTCCTCTTTGTTATTAAAATTACAAAACAGACTTATGCCCACTCCAGACAGTGGAACTCTGTCTTGAGATTTTTAGCAATGTGTCTGGAAAAGGTGTTCAAGTAAAACAGGACATGTTATACTCAGATAGAAATTCTAAGAAAGTTGTTCTTAGAAGGACATGACTTTGTAAGTCTTCAGAGCAAATCTTCGCAGCTGCCATAGACACAGCCACCTATAGATACCTCACTGAAGACCAACTCCTAAGCCTACAACTCCACCTTCCATTATCACTGAAGAATTAATTCGTTTAGTCGTGTAATTTAGTGGCAAAAAGCTGAAAAACAATCACAACAAATAGTGGAAGAAAGGCTATTTGACCTTTAACATCAATAAACTCGGAAGTCATGAGAGGGAATGAACAAGGAGCTCTATGAGGTTTTATTTAATATTGTTTTTCAGAAGATAACTGTATTTTGACTTATTTTCTAGGTTTCGCAGTATTCTTTTCCTGCTAACATCATTCTTGGCAGATTACTTAGCTTAAATATTTAGAGAATCAGTTGGCACAAAAAAACCCTTGACAGCATAGTTTGACAAGATGAAAGGTGAACAATAGGTGATACAGGAGTTCACTACAAGACATTCCACAGACTCCCACAATGACCAAATGTCCCGAGAGCAATGGGGGAAACAATAGGCTCTTGGAAAACAGTCAATATAGAAAGGAGAAGATGTGAAAGCAAGAGAGTTACCTATTTCAGAGTACTGAACCAGTGGAAGGAATGACTAGAGAATGAGAAAACAAGAGGCAGATAAGAGGAGATTATAGACAGATGCATCATGTATGGGTTTTAGCTCTGCTGGAGTAGACTACGTCCACTCTGGTGTTATAGGCAAATGATCAGTTCATTATTTCATTGCCCACCAGTCATACAGAATAGTTGGAGTATATGTGCCTGAGCAGTACTTGTTGTGGGCAACCACTGCAAAGCGAAGCAGTTTACACATACATGCTCCTCCAGATATAGAGAACAGATCCAAGAAATACACACTCCTCCACATACAGAAAGAAAACAAATAGACATGCCACTTCTCAGAGATGGTGTACCTCAAATCAGCACTTTAAACTGAGTACTCTGGAAGATGAATGTTAGGCTTTTGCAATATATTATGGTAAAAGAGGAAATAGGGAGACAATAGGGAAGACAAACACTAGCAAAGTGCTGCCGTATGCATCTTCTCAACACGTAGTAAAGTTCTAAGAAAAAGGCAATAAAACCCAGTTATTATCTAATATACTGGCATGTTCCATCTAGTAGCTACCAAGCCAAATGGGATATGAAGGAATGAAAATAGACACTCCCACGGCTAGGCCGCGTACTGAAAACAAGGCAGGCTTTGGATTTAGACTGCTTCAGTGCAGATCTGTGTGATGCTAAACCCGTCACAGCCTTCAGCACTTCACCCAACTTTCTGAAGTAAGCAGTGTAAACACAGAGCAGCCTGACTGAATAACAGAGGATGTAAACACTCTCTCTGTCAAAGAGCTTTGCGGGATAGTTTTGACTACTTCTTCATATGCCTTGGAGCTGAGCTTTCTCAGAATAGGTCAAGGTTTAGATTTCAGAGTCCTAGTCTTTTTCAGTGGGACTTCAAAGGTCAATGGATGTGGTGTGGGAAACAAGTATGAGAAACAGGACAACTACAGGTACCAACAGATGAACAGACTCTCTCTACCCTGGTCTTCCAAGCAAATGACCACTGAACTCAGTCTTCATATAGATTGAAAATTGAGGGAGCCTTAGCCTCCTCACTAGGCACACAACTTTAAAGGAGAAAATTAACCTCTGTGTACTATAGCCAATAAAGTATTAAATCTGTTGTAACTGTTCAGGTAAATAAGAATGTTGCAGATTAGCATGACAGAGAGAAATGGATGTCCCAATATGAGGAAGACCATGGTTATTTCTGGATAAGGCAGTATTGCTAAATACTGTAACGATGAAAACCCAAGGAGAACCTAGAAAAATGTAATTTGTGCCAATACTTCTCCAGATGCCAACTTCTTTTTAGCAACACAAAACTATTCCTAGAATGACGACTTTCCACTTCCTAGAAAAAGCAGGATTTGGGAATCTTACAACTCAGAAGTTAGTCAGGATTTTTATTTGGAATTTCGTGCTGGACTAGGTAAAGCAGTTTCCTGCCTCGAGTACAGAGGGCAGGATCTAGTAGCAGGTATGGTAAGGCTCTTGTTCCTAATATGTTGGCAATACAGGTAATATACCTCACTGACCCTCTGTGAGACTATCATCTCACTTCTTATATAATGCTCCAGTGGAAAAGAGGGCCAAAGATGAAAAGAATATAATCCTCCCAGGGAAGAGAACTGATTAATCCCTAAATGAGAAACATATTACAAATAGACTGAGAAAGCTCCCCTACAGAACTGGAGGTTGAAAATAATTCATTGGAAAGACTGCAGTTCTCACCAACAGCAATTTTTCTTGAAATTTCTGGAATTTATTTAGAAATTGAATTTCAAGCTGAACCACAAGTGGACTTGGCAAGCCACCATGAGACTCACTGATATTGTCACATACTGTTTTTACAGGGTTATTACTCAGAAAAGCTGAAACCTCAATAACTCTGTTGATATCTGCTGTGTCTTTTCAGATGAATCCTTTTTTAACTGAAATTTATCTTACACTTTGCTTCCCTTAATCCTGACAAATAGTGGTTTCATTTGCAGCAATATCCACATTCATAGGGAGTGACACTCCTCCTAACGCAGATCATTTAAAACAGTTAGCAGAAGGCCTTATTTATAGATGCAACATATATGTGTGAGATGGATGGGACCTCTGTGCAATAAGCGAATGAGTGTCAAAAGCAGACATGTCACTAGCCGGTTACTATGACTTCTAAGATGAAAATAAATGTTTAAATGCTGTGAAGTGATAAAATGTCAAAAAGGGAGAGAGAATGAATGGCCTGAAATGGAGGGTTTGTTTGAGTGATCCAGTACCAGAAAGTTCAGTCACGCTGTCCTAACAACAAAAAATCCCTGCGCGTTTCTCCCATTGATCATGCACTTTTTGTACTTGCCAACAGAAATGTATATTTAGGAACTCCCTGAAAGATTTACATCTATTACATTGACACAGAATACAAATGAGGCATTTTAAGTGGCATTTTATGGTTATGTTGTAAAACAAATTGCCACATCTGTTTGAATTCCTGTTTTACCATACCCATCCTTCAATCTTCTTCAACCTGTCTTTACTCAGAGACCCTTCTTTTCCCCCAAGCCTCTGTTTTATACCATCCAGAACCTTATGTCTTTATTTTTCAACTTTATTCTGTGGAATATAGCCACAGTAGCTTTGCAACTTGCCATACATTCCATTAAATTGAGATATTGTTCCTGTAACATAACAGAGGAACAGTGCAGTCGCAGTTTTCTCAGATAATGTCAGATTAATCAATCATTTTTAAATACCAATAGGCACAAAGTATGAAAGTACTCAAAAATCCAGTGTATATAAAGTGCTTTCTTATGAGGTATAATTCATCACACACCTTTGCCATGGTATCAGTAAAACTAAATTTGCCCATGCACTGCAAACAGCATATCACTTTGCACGCATTTGTCTATGCAGGTTCTTACAGCATGTAGGCTGCTAAAATTCTTCATCCTTCCCCATCCAAAAAAGACAGAATATAGCCAAGTGAGAAACCGTAAAAACATATGCCCATATTTCTTCAGCACTAAACACCAGAAATCAAGAAGCTTTGCATTGTTCATTTAATACTTTCCGTGCAAACATGATGGAAGGCAATTTAAGTGAGCATGGCATAGTAGGCAGTTATTCAAATGCATGATACTAGGTACTCCCAGTTCTGCAGTCCAGTTCCTTCAGTGCTGAATGTAGCTTTTCTCCAGACAGTTGGTGACCTCCCAGCTTGCTGCAGAACGTAGATATGCTATGTGCAAGTTAACATTTATTTTGTCAATATTGACCATAAAAAAACACTCAGCTTTTGAAAGCTGGGCTTATTGATACCATCTTGTAACACGACACACTGTACGGGAACATCTAAGTTGCACAGTAACCCAATAATGCTGCTAAGATCACATACTAGTTAGAAATGGCATAGCATCACTAAAAGACCTGGCAAACCTTTGGAAACTAAAAATCTCACAGAATTAACGGTCCACTGAGCAGGCATTGCCCATGAATCAATTCCTCATCAATTTCTACTTCCTCTTCTCTTACTTCTCTTTCCTTCCCATCCCTGCCCTTCTCTTCTCTTTCAAGTTCGGTTCTCCTGTTAGACCTAGAGTGCATCTGCGTGGAAAGCAGATAGCAAAAGCACCAGTACAGAACAGCAGCTCAAGAGCGCTGTTTTCTGTCTTCCTAGTGATAGCTGTTTTCCACTGGGCACTACTGGTTCCAGTTCCTCCCTCCTGTGGCTGCCGCTTCGAGCATTAATGCATGCACGTTATCCATAAATGACGCACCACAAACCATCTCCCCTCTAGCACTATCCAGGGCATTAATGGATGCCACCAGCATAGTCACCACCACCCTCTCCGTAACCTGTCTAGAGAACCAATAAGAAAGGTCTAATATTCTCTGTTTCAGTACATATGTGTCACTAATTTCATCCGACTCCTCCTCACCTACAACTTTGCATTCAGTAACAAACACTTTCACGGGTCTGTGAACACAGCTAGAGGTCTCAAGCTGTCTGGACAATACGCCCATCTCATTATGCCCACCTCATTATGTCCCAAAGAAGACATTATTAATAACTATTAATAGTATGAGTATTAATAATACTAATAATCATCTACTTCAGTGACACGGATGCCATCTTCCTCATCCAAATCTTGAACTCCTTCCCTCATTTCACCACAACCTTAGTGAACGCTAACTTTCCATCAGATTGTCTCTGGGAAATTCCTAACATGCACACCAGTTTCCTAGTGGCCACAATCAACATAATAATACATTACAAACTGAAGTATGTAAAAAAACCCCAGCAGCCACCTGAAACACACAAACAAGACTGTAATACATAACCAGCCCCTCAAAGGTGTTAGTTTTTGCTTTTGGCAATCTAAAGAGTAGTTTTAACCAAGAAACACACTTCTCCGGGGACACAGGTCACATTTTTGAGCAAGCCACTCACTACCATGCATGCATTTGCTCCATGCAGAAAGGAATGCCGAGGTACTCATAGATCCACGCATTCAGGTGTGCCCTGCAGACACCCTTCAGCCTTCTCAGTGAAATCTGATGGTGTCATTTATGTGGACATGAAGGACATCTAGTGGAGTCTTGCTTGCTCCCAGCAGAATGCATAGTTTTAGCCTCTGATCCCCGATTTCTTATCCCTGTTCCTGAAAACCAGTATACGCTTCTGTTCTCTGAGGACAGGCAGAGAAGTCCAAAACCGCACAGATTTCTCTCTTCCTGTGGTCAGTACGGATGTGCAGCTCCTCTCCAGCATTCTGCACTCCCTCTGTAGAGTGTGCTGTCTTCTGGTCTTTTTTGCAGTCTCCTACACCTATGTTATCCTCCTCTCCCAGCACAGAGGCATTTCTCTGCTACACCAACAAGTCTGGAATAGTCAATACCACAGCCTGCCGGCTTTCCAAACTGCACAGGGTAATTGGTGAGAATACTGTGCATTTAACCTATTCTGATCCACCAGCCATTACAGCCATGTAGACTTTCACTCCCTGGACTCATCTAAGCTTTAACGCTTTAGGAGTGTAATTCGTGAGCAAAACCCTCTTAATTTTATCCCAGTTCAACACCTTAGCACTGAGATTCCGGAAGGCTTGAACTTCCCACAAAAAAACAACAGAAGGCTTTTGTAGCTAGGGAATCAAACTCTCATATATGGCTAAGCATAATTAAGTCTGCTGTGGAAAAAACCCAAAAGGCTTATTCAGATTGCCTTGTAAAAGCTTAAACATAAATATTTAATTCAGAATATTTTCTAAATTCACTTTCAAAAACCATCATTCACAGTATTTCAAAGGCTGAGGCACAGAGGTGTTTTATCTCTAAAAGAACAAGTAAACAAATGCAAGTTTCCCCCTGTTCATTTAGCTGAATATGTCAAAGCAAGAAGTTGCTAAAAAATTAGGAAAGATGTAAATAACAACCATTCCAGTAAGTGGGTTTTGCTCCTGGGAAAATATAACCTGAAAAGGAGGAAGGTAATTCTTATAAATGTGATGCTTCTATTGGAGTAAAAGCAAATCACTGTGTTTTGTGTCACAGAATTGCTGGAGGTAACATCCCCTTCCCCCAGGGTACCTCTCCAGTTGCCTGAGTGTTCGAGCAGGTGCCCTTCGGGGACTGGTGGGACACACTCACCCGGCAGGACCTCTGCTTTCCAGAGGCTGCCCCATCCAGTAAAGCAAATCACAGAACCGTTAAGGAATTCCTTGTCTCAGATTGCAATGAGGGGGTTGAGTGCAACGGGTATAGTGATCTTTTTCCTCAGCCTGTTTCTAATCCCTCTGTAGCCCCACGTAACTCAGCTTCAGATGGCCGAACTCTGCCTGCCCTTCCCCTGCTGCAGCTGATGTAACCTCATCCCCACCGGCCCCACAGGGCGAGTCAAGGCCAGCACAGGGCAGGCAAATTCCCATTATGTTCTTCAGCAGCAGTGCCACTTCTTCTCTGCAAGACGCTGCCAAAGTCTGTGGAGGCTCACACACATCAACTGGGGCAAATCCCACCACGTGCAACACAGGCACGGGAACCATCAGGCTCACTGCTGTGCCCCAAAACCTGGTTCACCCCACCTGGCCCCTATTTGCTCTGGCCCCTCCTGTTTTGCAGGTGCTGGAGAAATCCATCCCAGCCGGCAGCTCAACACGCGTGCAGCACCGCGCAGTCAGCCTGACACCCAAACACTCCACAAAGGAGTGACTCAGACCATGCTGAGAATAGGCACAGTTTCCATTCCCAGCTACAAATATTTTTAGCTGCTCTAACAGAACAACTTGTCAAGATGACCCAGGAAGTGTTTCAAGAAGAAAACATGATAGAATTTATGGGCAGAGCTACACATTGTGGATGCCAAGACTCTAATGGCAAGAAGCATCTTGTGCTGGAGCTGGGATGTATGTACATCTCCTGGCCCAGGTAGGGTAAAACCTTGAGTCCAGTGCTTGCATCTACTCCACTTACCCTCTCCAGAGGATATTTAATTCACCATGTGCGTGAAATCAGCATATTCTTGATGGGTAGGAAAGGCAGAAAGGAGATATCCAGAATTCACTAAATCAACGATTGAAACACTATCATCAGCAATGTACTGAAGTAACAGTTTTTGAAACAGACTTCTAAATTTTTTAATTTATTTTTTTTGCAGAGACCAAATTCAAGATTTGTATGTTCAAATCTTCTCTCTGCCTCACGTGGGAGCAGGTTTCAGTCCAAAAAATTCCTCAGCAGAGCTGACCAATACAATTTTGGCCATCCATCAGCTACTAATGCTGTCCTACTTCCCTCCCTTTTGAATTTGAGGGAAGTCCATACTTGATTTTCGTAGTAAAGGAAAAGTTCATCTATCTTACCTGAATGCCAACACAAGTGTTGCAAATTATTCTAAGGTGGAATTACAAGCCTTTTATGAATTAATCATTGTTCACTGTATTGGTGGAAACCTTAAAATTAGGCTCTCTAACATATTGAGTAATGGCTCCAGGAGTTACCAAACACGTCACAGAATTCTTCCAGACTAAAATTTTTCATCAGCTTCTACAGCATCCTGACTAGGTCTATGGCCTTTTTGTCACTGCCTTTACAGCTTAGCTTTTCACCATCATTCTGGAGCAAGTTCTACTGCTCAGAGCAAATGTCCTCGAGCAGCACATGCAGGACATCACACAGGCAGTTGGTGAGTTAACCATTCTGCTGTTTTCAGCACATTGAGAGCAAAATTAAAGAGTTTAAGGTTATTTAAAAATAATATTCCAGTAGAATTCCATCAATGCTAGAGGTGCAATGACTGCCATCTGAGGAACTGAATGCAGGCATAAAATGCTCCTGGGAATTTGCACCACAGCATCTAAATTTTCAGAGCAAGCAGCGAAGTTTGAGTTCTTTGATTTCTTGCTGTTCAGGTGGAGACAAACAGAGAAGCTGGAGTGAGGGGTTAAGGTGGATCTGCATTTCTGAACTTTGAACAGATGTGTGTCAGCATCAGAACTGAGAGCTTGAGAATGCCTGGTTCACTAGTGATTTTGGGAATGCATACCATGAAGTTGTATGTAGGTATGCAGATGTGGTGAATTATGCCTTGAATGAACAAATGCTCTTGCATATAAGGACTCCAATCCAGAGTAACCATTCAAAACCTAAATGAGTAAAGGGAGGAGAAGTACATAAACGCCATGAACCACTCCTGTACCCACAAATGCAGGAACTCCTTTTGCTTGCTAAAGATGCCCTTCTCTCTGTAGTGTGATTCCTCTAGACTACACAGTTCTGCTACTCTCAGCTAGAGAAGTCACTAATAGCAATAATAAAAGTCACTAAGAATACATTTAACAGCAAGGTATCATATCCTGTGGAAAATATTGAATTTGTATTAATATTTGTTGTTTACCAACTGCATAACAGGAAGGCTAAACGGTCTACTTGGGTTGTTTTGTGAGTATGCATTTACACTTACAATGTTTAATAAAACATTTGCCAATAGCTATCTGAATAATACATACATATTTTTAAATTAGCCTGTGAGCTAGTCTATAGAAGAAAGTATCCTCTGTTATGCTGGTGTGTTTGAGCCACTTCTGTCATGCCATTACCTCTTACACAGATACCCTCATTTCAGCTCAACTAAAACAGACCTAGGTGGTTAGAAAGCTCCACAGGAGGACTTAGGCTAGAAAAGTGGGTGGTTTAAAATTCACACCTTGTCTTATATCAGCACAGCTTTCCCAGGGCCCAGATCTGTAATTCTGCTTCACAGAAATTTTATAGACATGCATGTACATGCACAGCCACACATATTGCTCTTAATTTATATAGAACAACCTGCATTATTGTCACAGAGCAGCTACACTCTGGCCAGGAAAATTTAGGTTACTACATACAAAAAAGAGTCCTACTGTTTATCCAAAACCAAGGATCACATCTGTGCCGACTGGCAGTTAGGCAGAGCCATCTGTCATTTTGGGGTATCCTAATGGGATTTGGCATCAGAAGATGAGGTTCTGTAACCAGGTAAAGATCAAGGGACAAGAATGCCTCGAGGCTTCAATTACCCACAACTTCACATTGTGCTGCCTTCAGAAATCTGTTCTGGGAACCATATTAAGTGCAATTCATTGATGTTTATGGTTCGCAATTGCTATTCCTGGAAGCAGAATAGCTTGTAAAATTAGCAGCTGTAGCTCTATAGCTGGGAAAAGGGCAAAAAAGTTGAAATAGTGGAATTTTGATTTTATTCCTTGATACTTCTGACTTTGGCAGAAATCCAGTTTAACAATGCTACCTGCAAAATGCCCTTTATTTCTACGTGACCATTCTGTATTTACACCCTGTATAGGCTTTATTTTATTCTCTGTGTACAGCCTGTATCCAGACCTCCAGAGACCCCTATTTCTAAAGCCTTTTATCTTTTTGAATGCTGAGTGCCCTCTATTACCAATACTTTTTGTAGTCATTTCATGAGCTCAGAATTAGATATTTTGTGAAATGAAACAAACAAATCACCATGGAGAATGTACAGTCCTGCTGAAAAAAGGTGGATAATTCCCCACCCATTATTCAACAATAATCCAAAATGGATTATTCCAATTAGAGATGTGATTTTGTGGCTGAGGCACTGCACTGACGCAGACAGCTATTTGTACAAATTACAGCTACAAAATATCTTCTCTGCCCAGAGAAAAGCAGAAAAGTTCTCAGTAATATTAGTAATGTATAATATGATTTGGAGCCAGGACAACTTGTATAAACTTGTCTAGGTGTTATGAAAAAAGCTCTTTTATGAAAGAATCCACATTTTTGAGCCTACAGAAACAAAGACGCTATTAAAGCCAACAAAGTTCAAAAGAAAAAACAACCCCCGAACCCCCATAAGGAGATGCCAAATGAAATATTGTTACTGACAGAAGATACCAAGTCTTCAGGCCTGAAATATTTCTAATATCTTCTGGTTTAGAATAATCTGTAAATCTGTTTCGACATAGCTTTGCAACTGCCAGTATAATGAAGACAACGCTGGTAATGACGCCTTGAATTTTTTATTTGAGAACTGTCAAAGTTCCTAGCAGATGTAAAACCACTGCTCCACTTGATCGTCACGTGCTCCGAGGACAGACTACTTTGGTGTAATTCTCAGCTGTGAAGCAAAGTCAAGACACTTGGTTATGTACTTCATTTCCTCTGAAACATTTCTGGAACACTTACAGTATGGATAAATGGGGATTTACCCAGAAGTTCTCCACTCGGACCTCTGGTTAAACGCAGCTTTAAGAGGACAACAGCTAACAAGTTCTCAGCATAATCTTTCCACACATGACTTTTTTCTTGGCCACATACTTTGTTCCTTCTTAAAACAGCTACGATAGGCCTCCCTGCCTGCTCTCCGGCTGGCACGCCAGCTCTCCACGTCGGCCAGCCAGGCTTTCTACTGTCTGGCCTTCCCTTCTGCGACGGCTGCCAAGGGATTGCTTTGAACCTCCTGCTCACAACCCTAGCTCCCCAAGTTGATTCCTTCTGATCTTGGATAGCTCAACCAGTTATTGAAGAGCTATTCAGATAACTGGTCAACCATTCCCTTTGCAGAATGGTATCCCCTAATAAAATAGCTGGAAAGTCATTGTGTACGTGAAGCGAGGTGGGTTGGGATGTTCTGAGGCACCCATGTTAGAAACCTAACAATGCCAACAGACCACCACTTCAGTGCTTGTGATTGCTCTTCTCCCAAGCCAAGCATCACAGGATACAAAAGGTTGCCTGGAAACTGGACCAAACAGCAGGACGCTCGAGAGTATTTTTACAGAGTGGCACTATCACATGAAGGATGTAATTTCTGTATTATGTTAAAATATTTCAGCTTTTTGGTACACAGAGCTGGAACTTTCTGTGCATGTTTTTACTAAGAAATAATTTTAAAAAAAGGTATTCTCTTACAAGTTTTCAAGTAGCCAATGGTCACAAGCAGAAAAAAAAGGTAATAAATCAGGAAAAGTCCAGGGTGTAAAAACCAGGAGAACCTTTGGTTTTTAATTCCCCAGCTCAATCCCACACAGTTATGTTCAAAAAGGAAGAAAAATAAGTATAATTGTGTGACGAGCTTCTCTCTTCCACACAGAACACTGCAGCAAATGCACATGAACAGACGCAAGGTAAATTTTTATATACTGCTACTTAAACAACAGCAGATCTCGACAGCAGAAACAATGGCACTGCCTCATGCTTAGCACCATTAGAGAGGTGCCGTGCATGGGAATTGCTGCCTCATGGCATGGCGCGACTTCTGCTCTCTCACCCTCCCCCCAGTAGAGCAAGGCAACATTGAGAGAGCCAGCCCACACTGCAGCAGCAGAAAGGAAAAAGAATGTTTAGAAGGGGATGCCTTGAGTCCCTTGGGTTTATCTGCAGCACCCAAGCAGCACCCAGCCGCTACCGAAGAGAAAAGCAGGTTGTCAGCAAATACTATTTTCTGCCTTTGAACCTGGAAGAGAATGTGATGGACTCGCAAATGTTGCAAAGAAAGAGGAGCATACATGTCCAGTGAAGCTTTTCTTCAGGATTTAAATATTCCTTTTTCCAAACTAAGAAAGCTGCATTGTTCATGAAATTTAATGCTCTAACTTGGTCCATTTTCAGAAGGTAAATCCTAAAAAAGCTCAGTGTGGCATTTTTAAACAACTGCCACCACAAATCTCCAGAATTTTGTGTTTCTAACCTTGCTTTTAAGTGCTTGCATGACTAATGAAGTGTGACATTGCTGAGATTTGCTAGCATTCTCTTCTGTAACATAAGTTCTAGCTGACAAAAATATGGCTAAATTTAGATACCTGCAGCAAACAAGAACCTTCGAAACAAAAGCAGGCTTAAGGATTAAAATTGGCTATGACATGTTTGTGCTCCAACATACGCAAGTTCACATAACCCCTTGTCTGCTGCCCCAGCCGCAAAGTCACGGGCTGGCTATGAAAAGTAGTTTGCTGAATGCTAGCTATAAAAGCATTACTTAGTTTGATATGCTGCTGCTCCAGTGGGTTGTGCCAGTATGGCAGGTGGAGCCTGCTGAGTCTTTCAACTACAGAAATTTTTTTTAAGAATAAGCCATTAGCTAGGGAAAAACAGATGGAAAAAGACCTCCTCTGTAAACAACGTATTGGTGTTAAGAAACATTGCTTGAACTGCACAGAAATCTCATACCAGGATCTCAAAACTAATTACATTCAGATACTACATTGCATTTTCCCAGTTTTCTGCTGTGTACGTGCTCTTGAAATGGGGCAAATACAGCTGAATCCTTGCTTATTTCTCCCTATACCTTTCCTCACTTATCCCTGAAAAATACGAACTGCAGTTCAGTATTAGTTCAGTAACAGTCAAACTGAAGTCAATTGATGGTTTACCAGACACAAATATAGAAGATCTACAATGGGAATTACACCTAGAAAAGAGAAATAAGAAGGAGACTGTTTAAAACCTGTAGCTGAATTTCAAGTGTCCAATTGTCTCCTTTTTTCTTCTGTATTCTTTTTTACATTGTGCCAGACAGCTACCCTAGAAGTCACATGAGGATGAGATATAAACACCACTGCTTTCTAATACTTCTGCTGGTAGAATTAGCCACGTCATTTAAATGTCAATTAACTGCAAAGAGAAATTCTTTTTTAAAAAGAAAAATCAAAGTACCATTCAAAATTGAATTTTCAAGCCATTAACTTTACCAGGCTAGTCCTGCTGGCATATTAAATGTCTGCTAGGTATTCTCATAACAAGGTCATTTTTTCTAGTTCAAACTTTGCATTAAGGCACCCTAAGAAAAACAGTCAGCTCATGCAACAGCAGAAATTAAAATAAGAAGCCCAAATAATACAGCTGCTGCAAAAAGCCTTCTTCTTTTTCCTCACAGTAAAATTCAACTTTTCTTTCCTGAAAAAAAGCCACCCAAAAGATGGTAGGACCTCTCTGTAGTAACAGAAATCTACACAGTGCACAGAAACTTACACATTATGTTTCCTATTTATTTTCTTGGCAACTGTGTACTTAGTCCTGGAGAGAACACTTCCTGCTCTAAGTACATATTTTGAATTCACTATCAGATTTAAAAACAAGCAAATGAAATACCCAAACACAACAGTGCATCCAGAAGCATTTGTAGCCTCTTGTCCTGGAAAAAGCCAGAGCTGCAGCTCTGTGGGAAATTCCTGGCAGGTCTGATGGCTTTGTGTTCCCCATAGACTCTTCTGATCGTGGCAAAAATGAACACAACTTGCTGTCTCTAAAGTTTGCAGAAAAATCCCATGGAATACCCAGCATTACCGACAGAACAGTTATCTTGTGCCGGACACAAAAGCTTCAGACTGCTCAAGCCATTCATCTACATTGCACCATGCCAAGCACCAAGCAACTGCCTGTGTCTCACAGTTTTACAGAATTTTGTTGATCTTTAAGATCTTTAAATTAAACAAAACCTAGTCTAAATATCCAAAGCAAAGTCACAGGTTTAAATATTCTCTGTCAGATTTCACTTCATCTCTCACATTCAATTTACCAGGAATGATGTCTTCCATACGCACTGAAGTCAGTTCCTCCACTCTGTCAGAGGAGGAGTGACCTACAGAGCTGATTAACCCAGTAAGTAGCTTCCCTTTCAAAACATTTTTCCCTTGACAAATAATAAGCAAAACCACCAGCTACTTCACTTATATTGTTAGCAGATCAGGACAAAGCAAAAAAAACCCCAACAAACAAACAACATCAAAAAGACCCCAGTACTCTAAATCTATGCACACTTCAAGCACCTAAATAACTACTAAAAAAAATCACTTTGGGAAAGTATTTTACTAGTGAAAACCACAACTTTCCTTATAACCAGCATCCTGTTCTCATTTTTCTTCTGACAGCTGTAGGACCTGTGACACTATTTCTATATTTAATCGAGGCATCTCTGGAAGTTTCAGAAATCAGCAGTACTTTAAGAGGGAAAAAAAAAAAAAAAGCAAGCAGTAAGCTCTGGTTGCCCCCTCACCCCATCTTCTCGCTCCTCCAGGGAATGAAAATGAGGAGTCAGGCTGATTCGGCCAGTCGCGGTCCCTATGGAAGAAGACAGAACACAAACACTCACTGCTGGTTTTCGTCTGTCACCCACCAATGAGTTCCCTAGTACTCAGTGCTTAGATGACCTCCCACGCGTTTTTTCTGTATCAGGATAACTGCAACATGAACACTACTGTCGCATTTGCTGCCATTAGCAAAAAGCTTCTAAGAGCAGCGGCAGACAAAGGCAGATGATGCTTCTATTCCTCTGTATTGGGGCAACATGCAGTCAACCCAAAAGGGATTAGCAGAGGCCACGTCAGGCTGGAGATGCCAAGTGGGAGGATGGCCCCAGGCAATACATGTTGCCATCCAGGCTCTGGCTGCTCTAATGGCCCAAGAGCTGAGATTAACTCGTCTCCCGCTCAGCTCCCCCTTAGTAACACAGCATACGGACACAAAGCGAGACACCTACTGCATAATCAGGCCTCTCAAAAGTGCTAGCAGAGTTCTCAGCAGCTCCTGTGATACCCAGAGTCATCAGAGACTTATGGCAGTGTTGTGCCTGGAGCTTGAATACCAGTAAAATTCATCCTACTGCCTCTAGGAAAAAATGCCAGGGGTCAGGAAAGGGCAGTGAAAACAGGCAAACCGCACAGGAAGGTACGTTGTCCTCTAATGCAGAGGAAGAGCAGAGATATACCAAAGAAGAGCAGGGCTAAAAATATCAAGAAGAGGGCAGAGGTGCTCACACAGTGCAGGCATACTGGGGCCACAGAAATGCATTTGCAGCTACTTCTAACCTGCACTGATTGAAAGACAGGTACTTGTGTGGGGAGAGTTGAAAAAGATGTTTTATTTCCCACCTCTCTGTACCTTTTTTCCCCCAGTTTTGTCCCTAGCAAAAAAACCCTTGAAACAAGGGACAGAGAACAGGGAAAGAGAACAGAAAAAGTGCAGGGGGAAAGATCTTAGAAAACCCATAGTTGTTCACTGAGATTTTTAAAGTTTAGGGACATAATTTTGAAAAGACAATATTGGGTTTGCTTTGTTTTTAATTGAAGAAACCACAGCCAGCCCTACTCTTAATTAACTTGCAGATAAAGAGATTGTTAAGCTACTGACATGCACAAGGCAGAATAACATAGTGTAATCGGAAAGAGAGCAAAAATGCTACTGGAGAGAATTAACTGTACAGCTTCATCCTCCATGGCCACAACAGAGCAGAAACACCTAAACCATCCACTTAATAAGCAACAAGAACTGCAAAGCTGCAACCTCCTCTTGTAGGGACTGTGAACAAAATGCAAAGCTGTAAACTTACAGTCACGGTTTCAAGCCACCCACGCTAAAATTAGTTTTGGAGCAACTGGGAGTGCAACACATGCAAGTCAATTCACCAACCAACAAAAACAACAACAAAAATTTGTATTTATTAAAAAAAAACCAATGAGTCCAGCCCTTCTAAGACCATTAAACTCGAGCAGTTTAGAGTATGCACCTTGACAACATGGAAAGTAGCTAACTGAATCCATCTCTCAGACACTGGACTCTGTTTAAGAATAGATTAATTCATGGTTTATTTAAATTGATCTAAGTTTAGATTACCTCTGAAAGAGGTAGATCTGCTCTTCTTCTGCTCACCTGTGTTTTCTTGGTTGTTCCCTTCAAAAGGCTGCTTAGTAGTGTGACTCAGGACCTGGACTGGTTGAAATGTCTCTTTTTTCTTTATGGCTTAAATGTCACTCAGATCAGCTTCTCAGGAATAATAGGAATAGGATAAGGAAGAGAGGTGAAAGAGGAAGACAGGAGGGCTGAACTCATCCTTTTAGTGGCAAAAGAGATGTAGAGAACCTTAAATCAATGGTGAAAGGGCACCCCACTTTGAACAAGTGTTTATTGTAGGAAATATTACATGTGGTGCACATATCGGCCATATTAACACCAATGGTGGAAAGCGCCCCTTAGATGTTATTTTGGATCATGACTCATTTGTAAAGTAAAAGTGTATTTATAAGAACTTATTTACTTTTTGGTACTTGTTACCAGGCCCTTCATGCACCCTCTTTTTTGTTTGATTTTGTTTTACAGAGGCAAGGCCTTCTCAGATGAACACAGGCACTCCTGACTTCGGGGTGTTCCCTCTGTTTATCTTTGGAAGCGTCAGTGACTTGAGTGCGGTTCTGGTGAAGGCTGGTTTCAGGGAGCTAGTATTTTCTTGACCGGTTGTCCCTCTGAGTGCGGAAGGGTTACAAACTCGTCTCTGTGCAATTTGAATATACTAGCAATATGCTCATTCTAACTGGAAAAAAAGATGCTTTTCATCTTTTATCTTTCATTTTCATTGATGACATTCATGCCATAGTTCAGAAGACCACCCTTCAGCTTGTTCTTGCCTGAGACATAGTGCTTTTAATTTATAAATTATGTCTTCTTAGAAAAAGAAAAAAACCACTCCCTTCTGCCAGTCATATTGTCCTTGTTTTTTAATTACCACCACCAAAGAGAAAAGGCTTTAATGCCTAGAAGAAACGTGCACATATTTTCTACCACAAAGAAATTCATCAATGTTTAGCACAATGGCATGTAATTAATAGTTGTACTTTAAAATTCAAGATAGGCTCATTGTAGTTGTTTGCCAAGACATATATACTAACACTGCCATGCAGAATGCTTTTTTCCTATTGTTTCTGTTTTTCAGTAGGTAGCAAGACTGTGAATACAAACCAATGCGGCAACGGTGCAGCATTACCAGAACAACCAGCTGTAGCAGTCCTTTCCACTATGAAGATTCACTTTACACAACAGTTACAGGTGAAAAATGAACGAAACAATTGTCTCAAGGCCCCCCAACCGCTTCACTGCACAACTGCCAGCTGCTTCCTCCCCCCCCCTTTTGTTTTTTTAAATCAGAACATAAGGATGCTTTACAACTGCACTGAACAAACCCTTTCTCAGGTGCTCCCAGGTCTGACCCCTTGTTTTCAAACAGCTGGTCATTGTCCTGGCAAAATGCTGTGAGATAGCATTTTCCAACTAAGTGCCTAGTGTTCACTAGCAGAGAAATGAGGCTGGTTAAGTGAAAGGTGTTGTGCATGCCCAGCTCAGGTGAAGGACTCCAAGACAAAAAGCATGGTGGTTTTAGCTGACACTAGTGTCCCCTGCTGTGTCCCTCTCCCCTTTCCCTGCCCTAGATTGCTGCCCTACCACAAGAGCGGCTGAAGGCCCAGCCAGTCGAAATCTTCCAGTGATACAAACTTTTCCTTTAATGGCAATGATGGGTGCCAAAATCCAGCTCAGCCTTGTCTCCCCCTCACCTCTGCCTGCCTGCTCATTCCCACCCTAGTGCTACAGATCTCTACTCTTATTTTTGTCAGTACAGCTGTGTGTGGAAACGGAATAGCTGAAACTACCTGGGTTAAGGGCAGGGAAGCTTTTGATTTTCATTTAAACCAAAGGGTGGGATCTTGCTAAGAAGTCAGGCATGAGCAGGGATGACTGGGGCACAGACGAACGTTTCACTGTGCCACCTGGCATAACAGGAGCAGCACCTTCGAGCAGAGGCGGCAATGGCGGTTTGGCAGCGATGGCCTCAACTGCTGCAGTCACATCTGCCAGCTCTCATCTGCCACTACATTGGCTTCCAAGCAAATGGCACATTAAGGTCTGCTGGATATCAGGCCTCTTATTTACAGTCTAGTTTGCTGGCCTTAATAATGTACAAAGAAAAGCTCTGAAGCGAGTTTTGTTGGCATTGACTGGCAGCGATCCTCTCCCCAAGCTGTGCTTGTTTCTTTCTCCTTCTGACACTACCGTGATGGCAAGCTGACCCATGCTGGAAGCTGGGACAAGAATCCTTGTCTGCGAGCAACAGACATGGACGAGAAAACAGCTTACTAAATGTGATACCATATCTGAAGAGTTCAGATGCAGCAAGTTCATTTTTCAGGCTGTCACATTCACAAAACCCTATCCATGAGTTTACACAACAGATTTACCTGTGCATCCTTGTGCCCATTCACTCATCCAGTTGTGCTTTGGAGATGAAGTGGAGGTTTGAGTCAGGAGCTTCCTAAAGCCTCTGAAGTCACAAATCCCAGACATCACATACAACTAGATTTTTCAGTACTGCTGCTTGCATGAACTGCTTTAGACTGGTATAACTTGTAGCAGACTAATGGCAGTTGCCTGAAATACCCTCTGCCAGCAGCTGCTGTTGGTCCTGCAGGGAAAGCGTGAAGTAGGTTTTGCTGACTCATTGGCAGAGCTGACTTGTTACCCCGCACAGATACTAACAAAGTTGGAGTAGCCTTCAAGCAACAAACCCCAAACCTAGGTTTAAGGACAGGTATGGGCGGGGAATGGCACAAATCCTTGGTGTAGCAAAGCCTAAAAACAAAGCTTATTGTTCTTTTGAGAATATTGTTAATTCATAAATGAAACTTCAGAATTATGGCTTTGATCTTTATATGTGTGTAGCTTGAAATCAAATTGGGATCTCCAGCTGTTTACAAATCTGCTAGTTCAGGAAGCAGAAAAAATGGAATCAGTTATTTGTTACCCTGTCTGCTCCCACCTGTAGAGTTTTGCCTTACATTTGCTTGCAACTTCTGCAGAGCAAGGGCATTATTTTCCTCCTCTGCAGTTGTACAGCACCAAAGAACCTCAGCTGCACACTGCAACCCAGGGGCAATTGCCCTACAAATAAGAACGTTACTAGTCCCGCTGTAGCGGTCAGTATAAACATAACCCTCAAAAACATTTGTTGCCATCTGACACTTAAAGATCTTGACTGCCCACAGAGGTGGGTTCCCACTCTGGGCTAAGAGGTATTGCTCCTGTTCTCCAGAGTGGCCAGCCCTTGCACACTGGTTTTCTTCAGAAATATGACCCATCTAATGGTCAGCCTGCACCTCTGTTTGCAGTCAGGTGAAAAACTGAGGGTTCCCCAAAGAGATGGGGACCACAGAATGGAGAAACAGAGAAAGTATTTTCAACCTACCCAGCAATTTCCACAGCAGTACAAATATGACCAGATAGATAAAAATGACACTAAAACTCCTTCCTTCAGGACCATTCCTCTCCTCTCTGTAACAGCATCCTCCCCAGTGATAGTCACAGAAAGGACCACTAGATGCAACTTTTCTTTGTAAATCCCCAAACCAAGTTAGACAGTAAACTCCTGAAAACAAGTACTGCTTCAAATAATCTTTCACTCTTTCACTCAGTGATGTTTGTTTGCTTTTTGTATTCAGATCCGATCAGTTTTCAAAATAGGTAAGGCAAATTCCAAGCTATGGAGTTTGTAATCCAGAGCTTATTAGCCTGAAGAAGAAAGTTTAAAGTAAAGCAGTACTGGTTTTCTCTTTCATAAATTACTTATACCGTGATTATCTGACATTTTCATCTACGTAAAAAAGTGGAGAGTTTGGCTGTTAGTCTTAAATATTGGGAAATCTACCCAAAAGCACCTTGTCAAGCTGGTCAGAGCTGTCAGCTGTCAGTCTTGTTGAGGAACAATTCAGGGATTCCGTAGAGATGAACATGCTGTACACACATCTATAAATAAAAACTCCTATTTATTTCATTTGTGGTGAGCTAGAATTAGATATGCTAATATACCTACATACATCCAAGGTTATAAATAAAAATTAGTATCTTGTTCATGGAGTTGAGCTGGACTTAGATATGCTAACTCTCCCTCTCTGTTTTTACAAATACATACATATTGTTAGTATATACACAGCTATATCTAGGACACCAAGTTTCTAAGATACCCAATGCTATGGCCCTCAGAACTCAGGTGTCGTGGTTTTAGCCCAGCCGGTAACAAAGAACCACGCGGCCGCTCGCTCACTCCTCCCGCCCCCCTCCGGTGGGATGGGGGGAAGACGGAGGAGAGAAAAGAAAAAAAAAAACCTGGAACCTCGAGGGTTGAGATAAAGGCAGTTTACTGGGACAACACAAAGGAATTACAACAACAACAACGGTACTAATGAACGAGTATACAAAAAGAGTGATGCACAGTGCAACTGCTCACCACCCGGGACCCGACGCTCCGCCACTTCCCCCACCGAAAGAAAGATCCACCCCCCGGCCCGCTCCCTATATATATACTGAGCATGATGTCATATGGTATGGAATAGCTCCTTGGCTAGTTCAGGTCAGCTGCCCCGGCTATGCCCCCCACCTCCCAGGTTCCTGTAAAAATTAACTCTATCCCAGCTGAACCCAGGACATCAGGTTAGGGTCACCTACAAGCAATTTCACCTCCCTGTGGCCCCTTTCTAAGAGGAAATAAGAAAGGAAGGAGGGAGGAGACCAGACTAGAGAAGGTTCTCGCCAAACCCCAATAGGAAAGACACAATTCTCCCCAAAACATTTGCCATAACAGACTTCTACCTAGAATGAGAGGGAGGAATAACTGTGACTGGTCCTGATGGATGAGACATTACTATAGCACAAGGTTCTGCTGAACAGTGACTGAGCCAAACTGAGAAAAAAGGCAAGGCCAAGCCGTGCATGCAAGTAAATGCAAGAGGATGTGTGGATGGAGGCCTGCAAAGGGAGGCTGCAGTAGTCCTCCATCATATGTCTGAGATCTCAGATGCCACATCAGGCGGTGGCAAAAAAGGCAGAGGAAAGGTATAACATGATTCTTAGCTAGTATGAGCTAGTATCCCAAGTTAATCTCCAGCAGGTAACATACATCCCTCTACTGTTACGTACACTTGACGAATAGCACTTACTTGGATTGTGCATGTCATTTCAAGTTGTTTGATCAATGCAGATCAAATTCCCACTGTAGTCCCCAAACAGGCAAAAATCCTACACACAGGCCTTCAGCCATGAGTCATTCTCGGCTACAAGAGGGACGTGAGCCACAGTCCTGGAACAGAGATTACCACAGGCTAATGTACACCTCGGCATACCACGTGCATACCTACATAATGGGTATTGATAGATAAATCAGAGAATAGACAGGCATAAATATAAACAAATATAGTTCAGATAATAAATAGGCATAATTAGATAAAAGGCACTAAGATAATAATTTTAATGGGAGAGGTGGATAGGGAAAGATCAAGCTTATCTTTTCTCTGAGCTGAACCTCTAGTATCTCCTTCATTTCATCACATTAGTCTTCAGCCATAAAGACAAAATTTAAGTCTTTCAGCTACATTGCTGGATACTGCTCCTGGGAGATGAGTGTTTGCTTTGGTGCCAGTTATTTTCTATCTCTAGCACCAAGAGGACAGAGTGGACCCTGCTCTCAAACATCAGGATTACAGAGTTTCAGAAGGGTTTTTATGTGACTTCGGTTTTAAGCATTTTTCATTTATTCCTGCAGGACCTCTTCCTGCAAGATGCCTCTTGTTCTCATCAGGACTGAACGATGCTTAGGTTTATCTTTAATCTCTCTATTACATTTCATAGAACATGAAATAAATAATTGTTAGCTTGTGCTGTAGCCAACAGGAGCCTCCAAACCAGTAACCGAGGGTTATGGCAGATGTTGGCCTGTGGAAGTTGCAGGAACTCAACATCTGCAGAAATCCAACCCTTAGATTTTAAGGCATTGCTTTGTACAGCTTCAAGTAGTCTTGAAAACGTTTCTCATAAGATTGGCCAGAGCTAGTGCGGCTTTTTCAGTTTATTCACTCCATCTTACAACTATCTTCAATAAAATATATTCATTCCATTGGAATTATGTATTCACTCAGCTGTTGTCTGCTTTTTAATAAACCATGCACTATGGGGATTTTCACCAGCTCATGATCTGTAATTAAGTAAGTATGCAAAGTATTTACCTCAAATCTTGTTAAACTGATAGCTTTGGCTCTGTATATTCAGGACACTGCTTTTAGAGAAGTCCTTAAGGAGATCCGTTTTGTACATACAGCACTAGTAAAGAGTAACACATTACCACAATCTGAACTATTGCTCCTGCATTGTGCATTCTGGAACATAGTACAGCCAAGCCAGAATCACAGATGGTGTTTTACATGACAGCAGTCATGACTATTGGCCCTCAAGTCATTTGGAAAAAAAACCCAACCAAACTCTCAACATCTACCAGGATCGGGTCATACTGGAGGAGACAAGAGAGAAAGAGCAGCATCACTGGTTTATAAACATCTGATTTACACCCTAATAGGTAATTATGCCACAGCTGGTAGGGAAAATTTCAAACAAGCAGTTAAAGTAAATATCAAAATAAAGAATGGACTTGATCCAACCAACACGGCCTTCTCAGTGCACTGCATTGTGCCATTTTGATACGAGAATATCATATGAGACTATCGTATGAGCAAATAAATTATTTTGGCAGCTTTTAGGGCCAAAGTCAGTCCTACAATTTCTTCTTTGAGCATTTGCAGCTACAGAGACTATGGTAGCTTTCAAACGGTTTGTTGTGCTGTGTTTTTGTCAGAACAGGTCTTTCATTTGATAAAGGCAAGCCAGAACCAAATTTAGCGTGACTCTCTAACATCAAAACTAGGCCTTGAGCAAAGTTCATAGACTGGATAAAGAGCATCTCCTTAATGAAACAGGCATCTTCACCCAAGTTCAAAGCTCCTGGCTCAGGAGTGGCCAGAGCACATTTTGCTTTTGACTTGCTAAATATCTCAGGTTTGGAAATTTATCAAGCTCAAATTAATAATTAATTTGGAGAAGCATTAGATTTCAGGCCACTGTATCCTGTGAGCTGCTCTCAAACCATTTGTAGTAAATATATCTAGTGTCAGGCACTCCGGTGCACTGGTGCATCCGAACCTAAAGCCCTGTCCCTGCCAGTACACCTGGGACACACCCTTACTTGAACAGGTGAGGCAAAATCCTGTATCCGTGTTAAAAAGCCCAAAGTGAGTACCTTTCTACCTACTTGCCAGAGATTTACCCCATTTTTCTAAAGCAGCTGCTTAGAAAAAAGGACTCTGTGTGATTGTTTAAGATAGCATAGCACAGAAGACAGGTTTGTATCCATCCTTGCCTCTGCCTGTGAATGCCCCTGGAAGAAATCCCCTAGGTTAAGCTTCACAGAATGCAAATGAGAAAGAATGGTGTTTCTAAGGAGTCCTTATGCCTGACACTTAGGAAAAACATCTACAATGCAAAGCATGTCATACTGCTAGTGGGAATTGCAGGAGGAGAGGGAACATTTTCTAAGACATCTGCAGGGAATATTTTACGAATTGAAGTGTGTTTTCTCTTAGGGGACTGTTTCATCGCTTCACTTGATTATCCATGATGTTTTAACAACCATGTTTTTAAAGGTTTTTCATAAGAACAAAATTTTGAATCAAGAGGCTATGAGATTCCAAAGGGAAAGAGTGTTTTGCTTAAGTAGCCACCCATGACATCGGGGGATTTCAAATGGAAGTGTGTAAAATAAAGAAGTCTATGCAAAAATTAAATAAACCGAAAAAAAGAAAATGGAAAAAAAATGCCTGTATAAACTGGTCATTTGTTGAATTGCAAAGTGTTCTGAGGAACTTAAACTATGCAAAGTAAAAAAGCTGAAAGGGGCATTAAAATAATTCCTATAATACTCCTATTCAGATCACGCTGTCCATTGCTGCAGTGCAAGCCAGTGTAACTGGACTAAACCCACCAGAAATAGCTCCATTTCTTTGCAGATGCTACTCTCAAGTAGGTAGTTAAGCCAAAACTGGAGGTCTGAAACCACTCCCCAATTGGACTTTAAAACTTGCCATTGCCACACTAGCACTGGTTTTCTAAAATCTATTGATTTTGTTATGCTTGCTTGCAAAAGTGCAAGACCGGGGTAATGCCAAGTAAACAGCAGTACAGTAGTTCAAAATAGAAAGGTTGCTGATCATTTAAAATTTCCTTTCATCTCTCCTGCTTTTTCATTATAGCCACTGAAAGCATTTCTAACACAGACAAAGGTCTAGGCGTTTTAGTCGCTGTGCTCTGCAGGTCTCCATGAGGCTTAGCCAGCCACAACCAAATCCTTGTTAACAGCCTCACTCTCGCATTTACCCCATGAGTAGAAAGACAAGTTGCACTGCCCGGATGTATTAGCAGAAATACTAGACAGCAGCTGGAAACACTGTCCGAAAACCAGTGTGTGTTGCGTGAGTTACTCCTCACATTGCTTCCAAGTGTCTTTCAATGGTGACTCGAGAGAAAACACCAAAAACCTGCAGTCTGACACGGTTTCTTGATATATGTTGTGGGATTAAGAGAGAGAAGGTTCAGGTCATTTCATGAGATGGGTGGGAACCCGTCCAAACCAGCAAAACCGCAGGGCGGGAAGGTTCCTGAAAAGAGCTGCCTTTTCATCACCCTCATGATACAGTCAGGTGGCCGCTGGCCAAAGGCACAGGTCCCCTTCTCCCAAGACCAGAAGTACCCCATTCCCTCACTGCCTAGTCTGCCTTTAACTCCCACTATTGTTTCCTTACCGATCAGATCTGTTTAGGTTTGCAGGAGAGAAACAGTCTAAACCCAAGTGCTTCCTGACATTAATCCAGCTTTCCCAGCTTACTGAAAACCCCATTGTGCCCCAGTAAAGGGCTGGAGAGCCTAGCTGCTACGCTCTGCCTGCTGCCATCCTCGGTTGGAATGAAAATCAAACTGTTTCTGCTGACTCCCGCTCCTAACCATTTGTAGCAGACAGAATGAAAGCAAAAAAGGGATTCCACTGAGCAAAGAAACTAGGAGCGCACAGGCGTGGGCAAAGCAGCCGAGGAACAGAAGGCAGCATTTGTTTTGACTGATGCAACCTGACAAAAGCCAAATAATGTGTCCATTTGCACAGCTGCATATTGCTGTAGATGTGGCATGGACCACAAAAATGATATTTAAATTGGTAATACATAAAGGCGGGTTTTTTCCGCTTTCACACATAAAAATTGAATACATTTCTATTTCAAAGAGATTCACACCATCCTTCTAGGCAAACCCTTTTTTTTAGAATTAAACATATGATGGGGTTTATTGTGCAAAGTAACGCAGATTCGTGTGGGACCAAGATGCGAACAGTGACAACACCAGTTGTTCTACTTCAGAAAGTCTAGCTGGTTGAAACCTGGATTAGTACATCACAAAACTTAAAGAAACACCTGCCTGCAGCTGGTTTAGGTTCCCAGAAATGTGCACGGCATGGTCACAGAAGGGATGCTCAGGGAGAACTAAGCAGCTCCAGAGTTAGCGTTCACTGCTTTTGTTCCCCTGGAAAATGCAAATCACCATATGGTTACTTTTTTGATGAAGCAAGGGTTAAAAACCAGTGTAACTGGAAAGAAGATTTCAGCTTCACTGAAGAGACACAGGGGAAAAGAAAAGAAAAAAAAAAAAAGCATAAACCTAGCTGCACGAAGCCATCTGGGATTCTCAGAATTGCACCTAACCAAATGGTGCTGGGGCAACTGTTAACTTGTTAACTGGGGTACAGGGGAACTGGGCTGCCTACACAAGAGGACTCTTAGTACCAAACACAGTCAAGACTAGGTTCTGATCTAGGTCTTGCCACAAGGATTCAAATTCACCGAGTATTAAAGCAGGGGAATGCTAGAAGCTCTTAAATAGGCAGTTGGTTTCTCCTCCCCCTTACCAAGGACTGTCAGACCTTACCTTCCTGCTTAACAAAAGAGGTGAATAATTACTTTTCAAATTTATAGCAAGGTGCTGACTGAAAATACATAATTTTGAAATTTATGGTATGACAGATTATGATGTTACATGACTCAATCTGCCATTATTTTTTAACAGAAAAATGTTTTGATTGAGCAAATCCATTTCCTTAAACTTCAAAACAGGACAGTTGAAATAGCGATTTCCAAAGAGCAGCAGAAGCATTAAATATCTGCTGGCAGTTTATTTGCAGGGTTTAATGCATGGACTGCTAGAGCACTACCAGGGTGGGCTGTTTTCCATGCATGGTATGCCTTGTAACACCAACAAAATGAGCGCTGCTGGTCCTAATTGCTTTAGGACCTAATTGCTGTAACACTTTTGAACCCAAGGCAAAAGTGTTTTGTTGTGTTTTATTGTTTGGTGTTTTTAAATAAAAGTAAAAACCAACCAACCAAACAAAAACCCACATCCCAACACTGCTTAGGGAGCGACCCTTCTACCAAGGCTGTACTGTGCCAATCCACCAGCAAAACTGTGGAAAGCAGAGACAACTAACTTTTCCATCACCTTAAGCACTCATCCTCCTCCCCAGAGATGGCAGAGCACACTGTGGCACTTCTCAGTTATTTCTCTATAAGAAGAGGCGTAAGATTTACATCATACACAAATTCAAAGTAGAGGGCCCTCACTCGCATCATGTTGTTGGAGCACGATTACAATCTCCGGGTCCTATAACATCCTAGGAATAAATGTAGGCTGCTTTGTTATATGATATTAAGTCTTTGGTCTAAGACTATAAAGGAGACAGTCCTGAAAAAGGTACATCAGGGTGTTTCCAGCCATTGGGCTGGCCCTGTACAGGAGGGATCACCCAGCAGTGTAAATCTCCAGCACAGAGCCAGAGTTTTGTCTGCACTAAAGCCAACAGATTCTTTCAAATTATTCATTACAAGTAATGTGTCCCATAAAGTCCCCATGAATGCACTCTGCCACTGAAACGTACATTTCTAAAATACACAGGCTGTTTTCTTATATTATTTTCCTTTTCTTTGTTTAAACTGAAAATGCAAAGAGCTCTAGCTACAAGAGAGTACAATGGTAAGTGCTTTTAGGTTAAAAATTTACCATGTTTACAATCCTCTCACATGAAGAGGACAGCATCAATGACTTTTGCAATGTGCAAAAACATACAAACTGACTATATTCTCCTGGACTGAGGCTTTGTACATATAGTCAGCTAGATATACAAGCCAGTTTTGAGATGTCTGCCTCAAAACGTATTCCAACTGACTTCCAGTTCCTCTGCTATGTTGTCGTTTTTCTCTGACATGTCTTTTTTGCACAGCATAGTTAGCTTTACTTGGAAAAATCAAATTATTAGCTTGTGTACAACTTGCTTAGATTATATGATAACCACCCTGTCAAAAATGTATCTTAATTAGTTAAGACAACAGGCATTTTCCAGAATTGGCCTGTCAGATAATGTATCCTAGCATAAGAGAATTTTAAGGGTGATTTCACTTACAGAGCTTTAGTAAGACTGTATTTCTTCACCTTCTACAGGCAAGTCTTTTCTTTACCTTCTTGGGGGCTGATACAGCTTATCTTCAGGTCACTGAATATCATGAGACATCATTCTTAGAGCTTTAGTAATTTTTATTGTTTAAATATTTAAACAACAAAACCTCTGGGGATGTGGAATTGCAGTAGAACATCTACCAGAAATTTAAGGTGGAATACAGGACAGAGATTTTTTAGTTGTTCTTCTTTGGTGTTCCCTGTTCCCTGCCTTCCCAGAAAAGCATTATTTACTGAGATATATCAGAATAAAATTAAATTTAAACATACTGTTACAATATAATAGAGGAATCACGGTTAGTACAAAAGTTTGTGCTTTCTAGCACCACAAGAGAAAGAAGAATCAACCCTACCTTACAAAACCAACTAACCAAAACTGTTCGAACTGATCAGGGACCATAAACCCCACAACACCTTTATTGTGCCAATATGGCCCTCAGTACCGGTCATAGAGAGGACAGTAATGTGCCCTCCTGCTTAAGTTTCTTTCTTTGAAATTAACCTCAATGCCAGGTTTGTTGGCTTTACAGTAGTTGCTTCAGGGATAGTCAGAAATTATTGATGTAGTGTTCACTGTATTATGTTTATTTAGCAATGAAGGACATATTTAAGCCTGGTTTAAGGTAGCGAGCCATGTACTCATGCAGCTGAACTCTTGAGCTCCTATGCCAACAGCAATACACACCTAGACCTGGTACCCACCTACACAACAAAGAAATGTGATCTTCTGAAATCCAAAATGGTGCAATTTGGGGGCGGGGGGTGGGTGAAGTGGGTGTTTCTGCTAACTGGGGGAGAGGAACCACACAAGCTGTGCAGTAGACACCCCATTAAGAGTGTTTTCTGGGAGTAAACTGACCCAAACTAGCTATAGCTCCAAAATAATGAGCTTTAGTATCAAGCACTTCTAATCTGTATGCTATCCACACATTTTTCGTCCACTCAACTCGCACGAACTGCAGGTGTTGTAGCACTAATAACCCATTTGCTGTTCCTATTCCCTCTGTGCAGGAAATTGCTGACCAATTACTCATTCTGTAGGTCTTTCAAGAGCAGGAGACAAAACACACATCCAAAATGTTTGACAACAATGCAAACAAGGATTCAACTGTTGTGAAAGGCTGCTACTTGTAAACACTTTCCCAGACTGACTGAACTGGTCTTGGGTTCTAGATGTCCGCGACAGTCATATTTGCAAGCAGTGCCAAGGAGATATGACCAGCAGCAGCTTTCTGAATATTTGACTTCTACCATGAATAAAGCGTTACACACGAGCAAACGTGTCCTTCCTGTTCAGGACACAAATCTTGACTTTTTACCTTCACACAGCATGACATTCAATGCCAGTGCCCTGGCTTTGAATGCTGCCTGAATATCCTCCAAAGGCAGCTTGACAGCACTGGACTAAAGCTTATGAGAGAGAGGGCAGAGAAGAAATTTTAAAAGACATAGTTTAAAACACTTTCCACAGCTTGAGAGCCAACTTATGCATGAAAACAGCCATCACATTTCAGGTAAGAACTGCTTCTTGGAGTGTAGCTGTACAGAGCTGAGCTGTACTTGAGGAATCGCACGCTGACCATGGGACGTGCAGGCAGGCTGTTGCGAGACTGCCAGGAGATGGTTCTGAGGTGGCAGTAATGCAGCTGTTTGCTAGCAGTTGGAAGGGAACGTGCTTGTGTTTGAAAAACAGGACAAACATTGTTAAAATGAAAACTTGGGAGGTGAAGGTGGATACAAAGGAATGAGGAAAAGAAAAGAATTGTAGGGTAATCACAGAAACGGACATGGGGAATTATTTGAGCCTCAACTGCAAAAACTGGGAGACTGTTCAATGCCAGTTATAGCTGACTACATGAGCTCATTAGCCTCCACAAAGCTCATATAGCCAAGAAAATAATAGAAATATTTCAGGATTTTAGATGTCACAAATTTGATTTTGATATTCAAAATTGCCTAGCCAAACCTTCCCCTCTCCTACAGGCACACACACACACGGAGGCAACTTCAAGCTGTATCAAATCTGATGGGAGTCAGCTTGGTGTGTCGGTGTCAGAACAGGGACTACATACACAGGAGCTAGAATCAACACTTCTAACAACAGCAAAGCACCCACGGAGACCCTCAAACCATCCATAGCCTATGGACAAGCCTGCCTTACCCTTGACAAGATGTCAGGGTAGCGAGGGCCTGTTTCTCTTGTTTCTCCTCCATCCCTTCCTTTTGTTCTGTAAAGGACTGAAGATTTGGTCCTTACTAAGTATAGAATAAGTATTCTCCATAACCTCTCCTACTACTAACTGCCTGACTTTTATTTTACCAATCTTGTTTGGCAGTAAACCTAGAAGTCTGAGGAATTTATTAGCCACAGATTTCTAGGAGCCATGAGGAATGCAGGAATACTCCCTGTCATTCCTTGTCCCAAAGCCCCCTTCCATCGTCGACTGACAACTCCTTCTAAGTGCTTCTATATCACTGTGGGGCGCTCCACAGAGATAGCACTAAGTATAATAATATATCTGGGTGGGTAATGATACAACTGTTGATATTTACTGTTGCGGTAATTTTTCTTTTCTTTGAGCTGTTATTTTTTATTCTCTTCCCTGGGAAACAGAGAGAGGTTGTTAAAAATTCTTGAGCACAGTCATACAGTAACTATAATGATAACAGACCACAAAATTCAAGCATTCACATCAGAAAATACCACAGTATACTCTGGAGGGGGAAACAGTCTATTTTTTCCTCAAGAAAATATTTTCTGTAATAAATATATCTGGACAGTTTACAAAGTCCTCAGAGGCTAACCAGTTAGCTGTAACAAGTTCTATACCTGACACATTTTTCTTCAGGGTAGCTTGCTTCATTCAGAGTTTTAATGTTTAAATAAACTGCTGCCCAAATCAATAATCTACGAAATCATTCACTCTGGGAAAGTCCTTCAATCCTTCCCCCCTGTTTTAAGTCAATTTATATGCTATGCTACAGCCACCTCCGGCTGCATTTCATTACCTTCCCACTCCATCTTGTAGCAGCCATTCTGTAGTTTTGGCTACTATTTTCTCAGCGAGGAGGTCCAAAATATTTTATTTTGTGCCAAACTTGTCTCAGACAGCTGAGAATCCCTTCTGTCTTGTCTCAGGGTTTTAGATCACTGCTGTATTCCAGCAGAGAGGGTGGAATCTGAGGCCAAACAGCTGGAACATATCTGCTAGTCTTTGTCTGGTGACAGTAACTGAAGAGGTGTCATTGCTGTTGGCTTTGATAATCTTAAATTAAGCAGGTGTGGGAGGAAACAAACCTAGGTTGTACTGATCCGATCCTATTTTATTTCCTTCCCTGCACCAAGTTTGCAGATAGCTGCTCTCCTACTCTGATATTTTTTAAAGATACTTAAAATGTCTATTAACAAAATAGTTTCACAAAGACTTCACAGAACAGTGTTAACCTCTTCAAAAACCTTGCAGTTTCAATGATGTACAGTGCTAACCTAGCAAAGCACTTAAGTAAATGCTTTAAATTAAGCTGGCGGATATTACTGTGCTAACAGAGATGGGACCACTCATATACTTAAATCCGCTTCAGTAAATGCAAAGGTTCGTTCTGCGTTCAAGGGGGCTCACCTGAGCAGCAGCAGATGTGTAACATATCTAGTTTCCAGCACCCTTCTGACTCCTTTCCCAGGCATACAGCACCATAATATCCAGAGATCTAGTTAGATGCATGGCCTCATGACATGAGGACACAGAGGTTACAGAATGTGCTTCATCTCAAACCACACAAAATAGGCAAGGGCTGTACAGACGAACAGCCTGAATGTGACCGATTCCAAGCCTTGCCTTTGGCCTCCTCACACCAAGGCCATTGAGCTTGTTTTCCAGTTGTCTGGAAACAGGATACAGTTTCCAAAGGGAGAGGCAGTAGTCAGTAGGCACCTGCGCTTAATGCTCTACACAGCCTCAAGCTCCCATTTATTTATCTGAGAATCTAAGTTGGTCGATATGAACATTCAGAGGTACGTGACAGAAATTTTGTACCTCTTGGAGAATACTCTGCATACTCTGAAGACCTTCACTCTACAGCACAGGTTTCTGGTGGAACCTACAGGAAGAAACAGGCCCTTACTACAGAACAGACCGTTACCAGAGGTGGTGCAGGAGATGAAGGGAAGGGATCCAGCTATTTTAACATACTGATTATTAGTGAATAATTAAAGATATGCTCCATCTTTTTCAGATACAGGAAGACCTTAGTGATTTCTTTTAAAGTCTTAATTGAAAAAGTAGGAAAAAATAAAATTACTTTGGGAAAGTTTTTCAACTTACGCCTCCCCTTCTCTTTAGAATTGGGGTTGCATTTCTCTGCATGTAAACAGGGATCATTTAAAGGAAGGGAAACAGATTTCCCTGAGGCTCACTCCTAAATACACTTCTAGCCTACCTTAAATAATGGCCCTCATTTACCAAACTGCTGAGGGCCTAGCTGTTCCCACTGATTTCAGCTGACTCTCCATGTGAACTGCTGAATACACTGAAAGGCCCTTACTCATCACTTAGAAGTTTAATTTGAGGTTCCTGCTTCTGAGAACCCACAAAGATCCTGAAAATTCAATATACTTGAAAGCTTGTGTAGTTATTGAGCAATACCTTACCTTAATTTTTCAAATCTCTCCAGAAACAGAGCTATGGTGGAAGTACTCAGAGCCTCAACATCAAACATCTGCATCTAAGGCACTGATTAGTGGTGGATGGCCATCCCTCCTGCTTCTTCCATCTCCACCAGCTGTTCAAGTGCACAGCTGAGCCTTGGAGCTGAAACAAGTGAAAGCAGCAAATGCACATAGCTTCTTCACTGCTTTATCTTTGAGGAAAGATAAGCGGGTCTGGGTTTCCTCTCTCTCCTTTTTACACCAATACAAGATGGAAAGCAGTATGTTTCCATTTGCAGAAAATCATTGTAGTTAACTACATAAATCAAGAAACAAGTGTTTGGAAAAAGTGCAGATTTTGTGAAAAATGAAGCAAACATAAAGAGAAGAACTTCACAGACCAGGGAAACATCCAGAAACTACTCATTTGTTGCTGCTCACTGTTCTGAGACTACAAACAAGAAGAGACAAGAAAAAAAAAGAGACGAGGGAGAGAGAGAGACAAATCTCAAGGATAGAACATTTTTTCCCTAAGAATGCATTCAATACTTATTGTTTTATTTCTACTTTGGAAGAATGAAATATCCAGACTTGATTCTACCTGTCAATCACTGTCGACAGCAGCCTTGCTTGGCTGCCTAGTCATTAGGACTAGCTAATACATTCCCTCTCCTCTGCCATCTTACACCAGAAAAGCTACCAGCTAATGAGATCCATACTGGGGCATGATGGGGCCATCTCAAAGTAATATACCAGAGAAAAAAACTGACCAGAAATATTTCAGAACTTTTTGCATTGCCCATGGCTGTAAAAATGTATTTTTACTACAAAAGAATCAAATTAAAAACATCTTTAAAAGCCAACTGAAAAATATTAGAGCTTTCTGCATTTGGGAGGAAAAAACCACAATACAGCCAAACAAGGACCTTCTCACAGATATGCCCAGATTACAAGGAAAGCTATGGAAGAATGCTAAAAGAAAACATCACCAAGAGAGACTGAGGAAGATTCTGTATCCATAATGCTGTCATCCCAGAATAAACCTGTCAGTTTGTTACATATCCAGGTGTTGTTTTTCTGTAGCTTTTGAGATATTTAATGTGCAGTTCTACCCTTGAGATGCGAGTCGGTGAAGATGGCACCTTCTTACTCAAGAGAACTCTGCGTGGATTTTCAGTCTCATCTCTGCTTACATTAGGATTTCAGCTGCCTTTCATCTTTACAGTGCTGCAGATCCAAGACAAGTCTGAGGGAGTTATCTATATCCTTGGGTTCATGTATCGCTATAGCACAATCCTGTACTAGAGCATCTCAGGAACCGATCAGGGACCTGAATCCCTATTCAGTCAGAGGTTTGCATTAGCCACACAGCACAACAGAGCAACAAGGCACTGCCAGCACTGCTGAGCTCAGATTCTTGGACCAGCTGCGCAGCCTCATGGGCTTCAAAATCTGACACCACTTATACCTGCGCAACCTCTGGGGAAAGTCATAGGGTGGCACAGCTAGAAAGGAGGGCAGCATTTGCACTGCGAAAACATTTCATGCGTGAACCAAAAAAGAAGCTCACTTCAGAAGGTCAGTTCTGCAAAGCCCGGGCTCTTATGGAAGGCTTTTTAAACCACATTTAAGGATCACAGTGGCAAACAAAATACATGCAAAACTTCTATAGGCAAGACTGTAGGCTTCATCGATGTTTCACTTGGAAAGCCAATTTGCAGTGGAAGTGTTCAAAGCAAGTCAGCATCACCGCACTGTGTATTTTCAGAGAGAAAGGAAAAAAACAAATGGATCTAACATTTCTGTATGGAGATGCAGGGTTTGCTATACTGGAGCAGACAAATCCTCCAGTTTCATTCCCTGTTTCAGAAAGCAGCTTGCATGGCATGGCTTGAACAGGGGCAGAAAACAAAGCACGCACTCAAGTGATGGATCCAGCCATTTGCAGACCTTATCACAGGAGAAGACCTTCCTCCAGACCCCTTCAGGTTATCTGACAAAACCACGCAACCTCATATTTTGCAGTCCAACTTACCATAAGTTGGTCTGAAACGAGGCTCAGGAAATACACCCAGGAAAGTGACTCTTGAGCTATGAGGCATATTTGTTGAAGGAGAGAATATGTTTTTAGCCAAACAGATATTTGCAATTTTTTCTTTAAAAAGATAGTATAAAGTAAGAGATCAAAACATCATTAGAGCCAAGTGTTCTGCTTTGAGCTTGCACAGCATACTTTGTAATAGCACTTTCACTTGAACTTAGAGATTCTGCTCACATATTCTAACACTCACTGAGAAGGGAAGGAAGGCAGAGAGACAAGGACAGAAAGTGTGAGAGTCCATCTGAAAACAGAGCAGCATAAGCACATACACACGTATCCAGTCTACATTTTCTAGCATACTTCCTACTGAGCTTAACTAATCACCTCTGTGTACAGCTAGTAAGAAAAATTTCTTTGTATTTCCTATAGTATAGAGGGATGGTAAAAATTATTTTCTCAGGAATATAAAGCCTCAAAGGAAGATAGGAGATGGGGGAAAAAAAAACAGAACACAAAAATAAACTATACTGTGCATTTGTTTGACATGTTATGTGCCATTTTATATCATTTGGAGTTTTATTAGTAGGGTAGCTTTGAGCTTAAGGGAGTATTTCAGGACCAATCTGTCAACAGCTACCAAGTTTCTCTATAGTGCTGGATAGGAGTTTGGAAGTGAATGCAATATAAAAAGAACATGGGATTGAGAATAGATCTAGCAAATCTCAGTTTCCTCTGTTTTGTCGTTTACTGAGAAATGTGCAGGAAGAGGATGGTATCCTTTTAAATAATTTGCAAGCCCTTTACATTTCAACTTTCAGAAGTCACCAGAGACCAGACAAGCATCAGTATACATGCAGCTAGAGCAGGCATAGCTGTACATAAAGAGCAGGGTTTTCAGGTTCAGCAGTTTTTGAAGAAGAGGCTCCCTTAAAATGCTTCAAATACAAGACACAAGTCAGTACTCGTAGTTGCAAACTCCTACTGTGGTTTGTTTCTTCCTTGATTCAGAGGATTATTAATGTGCTTTGTTACTAATATAGTTTCCAGGATCAGTGATCAGAATCTGTGGTATATCTATGTGTGTGCTTGCTAATCTATGCAAGCCACAGAAGTGACAAAAGAACTGATACAGGCCCCAATTAAAGAAAACTCCTGAAGAAGCTGAAAGAGCTCTCAAAAAGCTTACGCACCTGAGTTCATTTTTCATAATATGGGGACCACATTATTCTGGCAGCTGGCAACAGAACAACTGAATATTCACAGCTGCATAATATCTGGGTGGAAACAAAGCTTTTTCATATGGAAAAGTAATTTTATAGGACCACTTATGATTTTTCCAGTATAACGCACAAACACAACGGTGTTTTTTGACAGAGGCACTACCGAGACAGAATGAGAGGATAAACAGAGACCAAGAGAGCACAAATGTCTCCAGGGTCTGGATTTTCACATATTAGGTCATTGGTGGAACAATAGAACAGGACCCAGATTCTTGGGATTCTTCTGCAAGGCCCTTTCCTATGTTCTGCCTTATGTCAGACAAGCAATCAAAATAACCCACCCAGTAGCAATGGGATAAGCCCAACCCTCCCATTGGATTACTCAGAGATTTAGGGGATATCTTTAGTACCCCAGCATTCTGGGTGCTGCCTAAGGGTAAAACCATGAGCCATCAGCCACTATAGCTGAGAAAAAAAATATTTTTAACAGCCATAATGTTGGGATTCCATGAAAGAGTATTTTATGTCTGGAAACCACAGCAGTCTTTCAGTTTCATATTTTAATATTTCATCTGTTGAGAACAAAGAGAACCATCATGATATTAAAGCAATTTCTCTTTGATCCGTAGTGATCTCTAATTCACTGGACTCTGTAATTTGCTTTGTATTGGAGGTTAAGTATAGCTGCTGTAGCTGAGGACTGAAGGATGACATTATATCACGCTGCAGTATATTTCTCTCTCTGCAATGCATATATCTCATTTCTTACTAAGATGTACAAAGAAAGGAAGTTCAGAATGTATATTCATATTAGGATGTGTTCATGCTCTGGAGATTACTTTAATACAAAGCCAAAAAGTAATATTAGCTTTGCCACACAATTTATTCTTAAGAAACAAAACTTTCATTTGAATAGGATCATTCTGCTAGCCAAAGATGTATTTTACTTCTGTTGAAACCACATTTCTGTTGTGAACAAATAAAATGAATAGCATAAAAGCTTTTTATAATACCCAAATCTTATTCAAAACATATACTAGGGGACAACTCTTGCTCTCTGACACTGCACTAACACAGTAGATATAACGGAGATGTGTGTATCAATATATAACTATGTTACAAATGTATTCAGTGTACTTCCAAAACTACTTGGTTTGTCATCTAATTGCCTTCTACAAAGTAGAGCCGACAGGATGAACAGTGGCCTTCTCCTTTCATTCACTCTTTGGAAAACATTAGGAACTCAGGTCTGGGTGTTCCATGTTAGACAATGCAGATTGATGAGGCAGAAAAGGCTGAAAAGACAGCTTTCTTCCCAATATATGGCATCAGAGACTTCTGTGTGGGATGCTTTTCATGGTAAAAGGCTTTCTCTGAGAATTCATAGCCCCTTGCTGCCCTACAGAAATAGCTCTGGACACTTTGAACAAAAGTATCTTCAATTCAGGTAGTGTGACAGCAGTTTCTAACTGAAGGTGCAATCTTCAAAATCACAGGATAGCCAACAGAAAAGAGCTTCCAAAGTAATAAGTAAGATTAGACCTGCTGCTCCACAATATTTTGGCTCTAGCTTCAGGACATCCCCTCCAAAAGAACTCATTGCAGCAATCAGCCAGAGATACAGATGTTAATAACTAAGGAGGGTCCCATATAACAGACTGCATTTTCCTGCTTTGTTGAATATTTCCAATTGTCTTGCAGAAAAGTGGCATGTGCCATGGAACACTACCCTTTTATGTACAGAAATGTAGACATAGTCACGGAATTCATGGAAAAACTGAGTCCATATTTTATAGTAGTCCTTCTCTCTCTTCCTGAATGCACTCACTAAGTGAGCAAGAAGTTACAGATCAGTTACTATGCAATTTCTCAGAATATTTTAGATCTGAAGAAGGCTCAACCTAAGTTTGTCAGATAATACATATTAGTAAGCAAAATCTAACGACGAGGGGTGCCAGAGTATCCTGAACAGAGGGGGTTTGAGGCTTAGCTTTGAAAAACAGGTGGACTGAAGTACATCTGCAACTCTTAGGTATTTGCACATGCAGCAGATACACACTTGCAGATGTCAGGCTTGGCTGTCATTGTTACAACTAAAGAACAATGGCCTACAAAGCTTCTGGACAGGAGTTAAATTATTTGTAATGGCCTTTCTGTTTGCTTGTCAAACACCTTTGTTATTTGAGTTAAACGTCATTAATAATTCATTTGTTTACTGTTAGATTCAAAACAGGTTGGAATCAAGGTAATCAGTTTAGGTTCGACTTGCATCCTTTTCCAGTTTGATTCACAGAAATTAAGCCTAGAAAACATCTCAGAGATCTGCTTTATCCCTCTTGGTGATATGTCTCCCTTACTGTGTGCCTTCTATCACATCTCTCTTTTTGGGAGGCAAAAGTCAACTCAGACAATCTGATCACCACTCTGTTCTGGTTAGATTTCCAGCACCGCAGGAGATTGCTTAACATTTACATCCTCTGAATCTCAACAAAAAATTTATATTTAGAACAATTAATAAGAGACATTCCTACTGGTAGGAAGTTTAGCAATGCTTGACAGAGTTCCTTTAACATCAGATTTAACCAGCAGTTCAAAACTTTCCTATATAAAAAAAGGCTGCCTCACATAAGTTTTTATGGCCTGGTTATAGGCCTGAGAAAAAAGTCTTTAAAATAAAAACGCTGATGCAACACTAACTACAGCAGGCATCTCTAGAATAACATCTTTTGATAACACCTAAAATGACTGGGTTTTAAGGATGTTGTTATAATGAGAAAGGAGGGCGTTTAGAGCTGCAGGTGGCGTTATTTCCAATCTAAGAACACAACTGGGTGCAGAAAATGATGCGTCTCTTACTTTCAAATAATAAATAAGACTATGATATATGTTTCTCTGAAAGGTTTTAGACAGAGGAATAGGTGGAAAGCAGAGGCCAGTGCTGCTGACAGGGATACAGTGGCAAACAACTGACTTTCTAAAACAAAACCTAGGTTCTGTACCACAATGTTCAAAGACATACTACGTGGCATCGCATCAGATCCACCTTGGGATTTTACTAAATATTAGAAAATGTTGTTAGCCAAATGTTTGATTCTTAGAGAAGACTGCTTTCACAGGGATCCACACATCTGCACACCCCCCCACCAGTGAGAAAAAAAGAAGAACGTGGTCTCTATAGCCCCTTTAACATTTCCCTGTGGAAATGAGCACCCCAAAGTACAATGGGATCAGGGATACCAAGCCAGCAAAAGGGAGATGTAAACTTTCAAAAGCCTTTTCTTATACACACATATGAAACATTAAATCCTTGAACGGAAAGTACCAACCTAAAGCAAAAAGGAAAAGGGACAAATGGCTTATACATGCAGATATTTACTTGTTTGGAGGAGGATCAGAGTAGACCTCCCTCTCTAGCAAGAATAAGAAATACTAGAAGTAGGAAGGAAATGAGGAGGACAGGATCTCAGTGCATGCGCCAGGCACCCTTTCAGGGACTGCAGCAGTTCGTCGGGTTCTAGATGAGGATACAAGAATGATAACAGCTGAGATGCCTGGCTGGAAAACTACTGTCTTAATAAATTCATCCTAGGTTTAAGATCTAGCAAAACTCTTATTTCCTGAAAAAACCTCATTCCCACAGTTCAAATCCCTGTGTCTCATATGCGTGCCACAATCTTCCAGTGCCAGTTTAGTGTTGGTGTTTATTTATGGCTTTATCAAGCTTATCATTTATCAATATTGCCTCTCAAATAAATCAATCTGACTAAAAACAAACATACAAACAAACCTCACCACACATCTTTTCCATGAAGTTTTCGAGGTAATCACCACTGTGGTAATGACTCCTGTCATTTTTCTTCTGAAAACCTGAAAGCTAGGAGCTGAGCAGATTTTGGACTTACGTTAGACATTGCATAGTAAGAGAAGGGATATGAACTCTTTAAACTCTCTGGTGGGAATTCAGCTACAGCAATCACTCAAACACAAGAATGTCTGTTCAAGAGCAGTCTAACGAACTATCATATCAATCTTAAAATATCAAACAATAGCGAAATGTAAAAAAAGCACAATAGCATTATACTGAAAAAATTCTTACAGTTAAAGGTTATGTTGATTTTCTTAAAACTTTAAACCGTTACATGAAAGAAGAATAAAAATCAGAAATTGCCATTTTTTTATAATAATTTTTGTTCTACAGGTTACTTGCAAATAGCTCTTTTCTAATATTGGCAATTTAAATCCATTCTGTATTCCTAAATACACTTGCATAAATCATCGAAAGCAAATGACAGAAGCAATATCCTGCATCTCATCTTGCAAACAGGAATATGATTTATTTAATCCAATTTCAAACTTGAGTGTAGCTGTCAATGCCAAAAAAAAGTAAAAGAAAACATCCACACAAAAGGCACTTAGAAAGATAGGAACTGCCTTAAAAAAAAAAAAAAAAGAAGAAGAAGAAATTACATGAATAAGAGGTGAGATTACAGAAATATTGAGAAAAGAGATGGTAACATAATCAAGTTGCCCCTATAAGTTTGCCACCCAAACTAAAAATTTCTATGTTTGGTATGTCCCTTATGTTGAATTTCTGGGGGAAAGTTGCACATCACCATTTCAGTGATCTGTAGGCATAACATTTCTATTTCGCTTGTGCTGAAAATCAGCAGCTTTAGATTGTTCAGGAGCAGTGACTAGAAGATAAATAAATGCTCCAAGTCTCTTAATGACACCTCCACCTGTTAATACAAAACCCAAAGGTTAATCTAGGTTGGGATTTTGTTTCTTTTTCTTTTTTTTTTAGCTTGCATCAAATACATTTAATATTAAAAAATAATGAGTATGCAAGTAAAACACTGCATAATAAGTAAATACAGGTCAAAGAACAAGCACCTGGGAATCTCTAATTCTAGTATTCATTAATATCCAGATGAATAAATAGTTTAAAAGCTTAATATTCTTTTATTACAGTTTTCTGTATGTGGTATAGTACAAAATGTTACTAGGCATTTATCATTTATCCACTTATATAGCACAAGAAAGTGGAAGTGAGAAAGCAAAACTGCCAGGCAGAAATTCTTTTAAAAATATTATCCCACAGTGCCACACATGCCCAACTGACATAGTTGAATCAGATCTCAAAAGGTATTACTGATGCAAAGAGTTTACCGGGATTTAGAGAAATGCCCTCTCCTTCCAACATGGCTATAATCATTAACCACTGCACTGGAATTCCAATTTGTTGCTTCATCTCAGAAGCTAAAGTTTTGGGGGTTTGTTTTTTTTTAAATTCTAATTAACATTGCAAATAATCACAGAAAGAATTTGCCAGTTCTCATCTGTCAAAACACTTACAGGTATCGTGCAAGATCTGTCTTTCTACACTTCGTATTAGATGCAAAAAGCTTGCTGGGGGACACCTGAAGAGCAGTTAGCTTGAGAATTCTGAGTTGAAAGATGAGCTCACCATTCTGTTCTTTAAGAGACTAGTTAAGAACAGCAGTCGCCAAAAGCGAAGATTTCTTCCTTACTCAAGAACCCTGAATCCTTGTACTATTTGGAAGTTGGTCTTGATCACGCACCATACATCCAGTTTCTATCCAGATATAGGAATATTTGTATTGTTCTCCCTCTCTTTCTCTTATCTACCAAAGGACAAATTCTACCTTGTGAGTTTCAGGGGAAGTACACCATTATAAGTGAAGGTAAAGGAGAGTAGAAAGTCAACATTAATCAAATACAATCAGTGAGTAACTAATGGTGTGCTGCTGTAAGAAACTCTAGCTGATACATTCAGTGTCTTGAATGAACACTGCACCACAGATCACTTCAGGAATATATTTTAATTGCTTTGCTTTATTGCTTTTCTAACACCATTTCTCCTTCAGCTTTATGTTGTGTGATAGAAGCCTGAAAATATTAGTCTTCATCACCACCCCTTTCCAACAAACTTTTAAAATGCATTTAATATTAATCATAACAGGGAAATCAAGTCTTGTCTCCTGGCCTTGCTTTTAGCTTTTGGGGATTTAAGAAGGTTGATTGTACTGCTGTTCCTTGAAAGGGCAAGAGTGACGTATCTGTAACAGAGATTTCTTTCCTACCTCCATCGGAGGCAGAGAATGACAAGTATTACAAATAGTTTGTACAATGTTCAGTTTCCCTGCCAGTTAGTCTATAGCCTCTTCTTTTCTACATTGCTCTTTAACAGCAGAAAACCATTGAGACCAAATTTTGTGGTGAAAAATCACACTACAAATCCTACAGAAAGAACAAAGCATGTCCTTGAAACCCAGGCCATGGGGTGAAGCGTAGCCATCCATTACATATGCTACTGCATCAGAGGGGATAGTTTTTATTAAGGTTTTATGGGGTGAGTTCCAGCAAGTCCTTGGGATCACTGACTTCCTGCCGGACAGCAGAAATGGAACCCCAAACAATATGAGACTCTGTCATGTTGGTATTTGCAACACGAGAGAGGCCTCTAAATCACTGACAGCATTTATTTATTTGGGGGCTACGTATTTCAGGGAAGAAAGATGTGTTTCAGTTAAGATGTGCTTGTAAACTTGATGCTGTGTGTTGGACCTCTAGGTACAATATATGGCCACATAAATCTTGTTCAGTATGAAAACATTTGTATAGAATACTTGGCTATATATAAGCTTTAAATACTCCAGCACTTTAAGAAAAATCTATATTTTATGGATTAAAATATGCACAAGTTTAAATTTATCTGCACATTTCCTCTTTGGAAACTGTTTCTTGAGAATAACATTAATATTTATTACATTTTCCATGTCTGAGCAATTATACGGGCATAAATTCTTCAAGAGCTGATTCTGTGGGACCTGAGTGGTTACATGGTAGCCTATTTATGTCACTGGGATCTCAGGTAAGGACCTGTGCAAGATCTGTGCTTGGCCTTTAAGACATCCTTCATTCCAGCAGCATTAGCATTCCATTTTACACCTATGGGAGGTGAGGTAGAAGGCCCTGGCACTTGTTCGCATTCAGCTTGATGGCCTCTTTCCCAGCAGTGTATCCAGGGCAGTGGAGCAGCATCCCTCAAAAGTCTTGAGGGCACAACCCCCCTTTCTCTCCATTTTCTTAGTGTGACCCCTTCAGTGGTCACCAGCTCAACTCCTCTCCCGCTGAGGAAGGAGAGGCAGTGGCTAAAACCACCGAAGGGGCATCCTCCGCTTCCCTCCCTTGTAGCACCGAGCTGCTGGCAGCACGCACAGCGGCATGCGCTCTCCGAGGGAAAGCCCCCGCTGCAGCCGCAGCTTATAGCTGGCTGTCGTTGCCCCACTTCGGCATCAGCGATAAGATCGTTCCTCCAGATTCCTCTATGGGCTCTCTGACAGGCTTTGATCCCTTTGAGCATTTATTCTCATTTTCTAGTAGAAAATATGTATCATTACAGGATCTTACACAAAAATTGACAAAGCACATTGAATCATCGGATTAGCTAAGCATACCTGATTTCTTCACAGTGAGTCCAAGAACGGAAGCTTTCTATCAAGAGCACACTGTCAATTCTTAAATACTTGATTTTTTTCCTGAACTACAATTGAAAGTTCTACTTGCAGCAAAGCTATAAATACAAGAGACATTGCAATGCAGTTACAAATAAGATACAGGCCAAAAAATTATGGATCCATGCTGTCTGCAAACCTGAGAGAAACGGCAAAACAAATTACGCTGAATGGAAAAGTAAATGATGGATCTACCAAATGAGAATGATTCTTCGCAAGATGAACAAATTAACCTTGCAGTACCATTTCCATATGTACTTGCTACACAACTGAAAAACCCACTCTTTTTCTAGTTTCAGGAGAGCATACCTTCCGCTGGCAAAGACAGAATGCTAGCCACTCAGAAAGGTGACTTTTTTTGGACAAATGAGGAAACTTAATGAATTCCCCACTCCACAGACAGCTATAGTATATGTTAGAGCACCTGCTGCAACTCACTTCATATCACATTGCAGTTATGAAAAATAGTTTGCTATTTTGGAACCCCCTGGCAGCCAGAGTGAATCACTGAGGGCCCAAAGCTCATTTATCTTTTGTCAGAACTGAAGCCAAATGAACGCCATCTTGCCCGGCAGTTGAAGAACGGAGGAGAAAAAACACTCTGCAAGTAAAAATAACCAGAGGACCATGCAAGACTTGCAAAGGCAAGTGACTTCTGGCAGGTAATAAAAAGCTTTTCACAACTCACTCAAGCTTTTTAGACCACAGTATTTCCCTGCAAGGTCCTGAGAAAAGCAATGGAGGGGAGGGGGGGCGAGGGAGGGAGAAAGAGGGCATGGGGAGATGATGGGGTAGAAGGAGGAGAGGGAGTAGAGGAAGAGGGGAGGAGACTCTGAGCCACGGTCATACACATGCTATCATGGCCTGCCACTAGCTACGTGACCTGCTGGGTACATACAAGATAGACAAGTTTAGGATTTTAGCTCCAGGTCTCACGTGACAGATGTAAGGCAAGAACTACCCTGACAGATGCTCTGTACCTCCAAAGCAGGAAAGGTAAACCTGAACACTTGCTTCTAGTCAAAACCTGTGAAAGTTGTAAGACTACTTGTGGAAGAAATTGGGTACTATATATCATAAGCTGGGGAACAGCTGCTCTCTCAATACTATTAACCAATAGAAACATCATCTGTGCCACTCTCAAAGATCCACGCTCCTTTGGCTTCTCACAATTCCTCTGTCGAAACCAACACTTTCACCACGCGAGTGTTGACTTCCTCAAGGATTATATGTAGCCTTAATAGTTTGCAAAAGGCACACAGAGCAAGGTGATAAACTCACTACATATATCACAGTAGTTCATATGGGATCCTTCTTCATATATTTCCATTTTGACCATTTCAGTGAATCCTTGACTGAATTATTTGATTCATTGCATTCGCTAAATCAAAGCAATGTTTCCTGATGCACACATGCCCCTAACAAATCTCTGTGATGATTGACATAAAGCAAAACCAGCTCCTCTAAAGTTCTGAAGCCCAGCAATATGTTGGTATGTTTTCCTTAGCAAAGCACAGTAATAACATAGGCAGAGGTAGTATCTTTACTAGGCCAACTAGAAGAGCTTGAAACCTAAAAGATCTTGGCACAAAAGCTCTTTTCCTCTTCCAGCTATGCTAGCTGGTCTAATAAAAGATAGGCCTCCTGCAAACCTTGTCATGTTTAAAGTATGCAATAATTGTGTAATCTGAATGTCAGGAGTATCTCAATAGATTTAGACGGACTATTTTTTCCTTTCATGTTTCCCTTATGTCTGCTAATGTACATGCTTTCTCTGTGAGTAGGAACATGTCTTGGTTGTCCATTCAAGCTTTAAGAGCATATATTTTGTTCTGTGGCCATCAAGGATACAGGAACCCTTGCAACCACTGTAAGAGGAATTTTAAGGCAACCTGTTTCTGGGGAAAAAGGTAAAGCCAGGCATTAACCTAGGTTTAAGAGGTATGACTGTTACACAGGGTTCATGTTTCTATGAGTAGTTACACTTTCCTCCCATGTTTCCTAGTTATCTACAAAGTACCATTTCAGCTCTTAAAGACACTATTCAGGTATTATTAGACACATACAAATAGATGAAATACACAAAAATATGGAGTGATTCACAGAAGGAAGTTACACTTTCAAGTTCAGTAAAAACTGAACGCAGTTGTGACTTTTCTTTCCCTCAGCTGGAGCCACAGAGATTGTCCTTGGAGTTTATAATACAAGCAGCATTAAAATGCAATCATTGCTCTTGGTTTTCTGTACAGTTAAGGGTACCACTAGTGTAACATGATCTTTGTATGACTAGATGCTCTGATACTAATGTTTTACCTCAAATACAAAACTAAAGAATATGGAACAATGAAGAGAATCAAACAAAAACATGCCAATGCTTTTAGGTAGAAAGACTTTGAATCAAGATGTCACCAATATATTTAATTTTTTTTGTTTGCAGATATTTTTTCATTTATTATTTCTCTAGCTTACAAATAACCACTGACTTTCAGCCAATGAGGCAAGCACCTGATTTAACTCTGACTGAAAAAAAGCACAAGCACTTGTCTTGACTTCCTTGGGAGTCAGGTCAGGTCTTTTAATTAGCTTTGATTCTTTGCCATTTTGATAATATGAATATGATCTTAAACACTTCTCTTACTGGACTTTAACTGGAAAGCTAAAGAGTTTTAAATAATTCTCACAAATCCAATTCCTTTACTTGCATCAATTTAAATACACCACAGAGTGTTCATGAGCTGAATAAGAGAGTCTCAAAAAAAACCCAGAAAAGCAGGAAATGAGAGACGCAGCATCATAATTTACAGATAAAACAATAATACAGCATCCCTCTTAATGCCCTGAGAAAAACCACACAGAATTCTTACAGAATAATGTCAATGTTCATAATACTTTGAATCACTTCTTTAAAATTCTATTCTATAAAATCATAGAATCATAGCGTGGTTTGGGTTGGAAAGGACCTTAAAGATCTTCTAGTTCCAACCCCCCTGCGATGGACAGGGACACATTCCACTAGACCAGGTTGCTCAAAGCCCCATCCAGCCTGGCCTTGAACACTTCCAGGGATGGGGCATCCACAACCTCTGTGGGCAACCTGTTCCAGTGCCTCACCACCATCACAGTGAAGAACTTCTTCCTTACAGCTAATCTACATCTACCCTCTTTCACTTTAAAGCCATTACCACTTGTCCCATCACTACATGCCCTTGTAAAAAATCCCTCTCCAGCTTTCTTGTAGGCCCCTTTAGGTACTGGAAGGCAGCTGTAAGGTCTCCTCGGAGCCTTCTCTTCTCCAGGCTGAACAACCCCAGCTCTCTCAGCCTCTCTTCATAGCAGAGGTGCTCCAGCCCTCCTCTGGACTCACTCAAACATGTCCATGTCCTTCTTATGTTGGGGGTCCCAGAGCTGACCACAGTACTGCAGATGGGATCTCACGAGAGCTGAGCAGAGGGGCAGAATCACCTCCCTTGACCTGCTGGTTAGGCTTCTCTTGACGCAGCCCAGGATGTGGTTGGCTTTCTGGACTGCCAGCACACATTGCTGGGTCATGTTGAGCTACTCATCAACCAACATCCCTAAGTCCTTCTCCTCTGGGCTGTTCTCAATCCACTCATTGCCCAGCATCTATTTGTGCCTGGGGTTGCCCCAACCCATGTGCAGAACCTTGCACTTGGCTTTGCTAAACTTCATGACGAAGTTTTATATAAATAAAACTTTGCTGTACTTTATAATATAATATAAAAAGGACAGAAAAGCTGCCATTATAGCCCCCAACTCTTCTTTAAGCTGCATCTCAGCAATGGTATTTGGACAGTGAAATCTTATATCCTAGGTTTAACTTAAAATTCAAATTACAGAAATGGATCTGCTCCTTCATATACAGCTAAGAAGCACTAACTTGATAACTTAGGTCCGAATGTTGTTTCCAATATGTTCAAGTATTCTGCTCCTACCCAGATTGCCTCTGCTACGTCAAAAGCGAATGGAGACGTGGAGTTACAAAATACGCAGATTACATGAAATTATTCAGGTTAATCATGACAGAGACAGTATGAAATTCTTAAGAGGGAGCCTGGTGAGCAATCAACATTGTCAAACGTGAGATCTAAATGCAATTAAATGCCAAATACTCTACGCGGGAAGGAATAATCTGAACCATACCAGCCTCTTACAGGCTTCGCATTACATCATGATAGACATGTACATCATTGCAGACAACTGAATGAAGACACAATCCCAAACAAAAAATAATAATACCCCCTAAGATTCAAAATACATTATACAGAAAATAAATTGGGAAAATAATTTGATTCCATGTATGTAATTCAGAAATCTGATTTCCCTTATTGGATTGGCTTTTTTCACTTTGAAAAGAAGTAGGAAGACATGATGGAGTGCTTTATGAGTGGCAAACACTAAGAATGATCAGAAGCATTAGAAAATCCTCGCCATATATGGAGCTGAAAGAGTGGGTGGTTTTAATCTGCAGACAACCTAAATGCAAAGAGACGTGACTATTTTGACAATAGTAAACAGAAGTCTGATAAGACAACTTCTGGTTAGAAATATATTTCTTCAAAATGGTTAGAGGAGAATAATTTTCTTTTTGGTTTACAATTAGGTTGTACAGCTTATTTGTAGAGGGTGGTGGCCAAGAACTTAGCAAAATTCAAACAGGCTGAGATACAATGCTGGGAAAAAAAAAAATAATTCTGAAGTAAGGTATTTTCAGACCTGGCCTAGGACAGCCTTCAGCCATGGGCAAGTAGACAGCAGCTTTACTAATGGACAGTCACACACATTGCTAAAGCAGCCTGAGCCTTACTGGTAAAGACATTTTTTTACTCATCCGACACCAGTGATTTCATAGACTACAATCTCTGTTTCTGCCTCTGCCACAGGTTTCTTTCATCACTCTCCTGCTCCTGTACCTCAAGGTACTTAATACTTTTAAAAGGGAAGTTGTAAGAATGACTGCCACTTTGCTACACACAAGGCTTTGGGAAAGTTTGTAATTACAGTATGAAAAACCAAGTGCACCATGCAGGAAACTAAGGACACTTAACGATAATAAGATGACTGCAAGTGTTGTGAGGCATCTCAGAGTCTGAGGCTTCATTCAGATGCAATCCTCCATGCCAAGAATGGATCAATCAAGATATTTGTAATGTGAATTCAGTACAGAGAGTACTATTGTTAAAAATGTTTGTCATGTACCAATTCTATGCTTTTCTGTTTCAACACTACAGATGTAACATTTTACCTGCCCCCCTCCTTCCCCAATCACTTCTTTATTTTTAACTGTAATTGCAGCTCCAGCTTTAAGCCGGTGTGGCCAATGGGCTCAGTTTGTAAGGCTCTAGGAATCCTCTTCCAGTTAACAGGCTGAGGGATTCAAGCAAAAACCACCTCATCTTCAAGCAGAAAAGATTACCAATTTGGATAGGGCCTTTAATATTTCTGATTGATAGTTCTCACAAACCAGACATTTTGACATAGGTAATGTTTGGACTTAGAAATGAGACACAAGCTATTTCAAGAACCAGCTCTTCAGCTACAGGCAAAGAGGTTTGTGGGCAAAGGGGGCAAAAATCCCTCTTGGAAATCACGTGGGTAAAGCAGCAAATCATGCCATAAGGGCTACGCTAAGGAGGAGAGGATGTGGGAGACAGGCATTCCTCAGCCTTCTGCTTTACATGACACCAGCTCTCTGTTAACAACAAGGATTAGCAAGAGATCTTGATATTAGGTTTTTACTGCCAAGTGACCTTACTGAAACAGGGGTCCCTCTCGCTGGGAATAGATAACAGACAATTTGACAAACAAACCTTATATTACATGTAATACTATACTACCCGCATTATTTAAAGCTTTTTAGCTAAAATTATTTTATGTTCTTTAGTGGAGTTATTCAGATGTAGAATGCTCATAACAGCATGAGTTTCCTGCTGTCCCAAACAGAGGAATGTAACTGAGCTAATAAGCCATACAATTCATGACTCTTTCAAATCCTGAGAGTTCTTAATTCCATATGGAGACAAAGTCCTTTCATAGCTTCATTAAGTGACATTGAAGGACCCCATCAAAATTGTCAATAATTGTTGGAAACTGGTGGCTGAATTCTCAATACCAGAATGAACTTTGGCAAATGAATTTCCTGCATCAGTTTGGAAGGATTGGTTTGGCACTTGTGGCATTCTCACTCTCACTTTCTCTGAGATTTCCCTGTTGCTTTATGACAATCCTTCTTAACAGAGGAATGCGAAGACAAATGTTTCTGACAGGTTTCCTAACAGCCATTAACCCTTTTCCTGAGAGAGCTTCTTAAAAAGTTAAACAGGCATGAACTTCATATGAAGCAGGTACACTTCATGCAGCAGCACAAGCAACATGTGTCTTGTGCTGCAGCTTGCTTTCATTTAACTCTTTTACACGGAGAAAAAGAGTCTTGTTTCCCCCCCTATTTTGAAGCCATTTCAACACTCACCTTTTAAAAAAAAAAGAATGGGATATGTCACTTGATATTTTCTTTTGAAAAATATTTATTCATTGAAGGAGCAGTGTTTCTTCCCCCTTTTAAGAGCCTGCAATATAAAATAAATCTAGGAAAATTGGGTATGTCAAAGCAGATCTCTCTATAAACACACTTAGAAAAATTAAATCATACCACCACTGGAAAAGTACCAAGCCAGTTATAGTAGAAATGAGACTATACTAGTACTTACCTGGGTAATATAGCCTTTGGACATGGAACTCAATTTGAGGAAGTACCATAGCTACGGTGCATGGAATTTTGTGAACTGCATTCTGCTCTTTCTTCTGCCACAGAGGAAACATCTACTGTGTTACTAGAATACTGAAATTCTTTCATATGCAAATATGTCAGGCAACAGCATAGCCCCAAGGGTACTGGCAAAACCTGTGAGACACCAGACTCCAGTGAGCTGTTCATTAAAGGTATGTTGTGATCAAGATAGCAAACTAAATGGATTCAAGTTGTATCCATTCTCTTCCTTCCCATTCCCCTTTTTAAGGCTTTGATAAAGTACAGGACATGTAGACTTACAAAAATTCCTGATCAATTCTAGTGTCCTCATCAGGAAATGCAAATGCAACAGATGATTGGTCAAAAACCAAGGAGCTTTCATAGGAATGTACCGAGTTCAAAGGCATGCTAATCAGAAAGGGTTTCTTGGGTCCACAGCAGATTTTCAGGTCAAAGTGAAAACCGTTCTTCTGCCTCCCCAGTCACTAGCAGCCTGGCATCCAGTGTGGGATGCCAGTGGGATGAGAGTAACTGATCTGATGCAGGGATTGGAGCTTGGGTCTTTCCCCTTCCTCTGAGAAGTGGTAGGCTAATTCCCCTCTGCAGAGACACTCAGGGATACTTCCAAATCTGAAATCATCATGGCTAAATACATTTCCTACACAGCTCTAAACTACATCCCTTGACAAATTTTTCTCTGACAACACAAAGGTTATGCTGTGTCATCCTCCTGACATAGGAAAGAAAATACCACTTTGGGCAAGAATGCCCTTCAGACAAGGACGGGCTGGTTTTTGTCCCCAAACAGTATGACTGGCCCTATTTCTCAGTGGGATGCTCAAAACATTTCAGCGACAACAGACAAATTTTAAAACCAATGCAATGTTAAAAAAAAGTAAAAACAACAAAAAAACCCCCACCAATTTGCAGGTAGGAGAAATGAGGTACAGAGGAGAATACATTTCCCCAAGACCACACAGGAGGTGAGGGAGCCGGGAGAGAAGAGCCCTGCATCTCCACTTCTGACAAAAATAAGCACCTCCTTTTTCTTATACTCGCATATCATAAAAATTACTTTGCTGCTACCTGTGTGGGCAGAGAGCCTGTTGTATGTCGTTTTAATGATCTAGCAGCTAACTTCCACAGAAAATTCTTCTCCAATAGTTTTAACTACTAAACATCTGCTGGAGGTGTTTCTTATGCCAAACAAATGTCACATCAAGAAGGTCACTCACATTGTGCTAACACCTTAATAAGTCATTCTTTCTTTGTTTGGCTTGATGCTCTAATACTTAGAGATGGTTTGAAGTTTTCTACATTATTAGCAAGCAGCTTGTTCAGAACTATAGAGTGAAGGTTACATTGAAAGTGTCCTTTTTCTTTCAGATGAAGTTCATGTGCAGTACTCCAAAGCAATCTAAGAACCTCAGTCCTCATTAATCTAAGTTTTGAGTCTGAAAATATAGTATCAAAGGGCTTTGCTCCCTTGCCTGTGCTGCTTAGTTTCCCTCTCTACCCCCAACGCCCCTTCCTCCTCCCTATTTTATCTTTGTAGCCATAATATATAGCTTTTCAATGCTTCTGTGTTTGGGTAACAAGCTGAACTATGCACAATGAGATAGAGAACAGAAAGTTATCCATATTTCAGATTCCAACTCTTCTTTAAACTCTTCCTTTACCATCTGTTCTTCACCACTTTACATTATGCACCAACAGAAGGAAAATAAAGATCACTAAGTACAGGTCTGTGAAACTTGCACACGATTTCTATAGCAAGACTGTATGCCTGCTTACAGAAATTACTCACTATTAAGATAACGCAAATGATCTGTCATACACAGAGAATAATTTGGCTCTCCATATTGTAGAGGTGGCTGCGTTTACAGACGGACTTTAAAATTCAGCTCTGGGGACTCTCCTGGGTTTTTGACAGGGTGTTTGGAGAAGGGTATGGGTCAGTACACTAGAGAAATAAGAATCAGAGAGCAAGACAGATCACTTTCTAGTAAGGCAGTGGACAGCAACACTGCAGATTCATCCAGCTTTGTGGATAAAACTAGCAGAATTTAGCTAATCCTCACACACAGGAGCAGTGCTGTTACAATTGCTCAGTCAGCCATTCTGGGGTGAATCTGAATCATTTGGGTTTTAAGACTATTATGACGGCTTTACATTTCACTGAGCAGACTATTACACGTTTAATTCAGAAAGACAGTCAATTCTTAAATGTGGGTTCCAAGTTCACTGTGCAGAAGAAAACAGTGGACAGTTCAGACCACTGTGGATATCATCATTTACCAAGTATCAGGACAAAAGTTTTTCTAGTAACAGCTATATAGAATACAGCATTTCCACACACACTTTGGGAGGAGTTATAGAAACATTTCTGGGAAGAATAAGTAGTCTTTATGCCACTTGTCCTCTGCCCTTCAACTCCCCTACCCTACCTTAGATAAAGAACACCAAAAATTAGCTGACCTTTTATATGTCTGAAATCAAATTTCTGTGTTTTACTATACTACCCTAATATACTGATTGTTTTGGTCACAATTTCTTTATGCCTTCAAACTGAATCTCTATATCTTTATTATTTTCTAATCAGTGGATTACTGCATTTTCTAGTTCACTGCTTTGAAAATATGCATTTTTAGTTAGCTTTTATGGTTAGAGTACAACACCAGAACAGCTCTTATAGGGGACAAAGCAAAAGGCAAATTACTGAAGAGAAAGATAACTTCTTAAGACTCACCTGTATCTCAGAGGTTTCAAGCAAAACACTGCAATTCTTATAAATGTAATCAGGGTTGAGGTGAAAATAACACAGTATATTTTTTACAAGAATAAGGCACAGAATAGGAAGAATAGCCCTAAATTTATTTTGATTAATAGCATTGCTTCTTGCCATCATTGCAAAACTGCCTCTGTCCAACTTACAAGTTTTTATAATTAGACAGCTACATTTGTGTCTTCCTGAAAATTCACTTTTGAGTAGTTGCTTTGCCTTCCTCATGTTTTGCCTTGAAATGGATTTGAATGGGGGGTGGAAGGGGACATGCAAGAGGAATTCTTGCAGCAGAGATAACTGATCGTAAGGCAACTGCACCTTAGTCCAAAGACCCATGTCGCACAGCACCCTGCTTTTAAGAGCGACCAAAAGCAAGTCCCTAGAGGAGAGTATAAATGCGGAACAGGCATATATGATGGCTCTTTTGAGCATTCTTACCACAACTGAGTCCCCAGCTATTTGCAGCTCAGGGATTTCCTGAGCTAGAGCAGTTTCTGTGTGTTTAACATCCTTCCAAGGATTTCTCTTCCACAAACGTGTACAGCCTCCTGTACAACAGCTCTGCTGGACTTACAGATAAAAGTTTCACAAATGAATACAAAGCAATTTTCAAGCCAGAAATCTATGGAAAGAGAGGAGGCATGGCCTCAAAAGTGAATGAGAAACCTATAGCCTCACCAAGGAACTTGGGGGGAAAAAAGCGTTTATCCTGCTAAAACATCTAGGTGAGCAACACTGACTCTTGAGCAGCTAAACTGTGAGGGCCCACTGCTAGCTACCTTATCTGTTATGAAAGATGTACTAGGACAGAAAGAGTCAAAGCTGCCATCTTCTGTGGCCGGGGAAAACAGCCTCACAAATCCCAAACAAGTCTCAAATTTTCAGCCCCGAACAAGGCATCCTGATGGACCTGGTCACACCCTGGCAAAGGTTCATCACCTGGGAGAAAGGGCATTCAAACAACAGTGGACAAACCAGCAAGTGACCCTGCAGGTTCCACAGCTGTGGCATGCCAAATGCTTCCAAAACATCTGTGTCCAAACCTTTAACGAACCTGCTTCTTGCACACATCCCAGATTATTTTACTAACCTGCACATGCCTAAATCATGAGCAGACCAGAAATTCCCTCTTCAGGCCACATAATGAGACACAGTTGAAGTTTAGCTGATATAATTCAGAATGTTTGGTTTTTAAATCTTTCTGCAAAGTCTGACCTCTTTTAATGACTCTCAATAATATTGCTTCATTTCATATACATTAACATCTTTTTCTTTCAAAATTGATACATACTTTTAAGCTACTCTTAAAAGATGAATCATTATTGGCAGTAAATGCCAGGGCATTTTTTCTAGGTTTTTTGGTCTGCCAGCCATTAAAAAAATGTAAATTATAAAGATGTGTGCAGGGATCAACCTTGGCTATACAGGTTCTCACATGAGATCACAAAGAATGTAGTATCTTATGGTAACATCACCATGGGGCCACATACTGTTCTAGAAGACATGTATCAATGTGATGTCTAAGTTAATCTGCCCTTTATGCCAAACTCCTACTGACATTGAAGAGTTCTGCATACACAGAAAAAGTAGACAGAATATAATATAAAAATAAAGTGGCAGCATCAACTGAAGTTCCTTGTTCTCCTGAGTTTGTCAAGGCTTTATTACTTGGCAGCTTTTCATACAATATTTATTATGGCTGCAATTTTTCCCCATTAACATGTTTTAATCTGGGAAAAATGTCACATTTTTCTATTTTAAATATACAAAGTCTGACATTTTTTGTGAGCTCATTTTTAGTAGATCGCTTTTTGTTCTAACCTCAGAGGAGTGGGGAAAAGATGCTTCTCCTATCTTCTTACTTCTTTTTCCTTTGAAGTCTATATATTCCCTGTGTTTTGGCTTTGTGTGGTATACAGATTCTCACAATAGAGTGGAAGTCATAGGTAGTGTTCAGGCCTTAAGCTATTATTGCTCAAACTACAAGTGGATAGAAAACTTCTTTGCTAATATCAAAGATAGAACAAGTCATATATCAAAGAAATGGGTCAGAGCTGACTCCTTGGGCAGCCTAGATTCTCTCTGGTGTATCAGCATTTCAAATTAGCAGGTGCACATGTGCAGTGTATACAACAAATTGAATAATCTACTACTTGATAGTTCAAAAATATTAGCATTCAGTCAGATGGTACTTTATCACTTACTCCACTATAGATGATGTACGTTGCAAGCAGCACAGGAAAAAATCTAGACATGTTATAAGAATTCTTTTAGAACTCACCAAAAGGCAGTTTCTCCAAGCTAGTATTTCTATTTTTTCTTTTTTTTTCATAGTCGACTCATACAAGCTGAAATTTGTATCTGCTCATCTAGAGTTCATGCCATGCATCAGAAGTGAAAGCATAATTTTCATCCTTCTACATGAACTGAATTGTTATTGTTATCCAGTTCTCCAGATGTGAAAATCTGTCATCTCTGTCAATGTCTGTGTACCTAAATTTGTATTTCAGCAGTCTGGCTTACGGGTCTGAAACCATGCTGTGCATCTAAAAGGAAAAGGTAATTTCTTTCCCTCCTACAAGGAATGTCCCATTGTTATGATCCAGTTTTCCTTTCAGAATTTGTCACTATTATTTTTTAATTAGGCATGTAATGCATCTAATATCCTTCATAGCCTTGAATTCCTTACTTAATCTGTATTCTTATAGTTCAGAAATACCAGTTCTCCAATTAAATAGCTGGGGAGATCTTTAATGAGATAATTTTTTCCTCTAAATAGACAGGCTAGTTTCCCAAATCATGAAGTATCTTTTAAAGGTAACATTTACATTCACATCACAAACATTCCATGTGAGAATCTTGTTATGAATAAACAGATAATAATGCAAAATACATATGGCAAGTCTTGATTTCAGTGTCTTTAGAGTGAAAGATTCTTTACCTACATTTTGTCTTGATGAATCTGTAAGACAGCAGTCTTTTACCATTAGTAGATCAGATTCAACAGTATATGTGCTGTTTTCAGCATCTTTTCCCCTCCAAACATTGTTTAATCATAGCAAAAACTCATTCACTGAGCTGCTTATCCATCGTATTTAGAAAGCAAATTCAACTTAATAGGCATTTTTGAAGCTATATAACTGTCCCAATGGCTTACCTAGAGATATGAACAAAAGTGGTGCTTTGCCCGTCTTATGGAACGCATTAGACATCCTTGACAGAGTACGGAGAGAAGGAGGCCTCACAGGAGAACGCCTGAGTACTTCAAACCATATATCCATAATCTAACTCTAGATCCTGATTATGTCACAACAAGACAAGCCACTTCCATGTAGCACATCTTTTCTTGTTAGTGCCCATGGCCTTTTCCAAAGCAGTGTGTCAGCAGCTGCATGCAAAACAGCTGAGAGACATAATTAAAAATACATAGAAATCTCTCTGCTGATGGCATGATGAGAATTAATCCACAATTCTGCTAGTAGAAGCTCTGTCCCAGACTGAACAGGGGTCTGGACATCATAAGCATTCTCACCAACTGGTCACCACCATGTTCCCCCATAGTATTTTCTACCATGGTGAAGTTCAGCGTTGGCCTCCAGCTGGCAGAATAGTCAATGTTAGCAGGCAACAGCTCATCTTCAGCCACTGAGTATATCTGCCACACCAACATGAGACAAGCAGGAAGAGGTTGAGAGACACATTAATTCCAGTTCCTGGTAAGAGATTACACTTCAAAAATGAACGTTGATTTTGAGCATTATGTCTTTACCAGGAAGGATGAGAACTGGCAGAAATTATCACTACTGGGAGTTTATATCTGGAGAATTTATCAGCTACCTATGAATCTCTGTGAAAGCCATTTTAACTGAGGAAATATTAAACTTCAACTATATGAAATCTCAGTTATCCACATTCTGGCACATGTAGAGCTCTTGGACCATTCACTGTTGTCTCTTCAGAAAAATCTGCATATACTGCTACCTAGAACTGTACTAGATGATATTTGGACATGTACCTGAGCCCTCCTCCCCCATTCAGTGGCTACCATATTACAAAGATCTACACAATGATGAAAATAAAGTATGAAGATACAGAATAAGAGCAGCATGGAGTCTAAAATTAAATCCTGCACTGCACAAGGAATTTGATTGTCTTCTGCACCAGACCACAGATCAGACCTATTGGACAATTACTGGAGTCGGCAGTTGTGGAAACTGTGGTGCTGCTTGACACACAATTTTCATCCAATATGTTATAAATGTTATAAATATTTTACTATAGAGGCAACATGAGACAGCAAATATATTACCAACTTGACTGCTACAGGATTTTGCTACAATTCATGAGGCAAAAAACTTATGTTGTTTTTTTTTTTAAGGAATACAGCTAGTTTTGTTATCCTCCATTCCAGCAGCCCCTTCTGACAAAGTGGAGGGCACTACCTGGCATTTTGCAAGTCTTCTTAGGTCAGGCATGTGCAAGAATCATACAGATCCTTCTGCAAGCAAAGAAGGATCAGGATTTTGTTGATCAGGAAGGAATTGAAGGAATCTTTCCCTCTTTCAGACCACCTTGCTTTGACCTTAGCTACTCTCCTCTCCTACGTTTTAGTCCCAGAAATAGCTGTGTCAGCTTCAGTGGATTTCCTCCCAGTGCCAGGCTCTCCTTTATTCTATTTCTGAGTTTTTTCACACTTTCTACATCACCAGCTGCATATAAAGAACACCAGTGGAAATGGCTTCCCCATTAGGCAGTTACTGTTCATGGGGGATAGAGAAGTTAAGGCAATTTTACACCAGTACTGGTAGACTCCGCCCTCAACAGCACTCCTGGGGCTAACAACAACATGCCAGTTAGATAAAATCTAACTAAATCTCACTTCACAGTTGCACCAATATAGACAGAAAAGCCTTTACATGAAGAGCCAACATATTTCTTTTCACAGCTGTCAAATTCCTAAGAATAGGCCTGTGCCATCTAGCGGGCAGAGGACTTGCCTGGGGTTTAAAGCAAATTTCCCAGCAGTGCTACTGTTGTGCCGAGAAGGTTGGTTCTGTGTCTCCCTTCTCCACTCCCCACATTATTTCTCTGTGTAAAGGATTCAGATAGAATAGGCCTACCTCCAAGGACATCTGCGTACAGAATGTCTCACAGCAGCTTGTTCTGGACGCTCTGGAACTGAAAAGAGAGATTAGAAATGGAAAATCTAGTTCTTGATAGATTTACAGATGAGAAGTTCCTGAAACATCAGCACCTTATGAAGGAATGAAGAGCTAATGCCTACTACTGCTTTTTTGGGGAGTGTGTAATTTTGCTTGAATTAACTTCGGCTTCTGTATTTCCCACCATATATATATATATATATATGTTGCAAACTTAAAGTGTGCAACTTGGCAAAGTCTTTGGAAATTGCAGGATTTCTGTTTGAGAGGCAGTGAGAGTATTTTACAGACATATGCCAAACGTTTTTCCTAACTCTAGAGTGTTTTTGTCTAGGGGAAGCAAGGAAAATGAATGGCAATCTTCATTCATAGTGGATAGTCCTTTACTCGATAAGGAGTCATCCTAAGTTGACCCTCAGGTAGGAAATATAAAGCATTGTTTGAATTCTGTGCCAGCACCCATTTTAAAAAGTGTGTTGCTATTATTATTTGCATTAGAGTATTACTCAAAGCCCATAACTGAAGCACTGTCCCATTGTGCAGGATAAATACCACACAACTCTGCTGGTTTGAGTACTGCATAGCACAACAATTTTTAGTGCCACACTAATGTGTCTTTTTCTTAGTCTGATATTAATGCTTCAAAAATGTCAGGTTTTGTCAATTTAAGACCTGACACAAAAGGTTTAGATGTTCCTTTAAAGAAAACCAAACAGAAAAAATTGCAAACCTGAAGTCTATATTTATTGTGTGATCTCATAAGATACGAAAGAGAAATATTTGTTTTCAGCTGCTGTTCCAGTTACTGGCATGTTACCAGAGCATGTGTAAATACCAGTATAAAATCCAATTTTGATGGAATACACTTCATCCCTACTTTGAGCAGCAAAGATATCACCAAAGCATAGAGTTCATGTCCAGAATATTCTCCTGCCTTAGGAATGAATGTGAGTTACAGGACATGTTTAGGATGAAACTAACTCCTGGAGCTGAAAAGTCCCGTTTTCCCTCCAGAGAAACTTAGTTCCTCTGTCCAAAGAAACGGGTGCCACTCTAAACCATCGGAGTTCAGGACCATTAAGCCATAACAACTGGATTTCAGTTGGTCTTTAGCTTTGCTATTGATACATACAACACGATTCTCTTTATGAGTCAGCTCCTTCACTCATGAAATGGGCTCTCTTACACTGATTTAGGGCTATGGCAGATCATCTCATTTACAGAGACTAACAGTTACCAAACATCCGTCAAGCCACTGTAACTGACATATCGTGCATCCCTGGCGTGCAGCACAGCATGCAGCAGCCCAATTTCAGGCTGAAAAATAAGACTAATTACTTCCTTTTGTCTCAGACTAGGAGTAACCATGTAGGCAGACACCACTAAGCAATTGATGGGTAAACATTTTTCATATTGCAGGAACAGACATCCTTCTCTGATTCCTTCCCATCCTCACTGGGTGGACTTTATTCACACCCATACAAGCGAGAGCAGTATGGAGCCATGCACAATACTTCCTACGGAAACACTACGTGAAGAGAAAAAACAGCTAAATGACACTGGAGAATAGCATCTTAAGAAGCACTTGCTGCTTGTTGACTCCAAATCCGGGAACTAGACAGACAATTCTTGAGCGGGGCTAAAGCTGCCACAAGGTGACAGACATTTAGGCCTTAGTTCACAACAGGTAGTCTTCGGTGACAGCTCTCCCTAGTGACAGTATTTCCTTACATTTCCTCCACACCTTATTGCTTTCTCTTCTTCCTCCTTTACTTGTGCCAGCACAGGCACTTAGCCTACTGAGTCAAGGAACTGCTCTGGCTTAAATAAAATCTGGTCAACAGAAAAGTGGGACCCCTGAGGAGGCAATATATAAAAGAGCAGGAGGAGGAATTCTCTCAACTAGTGTTGCGAACAAAGGTACACCGTCCTTGAGACCACAGCCTTTGTGAATCAGCAAAATTTGGGACAATTCTTTTTGTGTCTGTTTAAGATTTGGACATCAAAGTAGAGCTTGATGCAATAGAGCACCAGCAGAACAGACATGGTATCTGAGGACAAAGCAGGAGAAAAAAACCAACCAAACTTGCCAGGACTGCCAGGAAGCAATGAAAGCTTCAGGAGTTTGATCAAGGGGTACCCCCAAAACTGTAGATCGTGGCTCTTTCTCCTCGTTTAAGATCTAGACCATGCTGGGGTGGCTGGAGAAGCTACTATCACGTGACCAAATCAGGTGGTAAAACCAGGGATACAGTGCTTGCAGTTTATCTCTGTGAACATGAGCCAATTACGGGTTACTTACAGCAAAAGCAAAACAGGCTACAAACTAATTATGAAGAAGATAGATTATGGGGAAAAGAGAGTGAGAATATCACACAGGAGAAAAAAAGTCCACAAACCTGAAAGAGTACACAACACAAGAAAGCCAAAATGAAATGACTAGCTAGGCTCCTCACCTCCAACTTCCTACCACAGCATTTATTCCTTAAATGAATAAATTTAGTCAAGCAGGCCAAGCAAGGTGACTTGTAACAAGGCCATCATCTTGTACTACCTAACACTGTCACAGACCCATTCAGTATATACACAGACTCAAATACAATTCAAACAGCACAACATGCTAAGAGCCCAAAACATAAATCAGAATTATTGAAACAGAAAACCCAACCAATCACCATGACTGCCTCAATACAGAAGAACAAGAAATGCCTACCTAGTGTCAGGTATTGCTTTTTGCCTCTTTCTTGTATCAAATTTCTTGCCTATCAGCCACATAACTTAATTTAGCTGAACTAGGTAGTGTTTGTCTGTGGAACCAATTATGTCCAGTCAGGTCCAGAGTTTCAAAAAAACGTTCTAGTAATTTATGCCAAAATAATTCCAAGAAAAATATCCAAAATAAAGGGAAGAGGGCAGTCATTTATCTCTCCTGTCTGTTTATTAGGACATTACTAAAACATCTGCAAGTCACAGTACTAGCTGGTGGCACTGAACAGGACTATCTTCCAAAACAGTACCCATATTGCATTTGTCTTGCACAAGACTTGGCAGTCTGGTAAATGTAGTAATACACTGTGCATGTGAATAGCACATGGAGGGCAGATAGGGGCATACAGGGACCTGTGGTGAGGGGAACAGGTGGTCCACAATGCTCATGACACGGGGAAAAGACATACAACTGTCATCGCTGAAAGACAACACATCATATAACACTAGGATGGTCTCTGCGTCTCTTCACCATCCAGGATATCAGATAATCTCAACCCTATTCCAGTGCACTCATAGACTAGATAGTCACACCATCAGATGCCTCACATGTACATTTTTAAATAAATGCACAAACAGATGAAAACTGACTGTAACAAGCTACATATATTCAGATATCACATAAATAGCAGCTGTTATTTTCTTATAAATGCAATTGCCAATGTGTAATAAATAAAAGAACAAACCAACACTCTACCCTGCCAGGCAAGAAACAGCCAAGACAAGAATTCATCACTACAGTTTTATCCTGCTGCCACTGCCGAGCTTCACTCAAAATTTGCCAGGCATAAGTTTCAAGTTTCAAATAACAGTGACTGCAAACCGGAATTTAAAGCAAAGCCAAGAACCTTTCATTCCTGCAAACTAACTGTACTGAGTTTAAAGTACTCACATAGGGCAGAGTTTTTGGGTTCTTTTAAAGGGATTTTCAGTTTTCAGTCTAGAAATAAAAGATGAAGTTTGGTGGGGTTTTTTTGTTTTTGTTTTGTTTTTTTTTTAAACTTTGGCTACAATCTATTTTTCAGCCTCTCTGCTCCTTGTGGTTACATGTACACAACAAAAAATTCTCCCAGTGTTCCTTGACTGGAGAAAACATAGCATCATTCATAGCATCATTCCTTACAGTCAAGTACCTAGTTGAAAACCCAGATCCAGCCTCCGAAAGGTAGCTGCATATGGGAACAATCCCAAGAAAGAAGTTCCAACTGTCAAGTTAGCCTTGCTGCTAGTTGGACGATTATTAGAAAACAGAGCTATCCTGTGATTCTCCCTTCTGCAAAACAGAAGGAAGGGCTAGGTCAGGGGGAAGTCTATGAAAACCAGTTGTTGGGTTGTTTTTCTTTGAATCAGAGTTCTTGAGCTATTAGTGGCTGATCACTTGAAGGAAGTATGCAGCTGTTTTGATTAATGATTGAATTTTAAATATTTATGATGGATGAAGTATGTATCTGGAAATGATTGGGGGTACTGCTGTTTGTCGTATGCTTCTCACCAGGACTCTACTGAAAATGAGATAATATCACAACAGGTTTTAATTCCAGGATAAAATATTGTAAAAAAATGTAGAGACAGAAATACTGTGGGGGAAAAAAAATAAAAATCTAAGTAGTTAAAAGCTGATTCAAGACTATTTTCAGAATATTTTAAAATGAGGGGGTTTGGGTTTTGTCCTTAAAAACATTTTTCTGATGACTTGGTATTTAAAGTACTCTTGAATCACAACTTTTTAAATGCATTTTAGTATTCAGTAGAAATTTGCATCATCTGTGTTCCACCTGAAGTGTTTCAGGCAAGGATAAACAAAACCTGGGTGATATTAGTAACCGCTATGGTACCTGCAAAGAAACAATATCCAGATTGCCTCTGATTAAATTGTTCAAGCTGGGCATTGCCTATCCAGACTGATACCATAGGTATGGACCTTGCTGGAGGGCAGGGCTTGGGGATCTGGAATTTTCTGTCTTCCTTCTTCAGCAAGGAGGACAGGGGAGGGGAAGATCCCAAGCAGACCAACTCCACGTTTTTCCTCTCCATTCCCTTTTCCCCCAAGGTCAGATGGTAGCAGAGGTAAAAACAGTCTCCTCATCCTCTCTCCTTTTGAGCTGCCAGAAGGAAAAACATGCACTGAAATTCTTTAATCTTCCATCCAGCATTTTGGAGAATTTTATACTGCCACAATGGGTTTTCTTAAGACAGTTGATGGCTTAAAGAAGATCCCCTAGGAAGATCCTGTCACCTGGTAGATTGGGGCATGGGAAGAGGTCATATCTTCCCTAGGGATCAAGGAGAGATGTCCTCATAATTTCTGCAGTTCAGAGCTCAGTTTGTGCCTCCTGCTGGCAGAGGGGCACACTGTGAGCTTCTGGTTCTAAACAGCAACACTAGACAAATGGGGAAAAAAAAAAGCCCAACAAAAAACAGAGAAAGCTGACTGCTCACCAAGACCTAGAGATTTAAACCTGAAGGTTAATGCATAGTTGAAAGAAAGAAAAAAAAAAACCAAACTGGCTACGTATGAGAGATGATTCATAAAGGAGGTAACATACCTGTACCCCATATTTTTGTCATACTTTTGGAAAAATCCTGCAAATGCAAATCTGCAAATTTTCACAGAAAATGCTATATGTAATCTGTATGCATTTACCTCTAGTATAACGTGAGGAATTTATTTTTTTTTAATGAAAAAATACAGGAGCCCATGATTTTTTGTGTTCTGTCAAATAGTTACTAACTATTTGTTAAATAGAGAAGTAACCTAAAGAACTAGTTTGTAGCTTTCTGCAGCAATATTTTCATAGAAAATGAGCACATTTTGATTCAGTCTCTAAAGACACATCTCTAGTTGTACTGGTGGGCAAGTATATTGCAGATTATAGTAATGTACATTATTGATCTGTGGCAAAAACTTTGTGAGTGGAATTTAAATTCCATGATGCTTTGACCATATCTTTTTTATTTTAGACACATTCATCAGAGATGAAATTGTTTATCATATACTTCAGCCTAAGGCAAATTTTTAGACCTGAGCTAGGATCCATTAAAACACATGTTTGTAAGGAAGGCAGGTCTGGACACAGCAAGGAATAATATGCCACTGCAACCAGAGTATTCCTCTACTCACAATGACGACTACTAAAATCCTTCAGATATTCATCAGCTCCTGATGCTTACTTTTTGAAAAGTCTCGATAATTACTTCCTGTACTTGGCAATATTCAGAAATTATTTTCTGCTGCCACAAGAAATATTTAGGATGAAAATATTCTCCCATTGGTACCTTTCTGTGTGGTATTAAGATTGGGAATGTATTTATATTTAGGTTTCACCCAAGAGAAAAAGGTTCTTGTATAATTCAGTACTACACTTAGAGAGGAAAAAACCTCTAGGCCACAATATGTAGTTAATATTCAGAATTAAGTCAGTTTATTATGCATCAACTGGTAGGTCAAACTCAGCTTTGTGTGCTGCAATTTATAATACAGCTTTATGCCCAAAGCAATATGGAAGCCCTGAAGCCACACTGTGAATTATCACAACTGAATCTGAACACTACCTACCAAATGTATATGATTTCTTATATTTCTATTGCATGCAGGCTATAAACATGATGTCAGATAGCTCTGTGCTGGAAGGACATCTAAATAAAATATCAGTTTCATGACCAGTGTCAGCATTTGGCAGTCTACTTCCTGCAGTCTTAGTAAGTGGCAGTCCAGCTGCTTCAGCTGATTTAACTAATTCAGTAAAAGTAATATAAGGAGCTTTATAACTTTCGTAAGACCTAACACATTTTTCTCCCCTAGCAGCATAGCAAATAAAACTGCACAGCAACTTGGTAACATTACAGTTTTGCCCAGACTCAGTCTTCATATTTCCATTTTATATTTAGTGATCTACATGGGCAAGGCACAAAGGAACATGTTCCTGGAAATCCTCAGGAGCTAAAGCTGAACCACCCTATGCCCTTCTGCTTCCACACTTAGGCTCCTTCCTGCGCTGGAGTGAACAGACAGCCCCTTGCCTTTGCCGTGCCATCATTAGGGAGGGTTTCCTTCTGAATGGTTTAAACTATCCTATCCCTGATAAAGGAGAACACTGGAAATGGCCATTACTGAAGCAGTCAAACCAGTTAATCTCTTCAAGTGCTGGGGAAATGAACTCTTTCCCTCATGTTTATCCAGACAGTAGTCTGGAGACAGGAAAAGACAACTCTGTAAAACATACAGCACCTTTGGCACCCCTGGAAACCAGACGTGTTCTTATCTCCATCACTTTAAAAGGTAAATAAGCTTAAGATTTGGGATCATTGGGCCAAACATATGTCAGAAGTATCCCTCTGAAGGGTATTTTCAGCCACGATGAGTGCCATGAGTGGAGACAGAACAAAGTTTCCATGTTAAAAGTGCTAAGTTTTTTTCTTCCTCACTCTCCTTCCATCGCTCTGAGAGCTCTACTCACAACAGGTGCATTAGCAGTAAGTTTGCCAGCTCAGGCTTGGTAGCCACTTTTGTACACTCCTCCTAACACTCTTCAAGTAATATGTGGCCCTATGAAGAAATAAATTTAAAAAATAACAAAACTCTATAACCAAACCCCATCGACATTGACTAATTAATTCTGAGCATTTTGATGTTGCTTCTCACCATAGTGTAGCACATCTCTCTGAACTCACAAAGAGCCTTATTTATACATTCCTGACTTATACCTCTTTGAGAGATCAGAACCAGTCTCAAGAGGCTTAAGCCTCACCTAAATTAGTTTCCAACGTGAAAGAATCTGCAAATAAACTAATTAGAGATTAATTGGCTAATACAGATAGATAAGTTAATTAGGGATTAATTAGTGTTTATATAGTATGGTCCTTAGAAGATGTAAATTGCTCTTAAAGTACTAAGTATTATATGTCAATTTCTATGGCGCTCTGACTGTTCTTCGTTGCTATATATATAAGTGTACTTGCTGTTGTATCTACCAGCTTACACATCTCCAGGCTATTCCTTCTGTATAGTTGGTCATTATGAATTTGATCTTCTCATCTTGCAAAAGAATTAACTGGAGAAAAACAACAACAACAAAAAATCAAATCATGGTGTACTATTGAAATGCATACACCTCCAGAGAGGAAAAAGAAATGTCCTCTTCTATTGTGCAGAAAGGGTGACGTAAACCTGGGAAGACATGCTGAGCTCTAAGTTGGGTGGTTTCACAAATCCCCATGTGACCCTGGAGCAAACAAGGTCTTTCCAGAATCTGGATTCAGATGCTTCTTCATAAGCTTTTCTCCTTTAACCCATCAAGCTTTCTGAGATATAGGCAGGATTCACAGGAGCATACATAAGCAAGAGTGTGCCAGTACAACACAGTAACATGAAATGCCTTCCTATTCTACCTACCTATAACTTCCCGCCTGGTTTCAACTGATAAGAATTTTATTTTCCTGGATCAATCTAACTCCATCCAAGAGCTGCTGTAATTACATAAAGACTGTATTCTATGGGCTATAGAAGATTTCTTATGTTGTTAATATGCTTGTGTTTATGAAATGTATTGTGAACTTTCTTTTATCAAAGTTTTCAATCCCAAACATATATATTCCTATATATTTTCCCCAGTTCTGAAGTGGTTACTAATTCTAAGGTGTTCATCAATTAATGGGGGGCTATAAATGAGTCTTGAGTCAGCCCTAGAGAGAGGAAAATTTGAACTGTAAGCCTTTCATGGTGAAGTTTTCAGAATTCCTGTAGGCTAATTTGCACTCTAAACCCAATACCTGTTATATGTATTTATAATACAGGCTGAGCACAAAGCTAGTGAAAATTAACCAACTAATGCAAAACTCATAACAATTAACATTTAGGATAACTGTTCAATTTTACAGATTACTCTGCTAATGAGCACACAGATAGACCCTCAGTGACAGAACAAAGCCATAAGTTACAGGTCAGTAAAACTGAGCAGAGTCCACACACATAAACAGAAACATTAATCAAAGCTGATACTTGAAGACTACAGAGGATAGAATTGGGACTAGTCTGCTGAGAAAAAGGAAAAACCTTGTGGTAAATTTGTGCCCTGGGAAGAAAAATGTAAGCATCTTGGCTCTAATTGGTATTGGCAGAGTCAGTAACCCAGAAATGAACAAGTCTTCAAAGTGAATATTTGAGCAGAAGGACAATTATTGCAGGACTAAACATTAGCCAGGAAAGGCTTTCCTTGTACAAGAATCCACATAGCACCAACTAAATGAGATGTATACGAAATCCCCTGTTGTTTCCAGCTACATGCACACATCCCACACACTAGCAAGGTAATCAGAAAAAACCTTTCATATAACTCACGTAAATAGAGCTCCTCAGTCACGCTTCTGAACCTTCTTCTGGCTATAACGGAGAGCTTCTGCCACAGCATGCTGCTTGTAAGCACCTCTGGGAATGATGAATTGGACCAATAATTCTTTTCAGGTGGTTTCAGCTTAGCAGATTTAAATGGAGTTTTATTTTCTTGGCAAATAATGGGGCTTGTTATGATATTACCCACAAGACAGTTTGAACAACTACAACAATGATGCAGTTTTCTTTTTTCTGGAGGTTTGACTGCACAATCTAAATGTTATCGTTAGCAGGCAAATCCACAAACTGTGAAGAAGTTTTTCAATGCAATAGGCAAAGTTCTCAATTTATCTCTGTCTTTGGTCTTTATAAGAAGAGTTTTACCTTATAGTGCCATACTAGCACAGAGGACAGACACTTGAAAACAAAACCTCCATAATAAAAACATTTATAAAGGCCTAGGTGTCATGAAAGGGAGTGGTTTGGACCACTTAAAAATCACTTTCAATGGTGTAAGCAAAAGAAAAATGATTTAATAGGAATTTAAGTAAAAGCACAACTTCACAGAATTCGATGGCAAGGTTCACTCTATTATTTAATACATGTATTAGTTGCACACAGGAAAATTAAGTTAGAACCAGACTAAAATTAGGTATACAGAGACTGAAAATGCAATAAGATAAAAAAGAGAAATATACAATGAAAAATCAAGTTAGAATTGATTTCTCGTGATTTGTACAGAGATGGGGAATTTAAAAAGGGTAAGGGAGACCCTCCTGTTGAGTCACAATGTTCAGAGAAGACTCCCTTGCTTTCTAAACTCCTGTCGGAGTCTAGGTGTGGCTGGATTGACTCCTAGTCCCAGACTTGGTCAACAGTTTATATCTAAAGGATTAGAAGAACAGCCTGAGATTCATTCACAGTCGAATGAAGTTCATGACAGTAATTTAAGTGTAGATTCGAAAAGCAATAACTTGTAATATACTTGCTATAGAATATTCAGGTTAGTACACACACATGCATAAAGGCACTAAGAGATACACATAAAAGCAAGCAAAAGCAGTATAGCTGTTAAAAATTCCCCTCGAGTTCGGTGAAAACATTCATATTGAATGCTTTGGCACCTTTCTCAACAGGGGAAGAGTTGAACCTCAAGGAATGAAGGGTATCAGCCCAGGTCACGTTCGCTTTCGGTGACAGACCTCCGATATTCACAAACAGGAAAGTTTGCGAGCTCTGAGGTGTGTCCCACTCAGAGGGAGATGCTGGTCATAGCCTGCCACGGTCCAGAAGAGCTCAATGGCCTCACTTAGTACCACTGCTTATAGGTTCAGGAGACGACTGACTTTAGTCATCAACAAATTAATGGGATTCCAGCTGTGCTGGTACTGTTTCACCTGAGTTACAATTCAGATGAGGAATACTCCAGGGCTGTCGGAGAATGACTTAAGATTCAGACACAAGATGCTTCAAGGTTGTCGGGGAGGGTTGGGATGTCTCAAGGTTCTTATGAAAGAAATAGTTTTCTCTGCTTTCATTTTTTTGTTGTTGTCACCGGGCAGCAGGAGTCCTTGAGACGGTCCGCATGACTCCCTGTCTCAGCTGTATGAGTCACTGGAATGGTCAAGGGACACTTAACCAGCCAACTCATTACACTTATGCTAAGGCCTAGTGAGACTCCCTGAGTTCATAGATCGGCCCAGAGAGGGGAAAAGAAATGCACTACCACACTAGATTTGTGAGAAAAATTTATATTAAGCTTACAAACGTCTTCAAGACGGCACAATAAAACTAGTTAGCTAAAGAAGTTTGTTGAATCTTCAAAGATATACTAACAAAAAGAAGAGAATTGAGAACAGTCCTGCATTATTTTGGATACCAAGGGTTAACAACCCCCACACAATTTAAGCCATACAGGATTTCAAATACAGAAACGCAAATGAATACTAGGACAATAACACCACCTCTAATACCACTTACATACATACTGCGTAACAGCATTTACCATCTTTTTAACACTAAGCCTCAGTTGTCCTCTGCTGATATGCAGCACACATCATTCACATGAGTTTCAAATTAGTTTAAATTCAACCCCCACAACATTTTTTTTTTATACTTACAAACATCTGACCTGCTTAATCATGAAACTGGTCCAATAGAAAATTGGATGTAGAGTTGAAACTTCACTCCATTTACACATTTCTTGCTATGTGATTTGCAAGCTTTATACTTTCCCTGCTGTAGTGTTTCTGCCACATTTAAAAAGGAGTTGACATATATTTCAGAGCATTTGTTCAACTGTCTACAAAGCCTCAACTCATCTTGCCATTCATCACTTGGAAGTCTTCTTCATTTTTTCACCTATGCTACTGGCCCTACACTTTGCTGACAAAGGATTTCAGCAACAAGGTGCTGCCTGACTATGGAACACGATTCACTTCAAACATAGGTAATGACAAATCATGCTCAGTACTATTTCTGTAACTGGGGTTAGTCTTCAGCCCCATAAGCAAGTTAATTGTGAGTTCAGGACAATTTGCACTTGCCTATAAACATGAAAGAGAACCATGCTTATGAACTAGGAACATCTGCTGGAACAGTAAGGATGATAGGAGGTGTGCAGGATGGTGCAGTATGTGTGGAACAGAGGATCAGAGTCTACCAGCGTAGATACTGCTAGGGTTTACCATTACTACTTGAGTACAACCAGAGCAGGTGTCACTTCAAGCACAAGGTGACAGGTTCTCAGAAACACAGCAGAAGACTCGCTACCTGGGCACTCTGTTTTAACCATTTTGCAAAGGGCAGCAATAAAGAAAAGGCAGTAGCTGAATACAAAGTTTTCAGAGTGCACACTTTAAAGAGCCTCGTTTCCTCCAAGCCTGCCTTTCCATCCTTCCCCCTTTCTCTTTCCACACAGAAAGCGCTATAGATATATACAATAGAGAGTCTGTGCTATTTCTAGTCAAGGTCAGTAAAATAATTTTTGTATTTTTGTCTTTAAAGAAAAATTTAAAAATCATTATTACTCTTACTTGGATGGTCTTTTTCAACACAGAGTCATGACTGTGAATCACCTTCATGTTCATAAGTGCAACTCTGGCAGCTGAAACATAAAATCTTCCTTGTGGAAGAATGTATTTCCTTGGCAAGGCTGTGGTTGGTGCATGTGCGTTACCGTTACATTGGCACATGGGAAAATTATTCCTGAATCATCCTGATTTTATTTTTTTTTTTAATTTCATTTAATTGTAAAATTCTTCAAATCATGTTCCCCATCTGGACTCTTCCAGGCTTTTCCAGGACATTTGTAAATGTTTTTAATTTCCCTTCAGTGAGTACCGCCATCTTTTCAAGTGTAGCCTTTTCCCTGCAAGCAGGCACCACTTGCAGAGCTTTCATACCCAGAGAATGTAACATGCAGTAGAAAATGTGCAAAGCTAGTGGAGGATGAGTAAAAGCTCTTAAGTGTATGTTGCTCATTAATTAGTCAACAGAGTCTCCAGCTGCCTCTCTCATTCAAGGCTGTTTTCCTTTGCTTTTCTTCCCCCCCCCCGCCCCCAGGAAACCAGCTCCATAAATGCGGCTTGCTTTAAAGAGATTTCTGCTGTGTCTCTGATAACACCTATATTAAGTGCTTCATATAAAACGAGGAGCACATTTTAGTAACATTATGCTGACTCCTTTTCCTTGGAATCGTTTATAATGTTTTTTACTTTTTTTTTTTTTTTTACTGTTAGATTTACTGGTATTGCACAGGGGTGTACTTCAATATGGGCAAAACATTATAAATCCCCTAACATCTAACTGTGTAAGCAACAGTGTGTTATGCATATGAGCAGAAAACAGAATCAAGGCACTATACATAAGAAAATAATGTTATTCACCTAGAAACATGGGGAATCAGTATTGTTAATTGTTTTACAAGAGAGTTCAAAGGCATCAGTGCTAATGATCAGCTCAAGCAGTTCTAGACACTATGCAAAAAATATTAATAGCTTCTGACCCCCCAAACTCACTATAGGTGCTAGTGTATAGATAAAGTGCATAAATGTGGAAAGCGAGTTTTTCCAGAGCCAGGAAAACATTTGTGATGCAGCCTGGAAAAGGAACTTGTATCCCCTGGCTTATAGTCAAGGGCTATAACCTTGGTTTATCATTAGTGATCTGTAATAACTGCTAACAATTCTCAAAAGCAAGCAAGATCTAAAATAATGCTGTTTCTCTGAGCGTAAAGGCTCATGTATTGACATGCATACATCTAGATGTATAAATATAAATTGTGCAGTAAAAGTTTTCCTCCTTGTTTTAAATAAAAGCTGACGTTACTTTAACAGTAGCTGAAGGTTGAAACATTTATGGATTATTCAATTTACCTTGCTTCTCAGTTTAAACAACATACCAGATAGAAAATGATTCAGAAGTTCACGTAGAACATTTTGCTGGGATGTCAGATGTTACAATGTGAGGGAAGTTTAATTGCTCTGCTTTTAAACCTAGCTCTGATAAAGGCCTAGCCAGCCTGTAAGTGTCCCATTCAGAAATGCTTTTGGATTGTTTATGTCTTCTTTCACGCAATTTGTATGAAGGACAATCTTGAGCCATCTGGTGCCTATTTAATTTTTAACCACCTCTCACTTGGAATATTTCTTTCTTTATACTTATTTTGTCTTAACAAATTGGCCATAAGCTAAACTACACCATCTGTGACTTCCAGTAAATACAACTGTTGCTAATGAAATTACCCAGCTTCATCATTTTGATTTAAATGCATAGCCTGCTTTTTCTATGACCTTTCATTGCTTGCCATCAAATCACAGCTTTCACACATTTAGATACACACTCATGTAGGTCAGGCTTCAGGAATAAATCTTATCTGTGAATCTCAAGAAGGCTGGCCAAGCTTGCTCAGCAGGCTGGCATGAGCTACCACAGCCAGGGCCATGCTAAGAAATCATTATGGCATTTGTGACCATCCAGCTTAGGGGCTGAACTCAGTGTGTTTCATGCTCTAGGGCAGATCCCCCGCCATGTGACCAATTGGTCACTGTTTCTTGTTCTCTCGCCTCCCATTTGTTTGACTGACTGAATTAATGATTCTGGATGCACTAGCCCAGTCTTTTGGCTACCCTGTCTCTTATTCAATCACAGGACAAATCTGACCAGATTGAAGTGGAGGAAGAGACTGGGACCCTTACCTTAAAGAAAAATAGCAGGAAACTAAGGGAATCAATGGAAGATTAGTGGTGGAGGTGGGGTATATCACCACATCAATTATTTATACAGTATTTTATGTATAAAAGTAACCTCGTGTGATTAATTTGAACCTAGAGGAATTCATTCCCTTGCCCTCATGTTAAACTGGTAGGTGCCAGGCATTTAAGAACTGCACCTCAGTTTACATCAGAAGGAAAAGATACAGGTGAAATTTCTTTAGTCAGAAAGTGATTTACTCAAGTAGGTATTCATCCAGTAGACACAAGCAATTTCAGTGGCCATTTACATGGCCTCTAAAATATTTTTATTAGGAGCACAGTGTGCCTGATACCAACAAAGACTCAATGCCTCAGAGGGATGTAGTACTAGTGAGCTGGAAATAATGAGAAGCATCTATTTCACAGGTACGAGCATCTATTTTGGAGGTCCCTTAGGTGCTCTGCTAAGGCTTTGCTTCAATATGGATTCCAAAGTACCATCCTGAAATTGATGTCCTGGTGAGACATGGCTAAAGACAGACTTTCCAACCTCACATCCAGAAATACCAACAGTATTATGATATCAGTTACTGAAAACACCAGCCGGTCAAGTGTGAGAACAGATCTGACTACAGCATACACCTACTGTACCCATCCCCAGCCTTGTCCTTATAAAAACAATAACATGTATCATACAAATAATGTGCCATTATTTTACAGTGTGGCAAGACCATGAAGAGGTAAAACATGAATGCTGGAAGGAGCAAGGAATGAGCAGCCAGGTTCCTAGGTCACATAAATTGGCTTGCTGTCAAGCCACATATTTGCACCAGTCTGTGATCCCTCCACCATGGATAAGAAACTCATAACCCAGAAGCATTCTGCATTCTAAAATGAGCCCTTACTTCCAGTTACCTGGAACTGTGGTGAAGAATAAAGCAAATCAATTTAACTTTTAAAATCAAAATATGAAACTGAATAGCTCAGACTAACTTCCTTTAAATAAGAAAGAGGAAAAGCCAACAGAAACTTGCAAAGTTCAAAACAGAGTCCATATTTAATAATTTCTCAGAAATCTAACAACTAGTCAACATTAGAAACACGATGTCATAAAGACACCAAAGTTCTCTGTATTTTTATGCTCCCCATAGCAGATGTTAGTCAGGATTATCACAATGAGCCAACACAGGCATGGAGACAGCTTTGGATATGCAAACCCCTTTCCCCAAACCATCCATTGCATCCTTCCTAAATGGACATATTTCTGTTTGACTCCCACTCAATGCCTACTCAGCACATCCTTCTACCTAGAGTCATTAATTTAGCGAGATCACAATCCACTCTTGATCAAGCTAATGACAGGTTACATCATGTAAGTGCTACAATTTATGAGGCAGGCTAGAGGACTGATGAGTTAGTAGGTGGGTTATGTTTATACAGAGATATGTTGGTATCCAGATGGAAGAGGCAAACAGAATAAAGGCAGATGGCAATTACACTGGCATTTATGATAAAATTTCAAAAGTTGGTACATTTTGTCAGAAAAAGACAGGGCTTTTGTAAACATGCTTGATACTTTCTTCCTGTCAAGGAAGGGGAATCACCTTTGCAAATTAGTTTAGTAGTTTTATTTAAACTTCCAAGAAGCCTGGCAGTGTCAGCCGGTCTTTGCTGCTTCTTTTTCCTATTTTCAGCACAAAATGCATTGTTCTATTGCTCCCAGAACTGCTGTCAGTGCAAACTACAGGTGAACATACTGTTTATTTGCTTACTCCACTAGCACAATCCCAATAGATGCTCATAAAAATTTAGAAAGCTTAATAATTCATTAACCAAAAAGCACTTTTTGGTGTAGATTTGATAAAGTATATTAAGGAGACCAACAAAGGGAAGGCATTCATACTGTTGGAACTTGTGCCTTGGATGACTATCAGAAGTGCTGGAAAGAAGTAAGCTGCGAAGAAAATGTATGTCTGGAATTAGGTATTTTGGCAGTGCAATAATCTTCATGATGTCTGGCAACATGAACATTTCTGTGGTATCAAGCTGATAAACAGAAACAAGACTGTAAAAGGAAGCAGTATGAACAGCATTGTTCATCAGGGAAGACTTCCAGAATCTGGCAGAAACTTTAGTATACAGCCCACAGAAACTGTTAAAAATCTCCAAAATACAAGATGCTATATGGCTACTGGTAGATAAGCTGACTTGCTATGTATTTAAAGCAAGTAAGAACGGAGCTATAGAAAAAACAAAACAAAAGTGTGAAGTCCAGCCAAAATCCCATACAAATCAAATGTACTCAGCTTTAATGAGAGATATCATATGAAAAAAAACCAAAAACAAAAAAACCAACCAAACAAACAAAAACAAACAAAAAAACCCCCGACCACACACCAAAAAAAACAGAGCCCAATGCTTAGTGCAAACACTAAGAAAAATAGTTCCTTAAGCTTCCTTCTGCAACTCACTTCTGCATATGGGTGCAGTATTCAAGAGATAATCACAAAAAGTCAAGCCAGGATCATAAACCAAGTCATTATAAAGGGAAATGGTACATTGCAGGTGGGAAGAAATACCGCAAAAAGAATGTACTGCCTTAATTGACTTGCTATGAAGAGAGAGAAAGACAACTTAAACCTTTAACAGTTTGGGTTACACATGTTCTAATCTATACCAGCACGTCAACAACTGATAACAGAAAATCACAGTGTAATTTGGTATTTTTTTGTTTGTTGGGACTGAGCTTAATGTAAGAGAGAAGATTCTGCAAACCCCTTCCCAGAGTCAAGGCATACATGCAGTTAAACCTGCCTGATATAATTTACCCTGCAGTCAGGTATGTTTCACAACATACTTACATTACATGGCTAGAACAGGATGATATTTAAACTCACATAGCTCATGGGTATTACAGCTACATGGATTTCTTCAGAACTATAATTTTTTATTTTAGAAAAAATACTCATCTTGTTCAGTAACTCCCTGAGAGATTTGAAGCTGTCTTGTCCTGCAGCCACAAGTGATATGCATCCAGCTGAACAACAAAATACTGTGTAATCAATTGTATTTTATCTGCACATTTGAGCATCAAACCATTTATCATCATGCCCAAAGGAAAAAAAAAAAAACAGCTCTCCAAAAAGTATCTCAAGTAATTAGAATGATCCAAGAAGAATCAGAAACTCAAATATCCCAAAAGCAATAATGAACAGCTATTTTTATGGCAAAAGTTATTTGATGAAAATCATTATGCAACTGTTACCACAGTTTATCAACCTCTGATGTTCTGTGTGTCTCTGTATGTTCAGACAAGGAAAGAAGACAGCTAGGCTAATTGGAGAGCACTTGATCTAGAAAAATAATCTACGATAGGAAATGTTTTGTGTGTTTTGTAACACACACTTCTCCGTTGTCAACAGTATCATTTCACGTACATCAGGATAACAGGGTGACCAGGCTATCTAGCCAGCCAGCACAGCTTCTCAGAGAAGTATTAACTCGTTCTACAGATGCAGTCAAGATAGAGCTGTAAACATGTTTTATTGCAAGTAGAAGGCAAGGTTGAATCTTGGTTGAATTCAGATCCAGGAAATTTCTGTATATTATTTTTGAGTGAAAAACAAGCTTAAGAAGAAAGTTTAGGGGAGGATTAAACTTCTGTTTTGTTATTTGAGGTATTCTTTGAAAAAAAAATAAAGCAGCTGACATACGGTCTCTCACACAGAGATTTCTATGGAAGACAAGTTTATTTCTGGTTTTAATAGCATACGCAAGACCAAATATTAGTTTGGCATTACTAAGATGACAGTTTTTAAACAGTTGTTGTATTTCTTCCCCTGTCCTTTTCTATAACCTTCACCCTATGATTATAACTTGTGTAGATAGGATAACTAATTATCCCTAGAAATATACTTGTTCAAGGCAACACAGACTCCAGGTCTAAGTTTAAGAAGTAGCTTTGTTACTACCTTTCCCCTTTAACTTTCACTCCTGTTAAAAGTACTAAATTAGGGAAACGGAAGTCTTCCTAACGTACATTTTCACTACTTAATGAAAGCTTGAAATGGTACAACAGTGCCAGAGATGGCATTTAAAAGGGTAAGCACTCTGACCTTCAATTTAGAAGAAAAATCTTTCTCTCAAAAAACTGAGAACATGCATTGTTCCATTAACATCAATTATTTTTAATAATTCACAACCCTAATTTTAAAAGTTTGGTGTCCTGGTTTTATTAGCCTTCTTGTAATTCCCATTTATATTCATTAGCATTTTACATCTTATATGACTTCTAATGTTGAAGTTTTCCTCCTTAATTCTTGCTGCACAACCTTATGCCATTGTATTCATACAGTAGAGATGCAATACAAAAGAGGTTTAAATTCACACTGCAAAGTTAAACTACTAAAACAAATCCATTTTGATTTAAATGTTGACTTGGCATTTTGCTATTAACTCAGTCCTCTATTTTCTGGTTTTTAGCTGCACCTTCAACAAAGTTGGCTCAGTGTTTGTTGCTGCAGATCTCTAAAATATATTGGTATGATTATGTGTTAACTCTAGATAGTTCATGCTACTTTTAACATAAGTTAGCAAAATCCTAGGAGAACAGACAATTTCATAAAAGTCAAAATGACAGGCATCAGATTAGTTTAGTTTCAATAGACCTAGGTGCAATTCAACAGCATCTCAGGAGACAGTTCCACATGTAAGCCTTAATTATGAGTTTCTCTTTATCCTAATTGCTGTCCAATAACAATGCAGTTTATGAAATAGAGCTGTATTAAATGATTATGTCAACAAAAAGGGTAGGCTTTCTTCCTCTGGGAGGCACAAATATCTGATTGGCAGTTTAGCTCGGCAGATGAGCAGAAAACCCCCACACTTTGTCAGTTCTGCCCATAAGCCTGACCTTATGAAGAATGTGAATGAATTCCAAACTGATTTTATTTAGGATAATCAATTTTTCATACTGTGAAACCATTACAGTTCTTTTGCTGCATGCAGAATGCATGACAAACTCATCACATGCTCTTTGCAAGGTATATGCATCCATCCGTCCTCTTTGTAAAGGGTTACAAGTGAGATTTCCCAATGTACTTTCTCATGGAACAGGTGATCTCAAAAAAGAAGGGTTGCTCCACAGCACATAGTATTCTGAAGAGGAACTCCACCTCTGACAACATAAACACAGACAGGATCTAACATGCCTAAACCTTTAGTTATTCTCTCTACACTAGGAATGACTTGCCAGAAGTCCTCTCTACACTTATCACTTCCTTTACAAATAAGACTGTAACTTAACTGCACACCCTTAAACTCCCACCTTAAAAGAATGAATTGAAAAGAGCAAAAAGAGGGAACACGTGCCTGCTAAAAAAAGCAAGAGAAACAAAGGATATAACAACTTTGATCTTATACACAAGGTTCTGCCAATCTACAAATGAGTAAGACAAAGCAGCGTGGAGAGTAAAATAGAAGAGGAGTGCTTCTCCTGGTTGGATTTCAATCACTATATCTATTGTCCATAGTGAAATGCCTGTATTTCACTGTGAAATAAAGAGAAGCACTAAAAGCAAATACCCTCCAACCTTTCCAAGAATATAGCCTTTCCAAACTTTGCCTGCATGTTTTTGTTACAACTTCCCCCACTGCTAACAGCTTAGGAAGTGACCACCAGTGTTACCGAGACTTTAATCAACCCTCAGCTTTCAAAACTAGATGCAACAAATCATGTTTTGTTTACTTACAAGACACACTTTCAAGCCAGGTGACACAGCTCCACTGAAGAAAAGCTGAGTGTCTCAATACATTCTGTTTGTAGAAGTGATTTAGTAAATAAAAATAATTCCATTGCTTTCTGAGTCATCAGCTCTGTACTTCACCTAACCCTTCCTTATCTGGGCACTCACAGTTATATCAAAGAGCTTCTATCATTAGCTTTGTTCCCTGAGACTGGACATTTCTTTGAGCTATGAGAAGTCACAACAATGCAAGACCAGTAGCTTTTAAGATGCTTAGCAAAGCCACTGTGCATGTTGTTCACGTTCTGTATTTCTGTCAGCTAAAATACAGAATGAGCATTATCATTCCCTCTTTGTTTCAAATGTTACTAAATAAGTCACAGCTGTTCACCAAAAAAAAAAAAATCTAAGGGGGACTTATGAAGAATATTTTGTCCTTTTATCAGTATTTACAGACAAGAGTGGAAGAAACAAGACTTGGTGTCTGAAGTGAAGTATATCACAAAGATAATACGCATACATACATACACTTTGCCACCAGCTTTCAGACGAAACACACTGTAGATAGGTATTTCGAAGACTCAATTGTATGAGACATGATACCAAACTTTACTAAAGAAATAGCCCTGTTATCTGCTGAAATGTTTAACTTCAGAAATATTAAGGAATAGTATTAAGGAATATCCTTAATGGAAAGGAACTCTCAAGTTCTGTGTCTGTAGTGGCCTAAGGACAGTTACCTCAAAATCTGCAATAACCATAGTGAATTAATATGTTAGGAAGGATATCAGGCCCTCAGAATTTGATGTCCTGATATTTTAACTTCCTAAGAAAAGCAAAAGCAATTTTTGATCTGTGGTCCTAAGAAGAAAATGAATTATGGGCTGGATGAAATTTAATGTGGAAATTAATTGATACTGCTTCCTGAGTAAGATAAATGTTGTTCTTATTCTCACTTTCAGTGGCTTTTGTAATATTTCCATAGTTATTTCTACAAGTAAAAACTGCATTATCTGTCACTGCCTCATAGCATGAAGTTCAGGCAGGGTGCTAAAACATGACATAGCTTTTTCAGCCTTCTTTGTCCTTCCTGGGAAAAAATTCTGTGTTTATGTTTATAAAATTATTTCTAATTGTAAATTTATTTCAAATGAGCATATTAAAAACCTCTGTTGAATTAATGACAGGCACTTGCATTTCAACAGCTGAGCCTGAAAAAACAACTTTGTACATGCACTAGAAACATTTAAAATTTACTGCAGTTTTCCTTACTCAGTTACTTTTAAAAGTTCAGGATTTTCTTTTATTATCATTTTAATACCTGGTCATCATTTATGACACTTCCATTTATATTCTGCAGTATAATAGTACAGAGAAAATTAATTTTGTCTTCCTAGGAAAAGTAGCAGAGCTCAAATAACATGCAAGTTGTTCTCTCATGTCCATAGGTCTAAACCAGATGCCTTTCACATTTAAGTAGTCTGTAAGAGTTTACAGGTGCTTGCATATGTAAAACGAGTATATTACTACACAGGAAATTAAATCCAGGTCATTACAGGAAACATAACAGACTTTTATTTCTATCAATATAGCTTCAGAAAGAGGGAAGGTGTACACCACATCACCTAACAGTATTACTAAAATGTGTCTACCACCCTTGTGCAACATCTTTGACCCTGCAATTTAACATATTTATCAAAAATAAGCAAATTTGTTCCTACTAACTTCCATGTACATATGTGTACTTACTCGTATTCTTCACTATATATCTTCCAAAGAGTCCCAGATACTGAATGATTTCCAGATCTTTTGCTTAGAACCTAAAGGCAAATTCACCTTTTCTTCCACAGTTTTTTCTGCAAAAGGTGGTTTTTTTTCCTCCAGAGAAATTAATAAACAAACTGCAGTTTTATCACAAATAAATTTGCATAAACCCCCTCAGTTTTACAACTGTTTCACATTCCTGATAAATATTTCTGCCTTCAAAGAGAAGCAGATCTGTAGGTAGAATATACCTATAGCTATCTATATATTAGCTTAAGGTGGCTGATCTACAGAGACTTCTTCAGGAACTTCTTTTTTAAAACTACTATCTTTTAGATCTTCAAATTGCCATACAATATTGCTATTTTGGGAACACATATTTTTACTTGTGAGAGAGAATTAGATCTAGTAAAATACTATTTCTACTTAAAAAAAAAAATCACAGAAAATCAGGAATGTGTCTGGTGATGCTTTTTTAGAGCATCATTTACTTATCATTTTGTGTAGAACGTGCTGGAAGAGAGTTTGATGTTTAAGTGGAACTTGACTCAGCTTTCAGAAAAATAAGCTTACAGCACTTCATCAAGTCCTTTTAGGGATTAGTTTGTATCAAATATATCCGTATTTGCATTTCAAGTTACCTAAAAGGAACTGCCATCAGCGTTTCAAAGTGGATAAAGCCAGACACTTGGTTATGAATCAAGGCACTTGATTAAGGGGAAAAAAATAGCCATGTAATAAAAGGAAGACATGGAGTCACAACAACAACAGAAATTTGCTACGCTACAAGTTATTCTGCTATACCATGGCATGATTCTTCTTACCTACTGAAGGAGTTGATAACAGGGAAAACTCCATGGGACTGAAACTGAAAAAATTAGATCAAAAGAGCATCAGATCCACAAAATTAAGTGCTCAAAGTCAAGAAATGCTAAAATTTAGAATGCCTGTGCAACTTGAGCAAGTTTGCTTTGTGAGTGTGCATGATCTGGCAGTCTAAATTGTATCACAGGAGCCCCGTCTCACTTAAGGGAATGAAAGGTCAGTGCCCAGGAAATAAACTGAATAGGAAGAGGAAGAAAGCCAGTACCCGTAGTGTCCCCTTGCCCTGTTTTCCTTTCTGAAAGAATCTAGAAAGCTTGAGGAGAAAGATATTATAAGCAAAAGAACAGACTTCACATCATGCTTTCTACTCTGGATTCTGCTGCTAGCTCTGTCCCCAGGAATCCATGATGCTGTGCAAATTACATAAGCCAGAAACTCTGTGGTTTCTGTTTATTCTTCATTTTATGGTGGTCCACCTTGAGTAATTTGATTTGCAGAATCTGAGCACTGTTAATCGCTACAAGAGCTGTCCCTATGGTTAGAAAAATGCAATATCGGTAACTGAGGTTCTAGAAACGTCATCATTCAGTAAAGCATGTATCAGACTTTCATCTGCCCCAGCTATCCATTCGTAAACTGGAAGGAATGCTTCTACCTTGCCTACAAGTGGCATTCCAAAAATAAATTCTTAAATGTGAATGATGAGTGTCCTCACAGAAATCAGTATTTCCATATTCAGCCCAGTGCGACTACTGCACAGTAAATAGGACATGAGCTGTAGCCTGTGCAATAAATTGAAACACTGAAAAACTGCTCATTCACTGAGTATTGAGTATCCTGCATAGTGAATGAAGTCCTGCAGAAAAGGTATGTAATTACAGAATTAAAAATCACCTCATAAGTTCATTTGCACATAAGGATGCCAAACTGAGGTTGCATGGGAACATCTTAATTTCGACATTTTCTAATTTGAACGTTTGCCTTTGCAATATTAGAGATGAAATTAACTCTACTGGCTTATATGAAGTGCTTTGCACAGCTGAAAACCTGCAAGTTGCAGAATATGGGCCCGCTCACCGGTTAACACCAACAGCCTGATACCACTCAATCAATGAGCTGAGTCCACCAAAACAGCAAGCTGACTAAATTCATACCCACTGACCACTCAAAAAGTGAATATCTAAGAAGTGAATGGACTGTTTCTATCTATTCTGCACTGCTACAAAAAAAGTTTAGTTTCAAAAGAATTTATCTAGAAAAAGGGAAGCGAATCTGGCAAGAGTTTGACATTGCTTAAGGCATGCACAGGTGGATGGAACTGCAGGCCAGGTCAAAGGAAAGAAGAGATTTATGTTATGTGCAAAGAAAAGGGCAGAAGAAAAATAGCTGATCGGGCTGGGCTGCGCTGAAGTGAATGAAACAGCTGTTCATACAGGGAAGGAATGGTCAGGTAAGACAGGTTGGAAATAATAATCATAGGGCCATCTGCTGCCCTGGGACTTTGCACCCTCAAGGTATGAAACAAATTTTGTCTTCTAGGAGCTCAAGCAGTGTAGCTGTTACAAGCCTGTCAAGTAAACAGTGCCTGAACAGGCCATTAAAGTTATAAGAGTTTCTTGCATAAGTTGTTCAACTAGTTTAAATCGCAATAGTAAGTCAAGAGAAAACAGATTTAACTAGATTTTCTATTTTAACCAAATGCTCGGTGAACACAGAAGAAATACACTCTATGAAGTGCCACTACCATTTCCAGCTTACATGGAAGGATTAACAGCCACTTGTTTTCTCATTTCCTGAAAAAGATCAGTTCTCATACTGATGCTAACTTCGCATTTTTACCAGGGCACTTTTTGAATGATTTTGACAAAAAGTTTGAGATAGCTGGAATATGTGGTGCAGGTATTTCCTTGACCTCCATCACTTTGTTTCAGGCTTCACAATGCAGTACAGAAGCTATGCTATGAAATAAAAACATTTTCTGGGTGAACTATTGCTTCAATCCAAATCATACAGTACTGTCTTTGCTACTGTCTCGAGAAGAACAAGAATGCATCCTTCCATCTCCAGAAATTTGTGTAGCTTTGTAAGCTGTTTTTGAGACCACTGTTCATGCACACTTCACTAATAAGCCTGTAGTCCAGTGCACAAAAAACACAGGAGAAACTCCACACCTGTCCTGGTATCTTGGATGGGTCACAACCTGGCTAACTCACCTTCTGCAATAAAGCCTCTCCCAGGCTGGATGCCACAGAAACCTGTTTCAGTCCCCTCTCTTGCTTAAGTGGTATACCAAAGCAGCAGGAGGCTGAATGACTGACAGTCCAGGGGTCTACAATTCCTAGTTTTACCTCTTTCTCATACTCTAATCAACTGGAGGGATGAAGACCCTATCCTGCATCAGACTGAAACAGCAAAGAGAAGAGAAAGGCTGAGATGTAACTTGGTATTAACTCGGAGAGACAACAACTTAATGCATTGGCAGGGAAATGCCCCTCTTGCATTCCATCATTTTAAAATCTGGGTATGGTGCTATTTTTTGGCTGCTCCTGGAGAGCAGCTGTTGAAGCCAAACTTGCTTTTTTGCTTATTCTCCCTGCAAAAGGAGCAGGCTTTTGGATGCTATTACTACTATTATTAAAATAAGCCTGCTTCCATATGTTATTCCTCAAAACAAGCTGGAAGAATATTTTAACATGGTACACAGCTGATCATGGTAGTTCAAGCACCTTGCAGGTTAATGCATGTGACCAATATGCCATGCCTTGCACCTCTTAACTACAATAAAAAGATGCATTTTAAATTATTGTTGAACTTTTAAAGCAGAAATTCTGTGTGCCAATAATACCCTGATGACTTCCAACTTGCTCGGACAGCACTGATCCAGATAGCAACCCATTTTTTTCTCCCAAGAAGATATCTAACTTGTAACTCAGAAAAGTATTTAATGAGTCCGGTATTTAACTTCAGCCAAGGGTGGCTAATTACCTAACTCCACTTTCATAATTAGTGCAGTTCCTTTCTGAGGCCAGTGGGTTATGATAGATAAAGTTGGTCCAATTCAGTAAGACCAAGTAGCTGAAATCATATCTAGTTCTTCACTATGTATCAAAATCTACCTACAGAGAGCCTGCTCCTTTTCATAGCTGCCTCTTCTGCCGTAAGCCCACCACTAGGCTGTGTGTGGATCACTAGGCAGTCCTACCTCCCCAGGCTCAGAGCCTGTAGAATACAGCACGCTCCAGCTCCAGCCTCAAAACCTTTCTGCAAGGACACCTGTGGTGGGTTGACCCTGGCTGGACACCAGGTGCCCACCAAAGCCATTCTATCACTTCCCCCTCCTCAGCTAGACAGGGGAGAGAAAATATAACAAAGAGTTTGTGGGTCAAGATAAGGACAGGAGACATCACTCACCAATTACCACCACGGGCAAACCAGACTCAGCTCGGGGAAAATTAACTCAATTTATTACCAATCAACCAGAGTAGGGTAATGAGAAATAAAACCAAAACTCAAAACACCTTCCCTCCACCCCTCCTTTCTTCCTGGGCACAACTTCACTCCCGGATTCTCTACCTATCCCCCCCAGCGGTGCAGGGGGACAGGGAATGGGGTTTACAGTCAGTTCATCACATGTTATTTCTGTCGCTTCATCCTCCTCAAGGGCAGGACTCCTCACACTCTTCCCCTGCTCCAGTGTGGGGTCCCTCCCATGGCAGACAGTCCTCCACAAACTTCTCCAACATGGGTCCTTCCCACGGGCTACAGTTCTTCACAAACGGCTCCAGCATGGGTCCCTTCCATGGCATGCAGTCCTTCAGGAGCACACTGCTCCAGCATGGGTCCCCCACAGGGTCACGAGTCCTGCCACAAAACCTGCTCCATGGGCTCCTCTCTCTACAGCTCCTCAGGTCCTGCCAGGAATCTGCTCCAGCACGGGCTTCCCACAGGGTCACGGCCTCCTTCGGGCACCCACCTGCTGCGGTGTGGTGTCCTCCCCGGGCTGCAGATGGATATCTGCTCCACCATGGACCTCCATGGGCTGCAGGGGGACAACCTGCCTCACCATGGTCTTCCCCACAGGCTGCAGGGGAATCTCTGCTCTGGCACCTGGAGCATCCCCTCCCCCTCCTTCTTCACTGACCTTGGTGTCTGCAGGGTTGTTTCTCTTACATGTTCTCACTCCTCTCTCCGGCGGCTGTTTCCGTCTGTCCTAACTTTTTTCCTTCTTAAATATGTTATCACAGAGGTGCTACCACTATCGCTGATGGGCTCGGCCTCGGCCGGCGGTGGGTCCATCTTAGAGCTGGCTGGTATTGGCTCTGTCAGACACAGGGGAAGCTTCCAGCAGCTTCTCACTGAAGTCACCCCTGTAACCTCCCCCCCCACCACACCGCTACCAAAACCTTGCCACACAAAGCCAATACAGTGCCACAGGTCCTGCCCAAGTTGGATGGTACTGAAGGACAACACAGCCTTGAGGAACAGCTGCTTTCATTCTTTGCATTGCTATCAGCTGGATCTCTTCATCAGCTATAAAAGAAACCTAAGGAGACAGCTTCTCAAGCCTAAACAGCCTTTGTGAATGCCTCTGTAATTATCTTTGCATTGGCTCAATGGAAACCATATTTGTTAGCCTGCAGAACACACTGCAACATGTACACCCATTCTCCAGCTTCACTGGAAAGAAGTCTTTGGCTGGTATGCTTTAAGAGAATAGACTCCAGAATAGGGGCTTTTAAAAGAAAACTAGGCAAACATGACCTTGCATTTGGATTCCCTGCTGTTCGCGGCCATCACTTAGAAATGGCACTTTTAGAGTTACATAGCATCATGGCACCTTAGGTGCAGCTGAAAAGGAAAGATCATTTATTTAATTTAGTTTCTTTATTTAAGTTGACCCGCTGACGGATGCAGTGGGATGGGGAGAAATAAAAGAAGGAAATGGCAATGACCTTGCATTAATGAAGATCACATTTTACTGGAAAAATAGCCAGCATTAGTAGGGGCTCTGCTCTAAGGAAACCTGCAGCTGCTGAATCTCACCAATACTAATGACTATCATTATGCCCATTTGTGAAAATAAGCCAAATTTTAGACAAACAAATGAAAGTCATTGGGACAGAGAGAAATATGATATAATCATAATATGCCAAAGTTAAGATGAATTGTCACCTCAGTATCTCACTTAGCAACTACTGCTAAAATAGTATGAAACACAGCTCAGAGGAAAAATTCCTCAGTTACTGTGATTAAGAGGGGGATGTCAGATGACTCAACATAGCAGAATCCAACACAACAGCCCAGGTTAGGAAATCAGTGTTGGTTGGTTCTGGGTTTTGGTGGGAGGGGGAGTTGGTTTTTTGTTTTGGGGTTTTTTTGGTCAATGCCACCAGACAATACCTGCTAATTGATCTTTCCAGATAAGAAGCTCTCACTTAGATTATCTATGCCAGTCAGCTGACATAGAGGTAAAGAAAATATCTTAAATCAAAAATAACTATGCAAATGACTCATCAGTCAGGCTGTGCATTGCTTATAGTAACTGTGCAGTCCCATTGATTGGGAAATCCATTTCAGCATCACTAGAAAAATTCACCATTTGGGATAGTAACAAACAATTTAAGTTTATAATAAGCCCAAACACAGTGTATATAAATGGTTTAGCATTAACATGACAAAACCCTTGGAAACCATGCTCCTTGAGTAACATCAAATTTTGGACAGTCTTCAAGCTAGAGGCTAAGCCAAAGGCAAATAAATTTGCTGTAGGCATTATTTAATACAGACTTACAGTTTTTCTTAAAAACAGAGTATAGCAGATGTTTAATTTATTGCATCTGAAAATTCAGAATATATCTGGGAGAAAACTGTACAATATTGATTACAAAATAGCGACTGAAGTCACCAAGAGTATTTTTACCTAAGATTCTCAATCATGAAGCATAAAGCTTGGGTAAGCGTCTCCCTTTTCCATGCAATTTAATATACTGCCATCATACAGTAGAGAAAAGGCTTCTGGGTATTCTACATGAAGAGACAACTGGTGAGATAAGAAATTGAAAGTTTTAAAAGTCCTTATATATCTTGCATATTTCCCCTTGTTAACAATATTTCTGGAGACAAAGCAATGATAGCTCTTGCTCAGAAAGGCTACTTGCAAGTTAAAAATTCAAAGCCACATAGTCAATTAAAAATTTTTCCATTTCACTCCATTTTTACACCACGGGTCCACACATTAAAGAATGACATTTAAGATATGAATCCACTTTGAATCTGAGCCAAATTAATGCTTTTAAGGACCGTAATTATTAGAATTCAAAAAATAATTGGTCAAGTGAGGACTGAAGCTTCTTCAATTCTGATATCTGATCATATTTTTATTTACTTTTAAAATATAAATATGGATTTATAGAGAATTGTTGGTTTAACAAACACCCCAGAATTTCAAGTAATGCATTGCTAGATAGTAACAATATTCATGTATTAAGACTGATTTTTAGATCTCAGTCTGAGATCTTTTCGTAATAAAACATCCTACAGGTAGTTTGCCCATGAAGAGATTCCTATAAGAATCATAGTAGTTCAGGCACCTTGTAGGTTAATGTATGTAACCAATATGCCACGCCTTGCACCTTACCTTTTAACTACAATGCAAAGATGCCTTCGAAGTTATTGTTGAACTTTTAAAGCAGAAATTCCTTGTGCCACTGCTACCCTGATGAATTTTTATTTAAATTAATCAAGCAAGAGTTATTTAAATTAATCATAAAAGAAAGAACTAACCATATTGAGGGATGATTCATCTCAATTCTGAATTACTGTTCTGGACTAGTGACCTTCCCTGAAAGTGGTAATGTTTGAGGAGTTCTTAAAAATTACTTTCTTGGTTAATTCTCATTCATATCTTTTGCAACTACAATAGTGACAACATTTGATGTACCTTACAAATAATTCTGAGCTCACAGGCTCAGGCTGTCTCCTGTTTCTTATTACTTCAGTGTACCAGACAAATACACCCTCTCAGTGTGCTTGCATGATACAAGTACACAGTAATTTCTACTTGGGACAGTGTTTCTGTCAGTAGGAAACGAGAACCCTCCCCAGGGCTCCTAGCAACTCTGGATCAGTCATATTACTGCAGCAAATGCATCCTCACAGCTGTCTGCCATATGACAGGAAATAGTAAGGAGCAACTCTGACAGTTTAGAAAAAAGTACATCTCTAAATTCAAAACAGCAAAGGATAAGAATTTCATATGAAGCTCTCTACTTCTGGCATGTGATTTTGCACTGCAGGTTAATTATAATGTGCATGAGAATGCAGCAAGTAGTATCACCTTGTGCTTTGGCTTTTAGTTTAATTGAATCACTGGTTCACCTGTGTATGAATTGTAACATCCCTCATGGACAGCCAAGTCCACTTCAATATCCTTATCAGGCCAGTGCAGTTCCTCAGGAACTTTGCTTCTTTGATTTTAAGACTGGTACAACTATGAGAAAATTCAGGCTCTAGGACATGGTGCTCTTTTCCCTCATCCACCTCCAGAAACCATTTTCCTCCCTCTATTTGTGCAATTGAAGTAGGATATGTCTTTCAAGTTGTGTTTGGAAGAACACTGTATTAACAGTCACTACTAAATACTTAATTTACAACATCTTATTGTCTTCAAACATTAGCTGGCTGGTCATAATAATTCATTGGACATATTTTAACGTAAAAAGACTATACAGGGCCATAGCACTGCTATTTGTACTTGTTGATAGTGCATGCAGCCCTTACTGAGTTGGATTCCTTTGCTTGGAAGTAGGATCATATACATTATTGTAAACAATTAAGACCATATCAAAGAAATGCCTGAAAACATTGCTAATTTGTCTTGCTCATCAGAAACACAGAGAAAGACTCTGCATTCTGTTTAAATCCCCATCTGGGGAGAGAAAGAAGTGAAAGCCTTGCAACACATACCTCGGATCTGTGCAAAGCAGCCTTCCCCTTGTGTGTTCTATGTCCCTGTTTCTTTTCAGAAAAGGGAACATTTTGTAAAGCTACATGGAGTGTGAATGCAAGGACGTGCGTATTCCTACCACTGCCCTCTCTATATCAAAGTCAGCTTCCTTCATATACATGCAGAGAAATAGAATTGAGTTTAGGCTCCAAACTAGATTTAAAAAGATTAGCTCGTGTGTGAGCACTAAGACACCAGGACAACGATTTTTTTCAGCCTGCCTTGCTTTTTCACGTAACTCCTATTAGCAGTAATTGAGAGTGCATGCATGCACACAGGCAAGATGCTAAACCACTGCGGGGCTAGTTAGGGTTTAATCTTGGTGTTGCCTGGTACATAAAATGGTATAATTTATTCCCAGTGGGACCATAAATAGGTTACCAGCTCTGTGCCACAGTAACATATTTGGTCTCACATTTTTAATACCCATCTTTATAAGGTTATTCCCGTAAGTGTCCTCTCCAAGCAGCTTTGCATCACCTAATTTACAAGGTATTGGCTGTGAAATAAGTCAATCACTTCAATACCTTTTGGTAGGGGATGGTTGCTCCTTGTTCTTGTTTGTAACTGTCTCTAGTCATCATGGCAAATTCATACCATTCAGTATCCCTACAGGGTAACGACTTCCACTGGGGGTGGATTAAGGTAGGGTGACTGAAACAGTAGCTTGGCCACAGGTTCCTGTCTCAGCAACAGTAACAAAATCAATTCTCATTCAGTAAAGTAGTGCTTACCAACATCTCCCCGCTAGACTTGGAAAACAAATTGTGTTAGTTTGCTTGCTTTCCCACTAACATCTAAACTACAGGCACAATCAGGACAGCTGAAAACAACCCTGGTCAGCTTAACAGATGTTTAGCATCTGACATATTACTATAAAACCCTATTCATGAAATAGCTTTTAAACCGAGGATGTAGAAGACTTTACGCCATGTCTTCAGTAGCCTTTTTTGGTGCATGTGGTGAAAAGCAGAAAAGGAGCAGGGAGAACAACTGATGACAGTAACTGCTACAGCCATCTGAGTTTGATTTGCTGCTGAACATGAACAAAATCTTCAGTCTTGCTTTTTCAGTGGATAGCCAAACATGAATTATGGCACAGATATGACCCCCACTGCAAGTTAACAAGGCTAAAAGTCACTGGGATCATACCTTTGCATAAAGCCTTCACTGCATGCATCAATTCTGCATATGCACAAATAGCTTCTCAAGAAGCTGGAATATGATTTTAAGTAATAGATTGCCACAGGTACAAATTATACTGTTTCCAAGTTATTCACATCTGTCGTCTTATCATTCTAATTTAAATATATATTTCAAATACGTATTTTGTTTTAATCAGAAATCAGACATGTCTCTTGCCAGTTCCCACATCAGAGCATGCAAACCATTCCTAAAAATCATCTATGGCAAGTTTCCTACAGGAAACTGTGTTGGATAAGCAGTTGAGTGTGCTGCAACCACAGTGATTAGTCTTCATCCTACTGTCATCTTACGTTTCTCCATCCAATCAGCAGTTATATTATCTTTTTTTCTTACCTTACAGACCAGTTAGGAGACATTTAGCATTGGTGCTCTCGAGCTTTGGTTTACAGTGGGTTTGAGCTTACCAGAATTGTCAGTGCTATTGAATATGGTATTTATGGCATACCTCAAGCTTATACAAAAAAATAACATTTCATGGCAAGTTCTGCCTATCTTATTATTTACACTAATGCATATTCATCTCAAGTTGTACAGGAATGCATCAATTTGCAGGGGCAAAATTCATAATTCTTTGCCACAAAAGGTATAACATATGGCAAATTTTCACACTGCAAAATGCAATATTTTTTTGTGGGTAGAATCATCATGGTTTGGCTTGCCTGGTGTGTCTATCTACTAAAATACTTTCAGTTCATTGGCTAGATCCTTGAATTTCCAGACATATTTTTTTGGCTCTTTTCTCTGGCTTCTTACTTTAATTAATTTTGGGGGTCTTGCAGTCTGCTCCTAGTATGAGAGAACAAGAGCAAATCTGGTATTTTTCTGATATATGACATCACTTGCAAAGATTATATACAGTTCCTGTGCTCCTAATCGTGGCTGATTAGGAAAACAGCTCATCACATACCAGAGAGTACCTTTGTTAACAAACCAAAACATTTTAACTGGTCTTCCTTAGGATATGCTTCCAGATACCACCGTCATAATCATACTGACTTAAGGGGTTCCAAGTGGCTGCTTGCTTCTGCCCTCAGGCTGCCCATTTGGTTGTGCTGATACAACTGTCTGCAAGGCCAGACCATGAATTGGAGAAGAAAATTGACAGCTTAAGAATACAGCTTAAGAAGTACTTTTTTCTTTTTAACATTTATTTGCTTTGTTCACAAGCATAGCTGCATAAACAGTGGTGCTGCCACCAAACAAATAACGTGGGAAAACATTCAGCTAGCATCAGCAGCAGGATGATTACTTACTGGAGCAATCATAGTGTTTACTTACATGGCCCTTCACATAGCAGTGACTGGCACATTTGGTAATTGCCAGGTATCTGCTATCAATTCAAACTTTACTGTGAAGTTGCTGGGGTTTTTTAGTGTATCACTGCCTCTGACAACTAGCAAAATAGCTAGTGGATACTGGTGAAACTTAGAATGAAGCAAAATTCAAGGAGGACAGCAGGAAGTAAAGAAGTGGTAAAAACTGTAAATACAAAGCAGAAGAATTGTGCAGCAAAAGCAGCCTGTAAGGACCAAAGAAAGATGATTCTTTATAATTATGTAAAGTACAAAGCATATGCTGACCCAACTCATGCTGGCCCGCTACTGACACTAAAGCTGTTGCGAATTTTGAAATTCAGGTTCTGGAAGGCTCAGCTGTAACAATGCAATCAGATTCCAGTTTAAACATTATGCTGGACTTACATCCTTACTCCCTACTATGAAAACAACACTCATAGTGCAGTTTCAGATCTCAGACTTGGTTCAGCTTATGGAAGCTCAAATGCTGGGGGACAGTATGATGAAAAAAAGGAGTTTGCATTTAGTTCTACAACCTTCAAGGGCTTCAGCAGCACTTGGAGATAGATGTTCAAGCTTAGTCAGCCATCGAGCACACGGCTTCACGTCCTTTCATAATTAATGAGATCATTCTGATAACTGCATCAAAGCTATAGCATCCCTTTTCACTTTTACCCAAATCCAAGACTATTTTTCACACCAAGCTGTAAACATATTGGATGGAAGCCCAACATGTCACAAATGTGGAACGTGGCCTTTTAATGTCTCCCATACAAGAAGTTTGGAGGTACTCAAAACCAGTGAAAATTCTGACCATGCTTTTTTCAGCTGCAATATAGCAGAAAATTGAAAAGTTCCTTCTGAAACATCAGCTAATACTGAAACCTTTTATGAAATTTAAGTAGTGCATTTGCTTTACTATTTAGCCTAACACTTCAGTCATGTTTCTGAGATGACTTGCAATGATTTGTACAGTGATGAATGTATACTCATAGATAACCTGCTGTGTCACTGCTCTGATGTGCTTGGTGTACATGCAGGACTTGCTGTCTTCCTAGAAAGATTTCTCTTTTCTTTTTTTTTTAAACTATCAGTATATCTTGATCACTGGAAACAGAGTAATTATTCAAAAAGGAAAGTGTTTTTAAAATTCACCTCCATTTTAAGTAATAAAATCTCCAAACCAGTGCAGTGCTCCTATTATACAAAATTCAGCTGCCACCACTGTAACAAAGAATGGTTTATAAACCATTGTCTTGGAATAGGGAAATTCTTTATGGGTTTTCAAAAGCTCATATTCCTATGAGCCTGGTCAGGATGTAGTCCTGCTTTTACAGATTTGCTATAAAATTAACTATTCATTTCACTGAGATCAAATTGGTACAGTTTACTAACCGGGCTTTGTGAAATAAACATGAACATTCAAAAAAGCCCCACCCCACCCTCCTCCAAAAAACCAACCCAGAACTTAATTCCTTAATCCCTGAAATGGCATATTATTGCTAGTTCCTCTCCTGAGGCTAAAGCAGGATCCAGCCTGGAAGACATTTTCTACAAACAGATCGTTCCACACAGAACATTGTCTCCCTAAGACAGCTTGCACTCTTGCTGCTTATACTCAACCCAAATGTGGACATTTACAAATAGCACTGTATTTCACATCACTTCACATAAAATGACCACAAGTATTTCTTAAATCAGCTATGTAATGCTTTGCCTAAATTCAAAGTACCAGCCAACTGCACCATACTCAAAGAATAACAGAGGATAAGGGATTTTACTGTTAATTAACTCAATACAAGCCATTCTCCTCAAAAGGTCTGTGTAAAGCACACAGCATCTCAAAATTTTCAGCAAGTGAGCTTGCAAGAAAGCTATTGTTTCTGCTGTAGTGCAATGAAGGATGAATTAAGTATGGTGTGATTTGAATAAGAGGCTCTATTAGCCATCTTCTCCAGATAAATTCCAGAAGAGACAAGTTAAAATATTTTTTCTAGACAATTTTGCTATAAATTCATGAACAGAAAAAGAAGAGGGGAAAAAAGTAGCGCTCAACTAAAAAAAACCCAGCCTCCTCAATAAAGTTAAATTTATATAAGAAGCTTAGCTGTGTCCCTCAGCTTGAAAGCTACTGGGCAACCCTCTCTCTGATGTTACTACTGGACAAGAAACTGCAGAAATTATTTACTGGGCTAATAAGCAGTAATAAAATAGGCCTCAGTCAAAAAGAGGGACATTTAAATATGCCCTACTTTATATTTGCCAAGAAAAAAAATGCAGAATGGCTATGTAAGTATAAATACAGTACACCAATAATGCAGCAGTCCTAAAGAGTTTCCAGGAATTAATTCTCTAGAATTCAAATGGGGACTGTTTACTGTATCTTCATTTAAAAACACAGCAGGTGGCAGTGTCACTGACAGGTAGTACTGAGAAAATTAGTATTAGCAAGAAAGCAGGAAAACTCTCCTTCAATCCAATATTTACCTAACCAGAATGTCGACAATACAGTTATATATCTATTCTTTATTTAAGTGCCCTTACTTGAGTTGTCACTAACAAAGAAGTTCTGACACAAAAAGGTTTTGTTCATTTTAAAGGGGATACTTGTTACAAAATAGATGTTCTTCAGAAAAGGTCACAAACTATAGGAACTTGATGACCAAATTGATTATTTTTTTTTTAACAATACACACAGACACAGAAACATCCCAGATATATGCACACAAAAACCTTTTGTTAGGCCTTTTTCAGGTGTTCCATGACCATTCACCATTCTATAACCAAATTATGCTCACTCACACAGTTGAAATTTTAGGACAAGAGGAAACGGCCTCAAGTTGCGGCAAGGGAGATTTAGGTTAGATATTAGGAAAAAATTTTTTACTGAGAGGGTTGTCAGACATTGGAATAGGCTGCCCAGGGAAGTGGTTGAGTCACCATCTCTGGAGGTATTAAAAAAGCGAGTAGACGGGGTACTTCAGGACATGGTTTAGTTGGCATGGTTGATGGTTGGACTCCATGATCTTGAAGGTCTTTTCCAACCTAAATGATTCTATGATTCTATGAAATTTCACAAGCGTCGCTTAACAATCTCCATTCCACCCCTGAAGGACCTATCATCAAACCAGTACGAAACTAGGTGAGGCTGGTAGCCTTTACCCAGGTCAGTACAGCATTATTGATGACAAATGCTTCTTGCAGCATTCATTAATGCAATGGACACGCATAGACCCCAACACAAGATTTCCTCTCCAAATAATTGTCAATGCTTGTATCTGGTTTTCACATGCTTTGTGGCCCCTGGGCTCCAGAGCAGTTGCTAACCACCATCTTTGATAACTATGCCATTGCATTTACCCTGTTAGCTCTTTGAAACTAGGCAGACTCAACCATTTTTGTATGCATTGTATTACTAACAGGTCTGTACATTATACAAACATGTGTCATGCCCTTTTTGAAACTGCAGCATGCAATCTCTTCCCTCCTGAGTCTCTGACTTCCTATGCACTAAAACTGGTCACTGGATTTAGTCAGGGTGTGACTTGAGCTACCATGATAAAACAACTGATATAAATCACTCACGGAGGAGGAGGATCTCAACTTTTCAAAATGCTCATTTTGACTGGCAGGCCAAAACTATACAATCAAGCAACTGCATGTTAACATCCTCTCACAGTCAAAGAAATCTTTAGGATTGCAACTAGATGTTTAGAGAATAGTGCAGGAAATTACAGGTTATAACAGCAATACAGGCCTTTTACTGAAGTCTGTAGGCATTGTCATAACAATGCCAATAGAAGTTCTACTTCATCTTTTTCCAGAACGTCCACTAGCAGAGAAAGAGTTCATGTGATAGCAGATAAACAAAAGAGGAATGAAAGGAAAGCAGCTAAAATGGGGCCACTGCAAACAACCTTAAGAAATAGTCTCAATTTTTCATTACAGTCTATAAACAATGTTTTCCATGAAAAGAAACAGCTGTACGTTAAACACAATTGTTATCCATCTCTCACTGCTTCAGGCTAAGCAGTTGGTGGGTTTTTTTGTTTTGTTTTGGGTTTGGTTTGGGGTTTTTTTTCTTTTTATGTGTGTATTTTGTGTTTTTTTTTCTTTCAGGAAAAAAACCCAAACTGCCATATTATATTGGTACCAATGATCCTGAACTAATTATTAGGCAGGAAAAGGAAAAAAGTGAGATGAAATTCAAAATTACAACGCTAAAACCACATATAATTAAGACAGACACATAAATTAAGGGTTTAAGAAACAAGTAGTGAACATCCTTTTCAGACGAGAAATGGAAGCTTCCAGGTACTGGCACAGACCTCTTATTTAGTTCTATAGACTTAGAAGCCTGGTTTTTAGAAATCTTAAAGAACACCTGATCTCAAACATTGATGTAAAACTACCTACCTACGTGTTTGTTCCTCTGCTTAGCTGCTTTCTTCAAATACATAGAATTTACATTCTAAGGAACATATTTCTCATCAGAATCACTATGGCAAAAATAGCGACTCAGCAGTTGCTTCTCTATGGTACTTAAAATTTAAGTAAAGATAGACCAGAAGGAAAGACAACTGTGTGCTTTCTCAATGTTTCTGGATTTCCTTAAACGAGCCACTGCCAAGACATTGCGGTCTAGCGTGGAATACAAATAGAATACAAGGATCTTGTGTGTAGGAATTTGACACCAAACCAAGGAAAACTTGGTTTTAAAGTAATTTTATCATCAGGTATCATTAACAGTATCAGCCCCTCCATAGGCTCGTTTTGGGTGAGAAAATTTTAATTTCTTGCAAGGTAGTTACAACTTTATATCACAACTTCTTTCTTAGAACTGCCAGTGCTGATACTTCCTAGATTCTAAACCACTGAAAAACACCTTTCTATGTGGTCAACATCAAAAAACCCCCACTGTGTACAAAATTAGCTTCAGCCCAAAGGAGAACTGAACCCAGGACTAATTGCTCAGACTTTCCTGCACATAACCACCTGCTTGAACAAACAAACAATGGCAACTGTCAGCTACCACCGATCATTTATGTTATGTTTAGAGTGAATCTTAAATCATTGCCTCTTTGGAAAGAAAGAGAATATTGAGATAGATACTGAACTGTCAAAAGCAGAAAGTTTTGTTATTGAGAGTGTTTCATGAAAACTTTTTGAACTTAAGTCAACCAGCAGCTATATGCAAGCTATTGAGCTTTTAAAGATCATGACGACTCACTAATGAGCACCTATCTGTAGAAACCCTACACGAGACAAATGCTATAAGCTTCATCACGAACCAGAAATAAGAGTCTTGGGAAATCTATGCCTAATCAGAGCAGAAGCCTATTTTCTTATAGCATATATATGAAATAAATGTCTTTAAAAAGTGAATTTCAGCAAGTAGAATCAGATTACAGGTCTTATATACAGTGCTTACTGGTTCAGCACTGACAATAGTGAAAACAGAAACAAGTAAAACACACAGATCAGCTAATTTTTGTTTTTCAAAGTTTAAGGCTTTTTTAAACTTTGTGGAAATTCTTTGAAGAATTTACTTATTATTGTAGAACTATGATTTTAACTAACCCAATGTAGACTTCAGAATGCACAAAGTAAATACTTCTGAATTTAAATATAATCTAAAAATATTCACTGCTTTTATTTACAATCCTTCTAAAGTTCTTAGGAAAATTCTCCAGATAAGCATTTTATCTTTTGTAAAAAGGAATGGCTAGCCATCTGAATTTCCTCTGTAGATTAGAACTCTGGCTTAATTCTCAGACTGTTATAGAAACATCTCACAAAGAAGAAAACAAAGTTTAAACAGTTTGCTGTCCCTACAGATGGCCAATTCAAATGCTCAAACACCCACACAGGAGAAATATAGCTCCAACCTCTCTAGAATACTGATATCTTGAGAATTCCGCATTGTCTTGTGTTCTCCATTCCACAGTACCATGAGAAGACTGAGGTACTCAGCAGACAATCTTTTAGTAAGGCTTAATAGGACAACATAACAGGACCAAGTTGAATTTAGAATCCAGCTTAGATTCGCAGCTATGAGAAAATCTGATTTCCTGTTCTACTAATACCTTTTTCACTTTTTCCTTCAATACCCATTAGGGCAAAACCACTAAGTTTTGAAGGTTTCATGATATAATCAAAGAAAGAAAAAAGTTTCATAAGCATATGGTTACCTGGTATGTGGGAGACTGGTGCACTAACCATCATGTTACTATTCTTAGCTGAGGGAAGATGAGGGAGAAAGAAGCCTCTTGTTTTGACTTCAGTTTTTAACTGAATCTCAGCAACTCTCCTTCAAGTCAGCATGTGTCAACATATTTATGCTTTTAATTAATCTGTTTTCCCTCCCATTAACAAAATATTCCATTTATGAAAATTCAACAACAACCCTCTCTGCTAAGCTTTTTCACGTAGCATTATTTGGAAGGCTAACAAGCCAGGGTGTTTAATTTGTGTGCTCTCTCAGAGAGTTTTGGCTCAATGCATTAATTCAATTTTGCAACAAATTCTTAAGTTTTAAACATTTGTTTCCACTAGGATTGAAAACACATTTCAAAAAAGAACATTTCCCAGATTTCTGTGCTGCCATAATAGGAAACTAGATCTCGTCAAGCAGCATGAGTAGGAGGTCTGGATAGCAAAGGATCAGTCTGTCTTTAAATCCATTTCTTGTAAAAAAAAATAAAAAAAAATTAAGGCAAGTTTGACATAATCCAGTGTTTTTTAAGATTTCAGTGAAACCATATCTTTTGATTAAAATTTTGTTCAGCAATTATTATTTTATTTTCCAGTGCCCCACAGGAACTCTCCATGTAATTGTTACAGAAGTAAAGGGCAAAGTGCACAAAGAGATAGACAGAATTTATTTGGCATGCTTTAGTTTACAAGCATCAGCCAAAATGAATGCATGTAAAGGGATTAATATTTTCTGATGTTTAAAAAAACATCAAAGGACTGCCAAATATCTATCATACTTTGTTACTGACATACTTGCACTGTCAATACACAGCATCACTTGAACAGAGATTTAACTTCAGTTAATGGTATTTACATAATTACATTTGATTACTTGACAATTTTAAACATTGAATACCAGTCAGGTACAAAAGCACCGCAATCCTATTTGCCAGAGGAGAAACTGCTCTGCTGCAAGACACACTAGAAGTCTGGGACAGTGCTAGTAACTGCACAACAATCCCAAACTAGCATTGCAATCCCCAGCATAACCTTTACTCAGTGAAAAGCAAATGCCTTGGTGAATCAGCTGTGAAATGAAACTTTAAATTATTTTGATCAGTGGCTACAGGATTGCTTACCAAGTTGTTAAGATACCTTTAAATGACCATCAGCTCCATATATTTTGTTGCAGAAGTCTGCTACTCTCATGGCACTCCTGTGTTCCAAGGGGAAAGTGGTTTTTATGCTCCGTAATAGACTATTCTTGTCAGCACTTCTTTGGAGATCTCAGCTAACTCATCTGGCACATCACTCAGCTTCTACAAGCTGATAGGATTGTAAAAGACATAAAACTCACCTGATTTCATATTCTAACACTATCACTAACTGTATTCTAACACAGACCATACAAAGGAGTACTGACTAGCATACGGCATCTTCATCACTCACACAAATAATCTTTTAACATTTAGAAGTTTCAATGTAAAAGTAATTCCCCCTATGGTCCACCCTTGCAACACTTACTTAAGTTAACTTTTTGAAGAAATGCAAGACTATATTGGGCTTTTTTTTCTGTCACCCCCCAGAATGTTTTAGTCCAGAGCAAATGCTAAAAGTAGGGTTTGTAATTGTCTGAATTATGAAGGTTTCTCCCAAATGGAAATGCATTCCTCCTGAAGACTTTATTCCCAAGCCCTTACCACCTGTAATAGAACAGGCCTAGTGGAATAGTTCAATAACATATTATGCATGCATTCACTTATGCTATGATCTCCACCTGGATGCTTAAGAAGAAGTATGTTTTCTTAAGAAAAACTGATAGTAGAAACATTCATCTGTGTTGAAAGGGCAATGCTATTATTCTGCCCTGTATTGCTTTGTATTTTGTGAACTGAATCTATTTCAGGTTCCACTGAAAATACACAATAAGTCTCTTGACTGAACTGCTAGAAATTCAGGCAGCCCCAGTTCAGACACATGCTGTGCTCTCGCACCATTTTCCTTGTATATTTATAAACTTGAAATGTTAAGAGGTCTTTCTTCCTAAAACTGCTTGGAAAGCACTATTATCTTGCGGCAAGTGGATAGCTGCCCTGATCCCAAATATGTAGGTATGCTCACACCTTTGATGGACTTCATCCTGCAAAGCTTTTATTTCATTTTATCTTCACTAGGTATGCTGGTGACTACATCCTAAATCATGCCCTATTTATTGCACACTGGCATCTGTTTGACTGTCATTGGAAGGATTTGGAGGTTTAACTGCCTACTTGTTGCTCATCTGGCATAGGCCTTTGAAAATCCCACACACTTGTGTATCTGTTGGTGGATTAATCAATTGCCTGCCTGCCAACAGCCTCTCCGCTAGAGTTTCACACTCCCTTCTTTGCTTCTTGCCTCTGGTTTTGGGGCATTTTGTTGACTCCACTCTGCCAATGTGAGCATTATTCATCTGCCCCAGAAAGAGGCCACAGACCTCAGCACATAGAAAAGAACAGAGGTGATGAAGCCACCCAAACAGTAACACCTCCTGTCAGGCAACACTGTAACACTTCAAAACCAAAGTATTTCAGCTTCCAGATGATTTTTTTTTTTTAAATCTCTTTTCTAGTACTCAATTCTTCAATGATAACAAAAATGGAAACACTGCAGAAAGCTGTCATTTTTAATGAAAAACTTAGTTCAAATGAAACTTCACATCTTTAGCATGCAGCTTCAGTTAAAAAATGTCAACTAATTCTTCAGCACTGCTAACTTTTGGGATGAAGCTAAGCCAACCTAACAGCTTGCCATCATCCGAAGGGAACATTTACTCTCCTTCTTTCTCTTTTCTTCCCCTATCTAGGTACTCGGCTGACTATTAACCTGGCAGAAAATTAATCCAGCATAGGAAAAGTGAAATATGCCTTTACTAAACCAATCCCCCCTGGATAATTTTGTTGATTGTGTTTAGATATAGGTATCATAGTATTTAATATATAGACAGGGAATAATATTTAACATGTATATTTCCCACCCTTCCATTGTTTGTTTGATCTCAAAGTTATTAAGACAATTGGTACTGCTTTAGTTTCTTCCCAACATTAAATCACACCACTCATTTGAATTTACAAGCAGTCTGTATTTGAACAGACAACATCTATGTTCCCTACAGGTTACAAGAAGCTGAAGAACAACTGAAGCACAAAAGTCTTCTACAGCTGTCCTCTGATTAATCAAATATAGGCTGTCAAGTATATTAATGTCTACTGGATTATAACCACGCAGTGGTATACAGTATACACATATACCATGTAGTGATATATGAATTTTGGTGCAACTTTTGCCAAGGTGAGAAACATAAGGCTGCCTTCTATTTTGCTGAACCAAAACAAAGAAAAGCAATGATTTGGTTCGTCGATGCTTTGATTGCTGTGAATGATAAAAACAGAGAAGGAAGGTTGTCATTATGTTGTTGACTTTACTACTGTATTACAGTAACCAAAATCCTAAAGTATATGGATAATTGAGTAGCTTCTCCAAAAGATGTAACAGCATAGATAAATTGTGTATACCTTGTGCTTAAGAACAGAACTAACCTTTAAAAACTCCAGTTCTCATTCTGATAGACATAAGCATGACATGTCAGAAAAGTAAGCACAAAACAAGAGCTATTTAGGGTAAGTCTGTGATCTGACACTACAAATCATTTGGTGGCAATCTCACTACTTGTTCTGACTACTCAGTCCCACCGCTGACAGGTTTCACTGGTGTTAAGCCACATGAGTTTCCTGATCTGATTTAGAGTTTGGTTCGACGGACGGTTGGATTTACACAACTGAGGGCATGGGAGAGAAACAGGAATGAGTGGCTTGGACTGCCTTTGAACGCCACAAAGCAACATTGCTGCTAAATGCTTCATATTGTCACACAACAGCCTGTTCCATGTGCCATGGTCCACAGAAGGACCAAAACAAAGAGTAAGACAGACCCACAATGAATATTAGTACCTCCTTGCTAGAACTGCAGCACTGGTAAGACTGCCTGCCTAACTGGCTTTAATATCACTTTAGCCATATTGTTTAATGCTTATTATTTACAAACACAGCCCTAAATGTGCTTTCAGCTAAGTTATGTATTTCCCAGGTCTACAAGCTTGCTTCAATCCTTAGATTAGAGAGGGCTTCTACATATGCCTCCATGTAGGAAGGCATGCAAGAGAACAGATTGTTAGCTCTGGAAATGAAATTTTGTGGTCACAAAAAAAAAAAAACCAAAAACCCAAACCAATCATGTTAGTAGCCCTGTGAGTACTTCCACATATTATTGTATGTTGTAACTTTTTTGAAAGACACATGCATAGATTTCTGAAGACTTGAAACAGATAACCTGCAACATCAAGAATGTGGGCCCTATATACAGGTAAAATTTATATTTAAAATTGCAAATGTGCAAATAGAAAAGAAACAACTATTAGAGACAGAACATGTTAAAGACATCTACAGAGAAAATGTGAAAAAAATCTTCCATGTACTCCTATCTATGACAAAAACTAGTGTTATGTCAGTCTAAGAAAACTTTCAAAGAATTTCTTACAAGTCAAATGTAAATGTTATAACAGCTAAGTTACATTAGGGTTTTAAACTTTGTGACTACAGATCACAGGGAACAAGTACTAGAGTCAGAACACGATTCTCAAATTTCCTGGCCTATCCATTTTTCTCCATTCCACTTTTTATTCCCCATTCTTCTTTTGTTCTAAGCTCCTAAATCCTTGGCAGGTGCCACAGAAATGACTAGAAAGAAATGATATGCCATCGAGAATTTGTTACTCAGCATATCTCAAGTGTGTCAGTGCCACCACTGTCAGCTCAGTTTGCCCTTCATGCCAACGGAAGCACGAAGCTTCCCCTGAAAAAGGCTAGATATTAACCCAGGACATGATGTCTAGCAGAATTCCAAGAATAAAAAGGCCAAAGTGGGAACTAAAAAACAATCCATGCGTTACTTGCTGGCTACCTGGGATATACTAGACATAGAAAGTCACAAGGTCTTGTCTTCTGGATAGGATGAGAGTAGCTAGGCAGAAAATAGAAAAGGAGTAAGGCAGCAATCTTTTTCAAGTGCTGGCAGCAAGCAAATTGCCTTCTATCTCTCTTTCTTCTCCTTAGTTCTCAGACCCTGCCTGCAAGCCCTAGGTGCTACAGGGTTAGGAAATGGTGAGGGGGGCAGGAGGAACTGAGCAGCCCCCAGAAGCTAGCACAGAGAACACTCTATGCCTGATAATGCTAGAAATAACGTGTTTTAAAATGTTTAATTCCCCTACAGTGAAATCTGTCTTTTCTCCTATATGCCCTCCCAGCAAGATTTTCCCTCATTAAATATTTTTTGCCAGTAAAAAGATACGGCCAAATTATTATTTTTAAACATTTAGATAGCCTTACCTACTTCCTGTTTTAGGTATTTCTTTCCATAGAACTGGCAAGAGAATCTTTATAAAGTAGAAATTGGAAAGGATCCTAAAAGCAGACAAAGAAAAGGACACTTGTAACCAACAATACAGACACAAAAAGAGCAAATAGGCTAATATGTCTTCAGCTCTTGCACACTGCAAAGGAACATACATGATATTCTGCACAGTCCTAGAAGCTCACAAGTGCAAGAATGGCTCCTACAACTGAACTATAGAAGTTAAGTGAAGCCTAGTTCTCTTCAGCAGTGGCTTGTAGTGGCAATCTCTAAAGTAAGAAGTGACAGTCATGACCCAAATACAGAACAGTACTGCTTATTTTTTAATTTTTGCTTTGTTTGCAAGTATTAGTCTTAGGCAGTTTTTATGTACTATTTGAAATAGGTGTAATATCTACCACAAAGTAATCTCTCCTGTTTAGAAAAATTAGATTTTTATTAACTTTAGCTAAGCAGTGCAAAGAAAAAGTATGCAATCCTGTTAAACAGTTCTGTGATTGCTTCTTGGGCTGCCTTAGATCTCTCTGAATTTATTAGATACACAGAAGAAAAACAGGACATACCTTATATGACATTGCCTGTTACACAGCCATCTTCAGATCAATTTCTGCAATTCAACAGTAGCATTAGCAGAATGAGCACTTGAGTAAAAACCACACGGAAAGGCTTTTACTCTAAAACATTACCCATTAACAAATTTGTATGCATGGAAATCTGTACCAATTCCTGTTACGCTATGTAGTAGTAAGAAATAACATGTGAACATTCCTTATAGTATATTTCTTTCAACACTTCTAAAACTCCAGGCCTGGATCTGCAGTTTGTAAAGCTTTTGACAGCCTCTGATTTATAGCTCTACGCTCTGCACTGACCATATCAACTAGATGATTTTAACAGTATGGTATCCAGGCAGGAGGTGGGTGGGAAGGAAAGCTGTAAGACAACAGCAGTAAAATATAAAGATTCATTCCCCCACCTTGTGGGTAACTACTGAAACAGCAATTTACAGTAGCATCTCATCATTTGTAACCTAGACACATATTCATCTATCAAATTTCACACAGAGATTTCTGCTATATGAGTCAAAAAATCTATGCAATTAACTCAAAGTTGATTTAAGTAATATGGTCTGGTTTTTCTTTCAAATCCCACAAAAACTTAAGAATATGTCTACTCTTGATGCTTATCAGTATCAGTAATCAATTACTCAAAGTTGGTGCACTCTGTTGAAGTGTGAAGAACGTCTTAACAGTGCACAGAAAAAAAAGGTAGCTAACTAGGGTTTAAATTTAAAAGAAAAGTTTCTCCAGGACTGTCCCCGTGACAAGCCTACTGATACTATTCTGATTTAAAAACAATTGTACAATTGCTCCTCAATACAGTTGTCAGAATATTGTTATACAAAACTTTCATTTTCTCTTATTATTTGATTATATACCTTTGAAGACAGGATAAGGTCTAAAGCCGGTTGCTTAAGTATAAGTTACCGATTTCAAGATACTTTCTGTGCTGCTTTTACTGATAATTAACTTGCAACAATCCTATGGGATCAGTTGCAGAAGTCTTTTTGAACTCCTTAGCCCAGTGTCATAGCTCTTCAAAAGTCAACAGCAAATTTCTTTCCAGCAGGGAAATGGAAAGCACAGCCACAGGCGAAGATGACAATAAACACATGAGGAAGCTTTATAAGCAAAATACAGTCCTCATACATCAACTAAATCAAGGGCAGATTCAGGGCCACATTTATCAGAGCAGAGACTAGGACCTGCACAGCTCAGTGATTTACCTATAAAGCTTTGATTATATAGGAGAGGAATTTATGTCATACCTGATGGAGAAACATTTCAAACCCCTAGAATTATGCCACATTATACAGCGTATAAGCAGCTTCCCTATTTTTCAAGTCTTTGTTTTGGACAAGCATTTTTCAGAATTATGCATCCTTACTGTGCTTACCTTTGATAAACAGCACAGTCTAGAAACAATGTGGACACACACACAAGATGAACAGTGGAATTTGAGTGTTGTCATACTACCAATAAAGAGAATTTTCAGTGTTCCACCTGCTGACTCCAGTAAAGTGTCTGGGAACTGCTCTGCCTTCCTGACTAAAATCCAAACAAAAATTTCTTTTCCTTGTTAAAATTCAATAGTTACCGTTTTCAAGAAGCACAGTTTGTTTTCATAACTAGGTGAGCTATTTTCTCAGTTACTGATGTAAAAGGAATTTGTAGCAGGATTTCAATATATCAGATTAACTTTTTACCCATCTTTTACCTCTAAAGAGTTAGCCATTTTATAGATTTATCACCGTCCTGCTTTTAATTTCCTTCAATCCCAACCTACCATGCTAATATTACGGGGTTCCTCTCACCTCCCTCGTCCCCATTCCCCAAGGCAATATGAAGACTAGATCAGGACAGACAATGAACATTCTCACTCTAAAATAAATAACAAAGAAAATAAAATAATTTCAAAGTAGTTTACTTGTTGACCTGTAGGAAGAGTGAGGATACAATGAACTGAAACAAATTTTAAATTCACACGTTCCTTTCGATAGGTCAACTCTTTTCTTTTTAAAGTTATTTCTCCTTTCACACTTAAGCTTTTCTCCTTCAGACAAGTCAGGTGACTAGATTAAGCTACCATCCTAGATGCTGACAAACATCTTGACAACTGCAAAACAGGACCAAATTGCAGCACAGAGATAATAAATGCTGAAGTCTGGAGATCTGTGTATTTGCATCATTGTTACTTAGTGATTATGCAAATGAGATCCATAATCCAAGGAAAGGAATTGCATTAGGATCATTAGTCAACTGAACAATATTCATATACTTTACATCTAGATGTCAATAACCTTTTTTTTTTTCTTCAATCTGCCCTTCATGTGCTGTGTGGCATTGTACGTTTAACTGATAACTGCCCTCTCCCTCAAAAGCATACCTTTGTCCAGGAAATTTTAATGAAGAGACTAAAGCTTTGATTTTTCCAATGGAATGTGAAGTTGTGTACATTGATTCTCAAATCTCTTCCACTTGTTTCTTATATTAAGATTTCTCTTGAAGTGGTCAGTCCACTGGCATCTATTCCAAATTAACTCTTCACACTCAGGTTCGACTAAATGCAACTTTAAGCTGTTGAAAGAATTATTTTGTCAAACAGATGCTAGCTAGTTTCAAAAGGTTTCACAAGTCAGTTTTCACTTTTAAAATTAAATCCTTTTCATTTTATTTTTAAATACTGAGTGACCCAAGATCCCCTTATGTAAGTAATCCTTGTTGTCAACCAAAGACCAAGATTAGGATATACCTAGTGTAATCACTATGTTACTCTATTACAACAAAAGCATATTTACGGCCAGCAATCAAATAAAAATACTGGTACCTTGATTGTTAAGCTGAAATACTTAATTTATCCCTTCCTTCAACTTCACAATTAATCCCCTCTAAAACTATTTAATCTCTCACTACTAAAACACTCCCTATTCAGTGTCCATAATGAACCAAACCTTCTAGACTCTACAAGTGTTGAGGAAAATGGTTAAACATGATGGTGAAAGGTGTAAAGTTGTTTTGATAGGAATAATTTAAATTAACCCAGGAAACACAGAACTTCACATCTTTGAGGGTTTTCTTTCTTTTGGGGGGGGAGAGGGAGGTATTTCAGGTTTCTTATTGTGAAAGAACCACAGAATAGCTGGGGTTGGAAGATATTTCTTGAAATTGCACAGTCCAACCACAGTCAGCTAGAGCAGGTTGTCCAGGACCATGTCGACTCAGGTTATTAATATCTACAAGGATGGAGATTCCACAATCTAAGTGTTTTTAAGGGTGTTGAGGGGTGATGGTGGTATTTTCTTCTTTTAAAAGTTCACTCCAGTAGTTTTAAGTGGTTGGCTTATTGTAATTCTGTAGAGAACGACTGGTAGTAGTAAACTTAATGAATATAGGGTCCTTTTAAGAGGAAAAGGTCTGAATAAAATCTAATTAAAATTCCATTGAAAGAGATACTAAAAATCCCTCTGAACAGTTAACAGCAAAAGGGACCAAGCTCATGGAATAAATTAGTAAAGAAGCTGATTGTATTTTCAAAATACAACATTTCAGCAAATGAAGACTTACTAGTCTCCAGATTGGACAGAAATTCAATGAAAACTATCAAAGTAAAATACTCCCTAAAAAAAGCCCACAGTTAAGTGGAAATGATAGCACCACCCTGTGAAGAACCACTTATATCCATTATCTATTCCAAAAAGTTCTCATGTTTTTCTTTTTTAAAGCATTAGATGGTTCTAAAATTATAAGCAAAAGCATATTAACATGTTTTTACATGAAACACTTTGATTTTATTATCATTTTCTGCTACTATCCTTTAAAATGGTTACTAAGTTGAGATAGATCCACATTGAGGAAGAACATACTGTTCCTTACCTAGGAAGCAACTGAGCATGCTGGGGGAGGGAGGCCATGACAGAAAGGACAGAGAAAGTTTCAGAAAGGAGGCTACAGCTCAAGCAAGAGACTGAGAAAACTGAGTTGCAAGGATTAAACACCCATCCACGCCTTGTAAAAAAAAAAAAAAAGCTTCTGAAGAGCCAGAGAAACCTATGATGAGCCAGAAAGTGATGGAGTAACTGAAGCAAAGTAAGGACCTAGGCCTGACCTAAATGCTTGGAGTTCTAATTAGCAAGCTAGTATTCCATGTATATTCAGTAAAACTTGGCTTTTGAGACAGCGAAAACTTCTGGGAGCTCATTGTGAGGAAAGGTCTAGGAAGATTTCAACAGTTTGGCCACCTTGTGTGCTCAGTAATACTGAAACTCTATAGCTTCATAGAAACAAAGTCTTGAAGGTATGGGAAATCACTTTGTTGCCAGTTTAAAAAAAAAAAAAGCCAAAATCTTCAGAAAAGCTCTTTCACTTTGCATTGCAGCACCTGGTTGAAATTCCTAACTAAAGATGGTCTGAAAATGCACTCTACCCCAACAACATCTCATTCCTATAGATCACCTAAACAGGATGTAATTCTGCAGTTGTTCTTATGCTGGACATATACATAGGGACAAGACCCCTCCTTGCCCCTTAACTCCCTCAGCCAGCACTTCAAGAAGATGCACCAGCTTAAGGAAAAGAGCAGAAAGGGAACAGGAAAAGTTGCCAAAGTTGGAGAGCAAAGCCTAGGTACAGCCAGCGGCATTTGCAGCTGGAGAGAATGCAGCAATGCAAAAGGCTGGATAAAAAACAAGAGCAAAGAAGAACACATGGTAAAATGGTATGGAACACTTGAGGGAAGCACAGGACAGGCACTGGAAACCTATTGGTCCTGAACATCCATCTTCATTTAAGCAAGAAATGGAATTCTGTAGCATATGATCTCTCTCATGTCCTCTTGAGTACTTGATCCAAGTGACTAAGGTCATTCATTACTTCTTCAGCTGGAATTTTTAGCGTCATCTACCCATTCATATTCATCTAGGAACCCAAACTGCAAAGACATGCATTTCAAAATAAAAAAGTGTTCTATAGAACCCTACTGCTTCTTCAGACTATTTTGAATAGGAAGATACCTCACTGAACCTAATCACATATAAAGTTAGAAAATAAAATATCTACTGTTTACAATTCAAGCCAGAAAGTTTACAAATAAAAATGAAGAATTACAGAACTGAATCAAGCAAAAGACTGGAGTCAGAAACATGTCATCAGAACTGTTTTAAACTCCAATTCTCTACTTCAAAATAGGCACATGGTACCATCTAAACATGCGCTGAGAGTAGACTAAAGTGAAATCTGTTTTCAACTAAGAATTAAGAGGCAGTACACAAAACTATCGCTTACATGCTAGAAACCACACTGAAAGAAATGCTGGGCTGTAGAAAGCTCTTCTACAGTACACTAGTACTCCAATGATCCTTTTCATATAGCGCCAGTGACACGTGGCAAACCAACAGCATACAATGTATTTTAGAAGTAACAACACTTAAAATCATAGCACAAATAATTGCATATAAAAATTTATTTTCCTTTTTCTTTTAAACACAGGCTTGAAATACATACAACCTAGACAGCTAATTTAGTTAATGTTTGAGCAGAGCTTTCTAGAAAATAGGCGATATCACAGAATTAAAGGTTGTACCACATATTTTCCATCATAGCAAACTGGATTAATAGCCATGTGCATACAATAAGCAATACAATCATGTCTGCAGATGCTCTCTGAAAGTTCTGTGCTTGGCAGCTTACTTTCAAATATCTTAAGCTTTATAGTTTTGGAGACATCATAGGTACAGGTTAAGAGTACATTTATAGAATCCACTAGCCCTTAAGTATAAAGAAAATTTAAAAATTCAGGCCTAGTTATCATGTTTGCTCTACTTACTGAATAGATCTATGCAAGAATATTGTCATTTTTATTCATTGATTTTGTGTCTATAGCTGTTATCTAGCACAAAATTAAATAAAAACCCAGAAATCATTCTTCCCAAGTGAATTAAGTTGGAAAGAGCAAATTTTCACAAGTAAGTATTTGCAAGGACACTTTATTTCTTATTTGAGAGCCAAAGACTGACAGCGAGAGCTCTTTGTTCACTGCTGACTGAACTCAAATCTTTTTGCTCATATAGTGCTTGATCCAGACAGTTACTTATGTATGTGCCTAGTGTTAAGAACAGAACTTGTCTCAACGAAGTTCGTGCAATTATTCATACCATTAAGAACTAGGCATATACTTTAAATGTGCATAAGTATCTTGCTAAACTGAATGCTAACAGTCTTCAGGAAGAGAAACTGCAACAAAAAAATTATATCAGAAGTGACTTTTAGCTTAATGACATGGCACTCTTCCAGTGGAGTAACTATACACTGAAATATGGAAAGCTAATTACTTTTATTTAAGCTGTTTGACATACAATGCTGTCTAAAAACAGCGTGCTGTTCCTCCTGGAGAAGTCTTTAAGCTACAGCAATACAACCAAAACCATATATATGCATATGACAGGTGAATAATATTTTCCATTTTTAAAGTGCAGATTTTCATTTACAGTGTAAGTGACATTCCAAAGTAAGCATTTCCAGAAAACAATAGCCTATTTCTTTCATACGTATTCATTCTTATGTTGCTCCAGTGCAGTATTTTCTAATACTAAACAGACACGGATGAAATTATAGTAGCTAAATTATGGATACTTCTTTCTTAATTTGAAGAGAATGCTGACTAAAATAGAAATACTTTTTAATCAGTTTCAATCAGTAACATAAGTACTTTATTTTGCAAACTGCTAGAAACACAATTACTACAACCTGTCTGTAAACCATAAACTTAGAGTGCAAATCAGATAACCACTTTATTTTAGAATCCATTCACAAGAACTCCTGACACAATAAAGGGCAGAAAAGAAAATTTCAGAGTAGGAAAACACTGTAGCAGAACTTACAATTTTCAAACTTCAATGCTTATTTTAGAATATTGAAATCCATAGTTTTAGAAAGAGGCATAGCTTCTTAAAATAAAGTGTTTATGGCTGTTAACTTTGAAGGAAGACCTCAGATACTTTATCTTAGCTTTCTGTACAATGTCTCCATGTCACTTCTAATCAATTTTAGGTTTAAAATTGCATACCAAAGGTCAAACCCGACAAATCCCGTCATTATCAAGATAGCGTTTGTGGTTTCTTCAACTGCAACGATGCTTGCTTCACCAACTTTTGTTGTTTTCTTGTTGCCTGGGCTTCCTGAATGGCACAACAAATCCTCTGTAAAGCAACATATTGAAAGTTAGAAAATTAAAGCATGCAATCTGCAGTTTTCTTCCACTACTAAAAATAGCTAAATCAATGAACATTAAAACCTACATATGCACTGGCTAGTTAAAGTTAGATACGTAGCTTCTGATTCACATGCATAATATTCAACCCAGAAAACCTTCAGTGATATTGTCAATCTACTCTGATTTTTCAAGTAGTAACATTAATGATGTTATTCACACTTAACTAGATAAACCTTCCTCAGGCAGCACCCCAATACAAGTGATCTAATTTTAAACAGATAAGCAAATGACATTTCCAATACTATATGCTCTGGAGGCTTTCAAAGTCAGGCCATTTAAAGATCCAGCAATAAACTCATGTCCAGTTGGCCTACACAGCTGGGAACTACAGCCTGTACTATTAACACATATACACTGTAAAACAGCAGTTACCATTTAAATAGCCCTTCCATGTAAGTAATATTCACTAACACAAATGTAAGGATGCATGCCTTCTGTCTTTGCTGAATGCAATATTATGGGATCAAAGGCCTCTTAAATAAACATATTGATCAAGTACTGCAACATACTAGATCCATTAATTGGCACATGTCGACTCTTGACACCCTCTGCTCCTGTTGCTACACATTATTTTTAGCAAAAGTTTAAATGCTGTCAGAATAAGGTCTTTTGAGGAAAATTTAGTATCAGATCAAATTAAGCAGTTTTTTCTCTTCTCAAATGGATAGAAAAGTATTGACAGCCTACAATACTAGATTCATTCTGAGGTAAAGAGCCTTAGAAGAGGACTATGTCTAGGCCAAACAACCAAGAAATTTCAATTATTATGATCTGGAAATATAAGAGAATCATTCACAATAATTAAAAGAAGATATAAATGACAGCAGGCACTTTTGAAAATATTTACAATTAAAAGCACTCTCAAACTGGATAGTTAGTTGAAATCCACAAAAGGATAGATTAAAATAGAACCTAACAATAATTCTAAAATTAGAAACAAGTTAATTGAACAAAACAATGCAACTAAACCAGTCGTTTTTAATTCCTGAATCCAAACAATCTAATAGTTAAAAAATCCCCCACATCTCAACTGTCTAACATTAAACATATTGTACATTATGCATAAAGTGTGTATACACAATATTAACATAGTGGTGTATTTCTAGTCTGAGAAAATTAATGTCAATGTGATATGTGTAAATGCCTAGGGAAAAACAAAACAAAACATACTGGGGTAGCCTAGATGGTCACTCTGATTTTACCTGAGTAATTCCAGCATGTAGTGAAAGCTGAAGTGTTTGAAATGCTTGTGAGGGCTTTTCTTATGCATTATTTCAATAAAACTCATTTATACAACAATGAATATTAAAATAAAGGATAAGTTAAGCCGGATGGACAAATAATAGGCATCATGTGTACTTGAAGTATTTCAAACATTTATGGATTTCTGATAACTCATGGAGGCTGGAGAAAGATTCAGAGGACTGAAGAAGGACAAACCTAAAACCCTTGTTTATTTTTTAGGGGAGACAGAAAGAACAAGAAAGCTACAGATAACCTTAACCTGATCTTAAAAACATTTGTTTCATGCACATACAAAGGGTACCACGGAAGTCTTTACAGAAGTGACAATTATTTGTGAAGCATACTTTTTTTGTGTCTTCCATCAAATTGGTATTGTTTTACAAGTGGGATCTATGCAAAGAAGCGAGATGCAAAATGAAGAGTAATACTGATAAACTCAAGAAACAGAAATCCATGGAAGATAAATGGGTTGTGTTGCACTCCGGAACAGAAAAAATTTATTTTCAGCATATACAATCAGCATAAAGACTAGTAAAGAAAGGAACATGCAGTTATGCAATAACAGAAAAAAATAGAATTAAACACAAAGAAGTATCCTTCTAGTGTGGCCTGCATATTTTGTACAATGTTCCAGCTTTGGCCATGACACTAAGATACAGACAAACTAAAAGCATTTAAATTAGTTAACCAAAAGTGTGATTTGGAAGACATGCTCTAAGAAAAAGCTGAAGGAACTTTACCTTTAGACAAGATACAGTAAAGAAATAATATACACTCTTCCAGTAGAAAAAAAAAGTGCCTCAAAATGATAGCAATTTTTTTTCCTTCCCAGTCTAACCCATTCTTTTAGAAGACTTGATCAATTGAATAGAAGCAATTGGGCCCCTATTCTGATTCTAGCTGCTGACTTGCTGTTTACTGGAGCTACAATTTCAAGTGTCCTTTGAAGATGCTGTGGATCTAATTGATTTTACTTTTGCTACCAGGGAGGTACTCTTCTCTCATCATCTGATACAAAACTACAGTAAGATGCATGGTTTCCTAGGTAAATTTTTCTATTGTTGAAATACCCTGGAATTCATATAAAATTGTTAGTTCAGCTTATGTGAGTTAGCCATGAGACCCAACCATCCACAGAACAAAAGCTCCCAAAATAAATCAGCCTCTCCAGCATCAATATGAACAAACATTTAGACATAAATAGTAGAAAACCCAGAGGCGGGAAGAATCTAAGTATGCCATTTCACACAAGGTACACTTATTGGGTTAGTCCAGTGATCCTGAAATAATGAAGAGATAGCAGAATTCAGAGGTATGTTGAATCCTAGAGACTATAGTGAACTTAATCTAATACTTCAGGTATTTGAATTGTTTTCCTTTAATGAGTTTTAATATACAAAACATAAGACTATGCAACTTCAACCTTTAATTATTACTGCATATACTCTCTTGAATGCTTTAGACTATCTTGTCTCATCATTCTCCTGATTAAACTCATTTTTCAACATCAAAGTATGGTAAACGGTCCTCAGGCACAGCAGCCTATTCTATAGTGAGTGTCTGAATATTACCATCCTTTCATATGCTCAGCTTCAACAACTGTTAACAATATCATAAGGAAAGAAGATGAAAGAAAAAAAAAAAAGAATATACCCTTGCTGTAGTTTCATCCTGAAGCTGAACTGTCTTTATGCATTCATGACCTGTACTGTCCTTCCTTTGGAACATCCTTTGATCCTGTTGCAGAGGGGAACAAAAACATACTTTGGGTGACTCACAAAACAAGAATGCAAGATCTGATACTGAAATGGCTTGAATGTCAACTTCAGGTTAGATTTCAGTGTGGCCTCTGTCCAACCCAACTCATACTTTCAAGAAATCTGAAGTAAATCCTGTTTCATAGTCCCATAGTCAGAAGTTAGAACCATAAATAAGTCAAGAGCACACTGGGACCTCTAAATAGTGTTAAATAAAAGAAGTTTACATGCTTTTCTTACCAAAACAGTTATTTTTAAAACATTTGCTTCGTAGGAGGGACAGCGTGTAAAGTCTTCAAATAAGTAATCCCAATCTGTTGTTAAATGGCCTAAGATTTCCACTTCTTTTACATGTATCACTCTCCTGTTCACAAGAAAAAAAGTTAATACTCAATTTCTCCCTGGGACTAGAACTTTGCTAGAAAAACAAATAAAATGAAGAAAAGAAAAATTTTTGAGAAGGCATTTTCTATGTTGATTAAAAGTATCCATTCAGTCACAGTGAAACTGTATTTCCTTAATATATATTCTGAGATAATCACTTTGTCCTTAAGACTCACAGATGATCTATGACGTTGCATAGTATGCACAGGCCAACTTAATCAAAACCCACCCAGCCCTCCAAATCCAAACATTTTACTAGAATTGGATACTAGAGGGTCATCAGTTAATTAAAACCAGTTCCTCAAAGCCAGACTCTACCAGATGAAGGTAATCAAACAGGTACACTGTCACACAAGTACTACTAGACTGACAGATGATCAGTTGCTACTGTTGAGAGTTGCCAGCTAGCTGCCTCTTCAACTACTTCAAAGCTCCAATGTCAGCTAGCACACTAAGACAAAAACAAGTGGCAGTTCTGAATAGAGTTAAACTAGAACTTTTATGCATGCAGAGGAGAACTGGGATAAGGAGAAAAGTACACATTTATCTGAAGTTGCAAACAACTAAATCGCCTAACTATCATTACAGGACTTTTTCAGTGTCTTGAAAAAACTTCTTCAGCTGCAGCATGAGTTTTGAGGTGTGCTAGTTGTTATAAAACAAACATGGTGGAATGCCTCCTGTAGTCTCATTATGGATGAGCCTATCTCATTCATTCAGGCAAAGTGGTGGCATTTGGGATGTGGAAGTCATAATGCATGGGTTTCTTTTCATTATCTAAGCGTATTTAGAAAGTTTTGAGTCTGCAAACTGCATATCCAAGACTAGTAATATCTTGAATTCTAAAAATTGTATGAGGAGTTTAATATTAATTTTCATACTTGTACAAAAACTTAAAGACTCCATTTAGAGTATCCTTTAATTAACAAGACTGTAAACACGTGCATTCTCAAAACATTGGTTTGACTGCAAATGCTTGTCACAAGCTAACTTGAAAAATTAGAAAGAATATTTCCCTCCAGTAGGATGAAAGGGTCACTGACCTCAGAGTAAACTGTCTTCCTAAACTAGTATCTAGTATTGACATCATTACCATATTACATTTTCCATAAAGGAAACAAAGTAAACTAGAAAAAAAAAATCAAGAAAATGGATAAGGAAAGTACATATGCAGAGAACAGCAATCAGTTTAGACTTAGCCAGATGTCTAATCCACAAGTTGAAACCAAGACAAGCCCCTAGAAAGCCTTCAAAACTTAATACCTATTGGTAACAATAAGGTTTGCTCTTCTGCCTCTTGGAAGCGCACAGTGGTATCGATAGCTCTCTTTTTCCAGCTTTCTGATGTGCAATTTCTGAAACAGAAATAGAAAATAATTTGACAGCTGTAAAAAGAAAACTCAAAGTGGTGGTTTCAATTCAAAAGCCTTTTAAAAAGTTACCTCATTGAACTGTTCTTTAAAGGCAGGCTCTCACAGCGTTCTCACTCCTGAAGCTGAGTCACTGAAAGGTCTGATCCGTTCCACTCAAAAGGTGGAACATTGACACTGCATTATCAGACTGTTTCTTCAGCTTTAATTTCCTTTCAGTGCTAATAATTGTTTAGTAATGTTCATTCTGTTACACCTCATGCTGCAGAGTTGATTCAAGAGTGAAAATCCTGCAACAGTACCTTTAAGACGTGGCACCACATGACCCAGACCCTTAGAAATAAACTACCAAGTTACAAATACTTGATGTACCTCAACATCAGGCTTCTGACGCATTGAACAGACATGCCTATTCAACATCGAAAATAAGGTATATTAAAGCGTAGATCAAATTACTCATCAGGTTTCTGTTAGACAACCAAAACTCAAGTGACAAACTATGAATACAGAGGTTTAAGCTTCGAAATAAAGTACTGAAGTGCTTCCTAGCTTTTTTCTTTTTTTTTTTTAGTTCTTCATTAATTTTTTAATTACCTGTTTTTCAGATTTCCTATTCTGTACATGCTGTTTAACTGAAATATAGCATTTTCTAGAGTATGTCACCAGGTTTACAATAGTCTATCAACAACAAAGAGCAGGACAGAAGACAGTCTCACAGTCATCCCTAAATCAAGCTCACAATAACACTGGCTTAAAGTCAACAAGAGTCACAGAGCAACACATCAACTTATTTGTTGGAAATGGATACACATCAAAACATCATGTAGAAAAAGATGAAGTTGTGAAATGAATAACGTACAACCAATGGGAATCCAACCTCAAACTGGGTATGAGAATAAATCTGTGCCAACTACCAGTTCTCCTCCTACAAATTTGTCAGAGCGCAGGCAACCTGTTTCTGTCCACCCTACTTTGCTGCCTGCTTCATTAACTAATATAACATGTTAGTTTTCAGGACAAAAGTGGTCTACTAGAATTAAATCCATGTTTTCTGTTATAATCCTGTATATATTTAGTAGCTGTAAGGTTGCTAGAATTCACATTCCAACTGCAATTGTCATATACATGGTAAACATGTAATTGTTACTAAAGAACCTTATCTGTACACAGGTTGCATTAAACGCAGAGATCATGAATTCTCTGGGTAGCAAGCCTACCATAGTAAGTGTCATTACACAGATCTTACCTAACCCAACTACCAGCAGAACGCTCCAATGGGAAGCCCCTAAAATACTCATGCTTACCCTTCTCTTTGAGAAGACATACATTATTACATTTGAAGATGAAAACTCCTAGCATGAAAAAACTACAACAAGGAATATACACACCAGATTTAAAGCTAGTTGCATGTTTATTTCAGACTGCAAAGCTAAGTATAGTTGTAAGATGCAATACATACATTCTTATATTTCAATCATCTCACATCTCTGAACCTGCAAATCAAAGTGCCGCTGGTGTTGGAATTCTGTGAAGTTACTCGTAAGCAACTAGACAACATTTAGAACCCAGCAACATTAGTAATAGTAGAGCAGTTGGATTATATAGTCTCAACCTTGGAAACAAGTGTTGGAAAGAGGATGTGCATGCCCAGGACTTCGCCCCAGGACTGTAGCCAGCAAAAGCATCTGGATTCCTTTTATACTCAAGAAGCTTCTAACAAACGCAGGGCTCCAGCACAGTAGTCACAAAAGCCTGGTCAGGGTCACTAACCTAGTTACATTCTCTGACAACCATGAGCTCTTTATATTTAAAGTTATGATGGTCATCAGTAGAGGATTTTACAGAAACTCCAATTACTACAGTCTTCCTAGGTCACAAAGTCAAGCTTACCATTTATTGGTAAGATCAAGAGCTTTCAACTATCATCACAGAAAAATCAACTGAGATGCTGAAGTTTAACCTATTGTACCCATATCTCAAACATCTCTACTCTACCCTCTACCACTAAGAACATTATATCAGTACAAAAACTCTTTACAAAATACACAATCCACTTGTAAATAATGTTTAATTAGTAAAACGTAACGAAGACAGTTATATAGCCATGTCAATGCATGTTAGCTTTGTACTCTTTAAGCAATACAACCACCTTTTTATCATATAATCTTTTTAATGGAAAATGTGCAGCTCCTGTGTAGGAACGTGAAGAAACATAAGGAAGAATGAAGGCTATGTGTGCCCTGTCTGGATACAGAATGCATGTACCTCAGATTAATGTTTAGCAAGTGCCTGCAACTGGGTGCCCCAAAATTGGTTTTATGTTCTTCATCGCAAAATAAGGTGACCTTCAGTTCATTTTACAGCTGCTACTATGGAATTCAGCCAGTATAACAGTAAATTTCTCAAGTTATTTCTGACAAACTAGTGAGAACAAATTAAGGAGACAGCACTAAAAGTTCAGTATCTTTTTAGGTATTCCTTGTAAAGATACATCTCCTTCTGTATTTCCATAGCTGGATCTATAAAACTGGTAAGATGACAACAGAAGCTAAACTTGACTCCGCATTTATCTATGATCAACCACACAAGTTACGTAGTTTAAAAAAGTAACCAAAATGGAAAGATCTTCTGTAACCTCAGCTTACATCAGAATGAATTAAAAGAGGCTTCAATATTTACTTATACTTGCATTTTATTTTCATATATTTAAGAGTTTAAAAATGTCTTAAAGTATCATCATACATTGTAACTGACCTCAAAAATCCTTTAAGCTCAAAAGTGGATTAATATTCAAGAATTTAAATCAACAGCATAGTGTTTTTCTGGATTTGCTCCCTAGTGATGTAACGTTTTGAAAAACATTTTAATTCAGCATTTTCCAACAATGAAAAATAGAGGGTTCACATCTTCTATAAAAAAATATAACTTCCTGACCATCTTTAAAATTTCTGAAACTGTAAAACATACATGAAAGGAAAAAAAATTCCAGAAAGACTGCTTATCTCAAAGTCTCTTCAAAACATCAGAAGAAAGAAGGCAGCATATAACTAAAATCAAAACATGAACTCACATTCTATACGTGAACCATAGTTATTTTAAAAACAAGTCAAGATTGAAGAAATACAAAACCTACTGCCATGTAAGACTGCAATTCAAAGGCTGCAATCCATATTCTGAAGCCTTTTGCTTGATAGGCAGAAACAAGACATGCTACATATTTAAACAGATATATTCATAAGCATGTTCCTTTATTTAAAATCAAAGCTTTGGAGAGAAAGCCTGTTTCTCATAACTTCAGAAACAATCCCAATAGTATTTTTAGATTTTACATGCAATATGTTACTACAGTAAGAGTTCCCACTGAGGTCCATGCCTAAGAGATGCAATATTTCTCAGAGCTATTCTCAATGCACCTGATAGACGTCAGCACAATAGTAGTGGCATTATGTAAAAAGTGGGTTGCGCTTGATGCAAATTACTCCATAATCTGCACACTCTTAAAATTCCGGCATCTTTATCAAAAAGCTTCTATTTTTATGAGAATACTAGAGCACTTTAAAGAAGTTCAACTCATTCTTATTTTACACGGAAATAAAAGAACCACTGCAAATTTACATGGCAGAACAGTGACTCAACCAGAAATAGAATCTGCAGTTTCTTGAAACCTAGCATAGTATTCTCTCTGCCACACAACACTGTCTCGCCACCATGTCTCAATTATTCATGAAGTGTTCTGCATTCTTTATAAAGCTCCATGCTTTATCTGGGAAATGAAACAAAGTAACGCCATAGACATTGAATAATGTATGAATTGCATCATGTCAGACCCTAAGTGCTGGGGTTAGAAGACAGTCTCCTCACCAGAACAGGCAGCAATACCTGTATATTAAAAGGCAAAGTGTAACAAAGCCAAAGGCATTCATTACTTGTTCTAGAAAATCTCATCAACTGCAAACGCTCCTCATACAAAGATTAAAACTCTTGAGAACTTATTCCTTGGAAAACAATTCTCCTAGAGTTGCCCTATTTGTTCTTTGATTTCTCCACCTATAAATACTGTGCATTTATGTTTTACAAAACGCATATGCTACTACTAACCCTCACTGCATGACCTAGAGACATGGCCAGCAAGACATCAAATCTGACTTTCCAGGTTTTGAATTGACTGAGCAGATCCCTATATAGCCCGTATACATTAGATCCAGCACTTCTGGGAAAATGCACCGCGTAAACAAGTTTACACAAGTGAACTGATCTACTCCATCTGGCTGCTGTCCTCATTCTGCACAAAAAAAAAAAATGTTCCGAGTGGAAAAAAGTAACTTGCCTTTTAAGACCTACATATATGCTCCTCCTAAGCTGAGCTCTAATGTCTACCAATGTCTATACTCACATACAAGTGAGTATTTAAGTGAAACATTTTTTTGTCCAACTACTGGATAGTATTTGAGACATCCATTCCTTAAGATAACCTTACAAGGTTTCAACCTTGTAAGCATATATTTATTTTAAAGGGACATATGCATTAAAGTTAGTTAAAATAGATAAGAGGGTGGGAATTCTGGTTAAACTCCTTAAAATGCTGGGTCAAAAGTGGATCCAAAAGTAAACAGCGCTAGTACCTATAAGCTGAGTTATTTGCAATTAAATTTGTAAATGCATATAAAACTGACTTTGACTCATCTTCCTTGTTAAATATCCTATATCCTGTAAAGACACTGTCCCCCTCTTGCTTGTAATTTACATTAGAAAACAAAACCTTCCCAACACTAACCTCTAGCATAATAATCAAAATCAGTTAGTTAAAACAAACAAACAAAAAATCCCAGACAAACCCCAATGTATTCAATTAACTGACTTCCTAAAGGAAGAAACTGTATTTAGTGAATTATACAGAGGATTTGTTCTTGGTTAGTGTACAATTCCAGTCTACACCATTTAGATCTACGATGAATACAAATATTAGTTGTGCAGGAACTGCATAATATCCAGTTTTCAGTGTTAATTATGCTACCTTTTCCTTTTTGATAGATAGAAAGGATATAACTCAAAAAATAAAAATTAAAAAAATCTCACTACATGAAGAAATTTGGTCTGCTTAGTATATCACAACAATTTAATTTCATTTAATCAGCTAAACTAACAGTTCATTAGATATTTTATTTTTTTCATCAATTTTAAAATAATTAAGCTGACTATTGACCACTAAATTCTAAAAAGGCATTAGCAGGAGCTCTGCTCAATGTTTTTTCATGTATGATAGGCAAACAATTTGCTCTGAGAACAGCTTGTTAATTTATGAAATGCTGTATTAGAAATGAAATTTATGGCATCACTTAATTTAGAAATATATTTTTATTTTTTTATATATATAAATATATGTAAATTCATGTTAACAGCTGGAAGTTTACATTTAAGTATGTTGAACAGCAAAGCCCCAGAAGATTCTGTGAATGAAACCAGAATCAACTGAGCTGGCTACATTTTTTTAATTGACAAAATTTCATAAAGAAGTTGTAGTAGTAGTAACTTGAAGTGATAGTGGTTCATCATATGTGTAAGTGACAGGCCTACGGCATATTACAGAAACCACAAATACAAGTTTTCTTAGCATTTATACAGAAACAGTATTTCTGTATCATGGAGTTGTAAGCATTTTCACAGAAGAATATTCCACTCAATATCACCATTTTAAATTTTGCACAAGTATCAAAATGTTGCTTTCTCCCTTCATCCACAGCCCTGGCTCTAAGAAAATGCTAATAAATGAATGAACTCAGCATCTACCCTGCTTGGGTTTTTTCCCAAGTACCTTCCATTGTTGCCACTCATAAGAAGCTAAGCATCCTTAGAAAAACAAATATACAGGAAACAAACCCTCCCTGCCTCTCACATCTTACCCACTCATCTAATGTTACTGAAGGTGGTTATACAAGTTTGTTTTCTTAGCCTGGACAAAATGAAACACTGTTCTATTCAACTGCTACACAGAAAAGATAAGAATGAAGGGGACATATTAAATGTAATCATGCCCTTAATCTAAACACTTAAGGCAGATAAAAGACTGTGACTGAAATAGAGAAGAAATATGGAAAATGTTTACTCCATTATTCCAGTTCTTGCTGCGTATGCCAGGAGAGAAAGAGAAAGAAGAAAAACATTAGAAATAGAATAGGATATAAGGATTAAAAGAACATCTAGAAGGAAGTAGCAAATATGCAAGTTTTGGTCTTAAAATGTTAATGTAGACAGTTATTTTATTCTAACTTTTCAGCAACAATACACATATTTTAAGGTAAGCTTTAAGAACATGAAGGCTGAAATACAAATTAACTGGATTCTGATTATCTAGGACTTGAAAACAACTGTTATTCATCCTCTGTATGTTAGCCACATGCAGTCATCCAGATGTAGAAGCAGACTAATATCCACATAATGCCTGTAGCTATGACATATTGGTATTAAGAATAACATAAGGAAATACCAAAACATGGTATTTTGAGAATTCATGCAGTTTTTTCAACTGCTGATACTAAAAAAAAAAAAAAAAAAAAAAAGGAATTTCAGTAGTTGTATTATATGCCAAAGAATTCAAGCTCTATTCATCCTATTTAAAAATTGCTTCGTTTGTAAACCAGCCTCAGCTTTGTAATTAAGCAAAACACTAGAACTGAGTATCAAAATGTTTTTGTTTCCACATATTCAAATCTTAATCCTACTAATTCTTAATCCTACTACCTGCTTCCAGAGCATGAGATAAGCAATTACAGAACATAATGTGCAGAAGATCATTTAACAGCAATGCTGCAGTTCTCTTGTTGCATTCAGGTTACTACAAGCACCAGGCCTTCTCTACTATACATGCTTGCTTTATGAAATAGGCTGGGGCAAATTTTTACTACAGATAACTGCCACAGATCCCTGGCAGCTTTTTTGTAACATAATCCTTTATGGAACCCTGTAGGTTAGAGAATTTTAACTGTATTTACAATGCAAGTCATACCTCAAATAAATCATAACCCTCAGCTTCCACCCTATTGTATGGCCGGATGATGCCATCTTCATGAATGAAACGTGGAGGACGGAGATTAGATACTTCTTCAGCTGATTCTGCCACCCTGCCATAGACAGTGGAACAGTATTCTAGTAAGCATGCTACAATTCTGACTTTCACCAATATTTCTTTAAAAAGTCACACTTTCACCTGCCACATATCCCACTTACACTTCCCAGGTACCCTACAGATGTAAATAGTAAAGACACACTGCTAGTAATAAATCCAAAGTAACATTAGCCAATTAGCTACAGAATAACTTGGAGAAGTTTACTCCCAACCATGGATAATTTACTAAGGGTTCTCATGTTTATTAACAGACTTTCCAAAGGCCCCCCTGAAACACAAGAAGCCCCTGATGTGCACTGCTAACCAAATTTAAACTGGCAAGTTTCCCTTCAAAAATTTCAATGGTTTGTTTATTACAGTAAGTTTAAATGACATTTAGATATTTGCATTCAGCAGTACACAAACCTATCTCAAAAGCAAAATTTACACAAGATCTTTTAATTACTTTCTGATCAGGGGAGGGAGTGAAAAGGAGAAAATGGACTAGTTACGGTCTATTTGAACTACAACGCTGCAATATGTATTCTGAAGCAGCAATTTCCAGAGATCACCATAAAATACATTCATTACAGGCTACTAGGCATCTCTCAACCCCATATATCCTACTGCATATTGTGTTTAACACAAGCAATTGTGTGTCACTACTGGACCACTTTACCACCTTGTATCCAACATATGGAAAGTACTTCAAAACTTCCTTTTGACATTTTACCTTTGAATACCCTGGAAGGTACTGCTTGCCATATCTACGATGCCACCTGTTGGGCGGGCTACCACTCCTACAAGTCCCTTTCCAATTCCTTTAAAGAATCCAGCTGCACCTTCTTTTTTAGCCCCTTTAAAAGAAAGGGAACAGAAGAAGACATAGTTTTAATGACCTACCTGAAGACATTAACAAACACAGAATTAAATCATTACCGCTCCAGGCTGCACTAGAACTGTTTTGTACTGGAAACAGCCCACAGCAATCAATTACATACAATCCACTTATAAAAAACAGTTCTCTGTGAGAAGTCACACATTGCTTCCTTGTCTGTTCAGACATATTGCTGTTCACTTAACACCTTACCAGCCTCCAAAGCCAGCGTAACTGAGACATTAACTAGATTCTCTTTCTCACACTTTCAGTCTGGATTGTAGGCCAATATATCAGTTTTTATAGGTTGATAGTAATAACAAAATAATCTGAAGACTCTAAGATGCACAAGTATAATGGAAGTTAACTACTTCTATCTCAAAATTATGTGTTTCTGGTGACACATAACTATGGAAGAGCCAAGATAGTGTTTAGAAAGCATGCGTGTTCATCCACCAATGAGAGGACTACATCTCAAAGTATCTGCCAATAATCTATAAAATACAACACAGTAACAATTAACTTCCAACATTTAAATCACACTGCTGTGAAATTTAGTAAGAGGCTTTTTTTCTTGGATTTTTTCATCATCTGTCATACTGATAAAGTGACAGTCTTCACAAAAACAAATATTTATCTCAGGCATAAAACCAAATTTACTTTTTAAGATTTCTCCAACCTTAGCAGTCTCAAAAAAGCTTTTTCAATCAGTGCTTTTTAATTTATTATTTTTAGTAACTTTATTCTGGCTTTAAACAATAAATTGGGTACTCCAGCAGGCCTAACAAAATATGTCACAAAGACAACCATTCCTCAATTCATACAAAGGCTGAAAAGGTGGTAAGCCAATAACAGCTATAAATATATTTGAGTAAATCATCGTATAAGGTCACATTTGAATTAGAAATATAAAAATAATCTTGCTACCCTTAGCATCACCACACTTAGATTGATATTTCTTAAAATTACAAAATAAGTTGTAAAGTATTGGGAAACCATTTAAGCAGTGCAGTGCAATGCAACCTTAGTGCTTACCTTCTACAGGTTTAGTGATTATGCCTGTCACACCTCCAACAACACCCTAAAAAGAAGAAGGTAATTAAGGTCCTACTTAGAAACAGGAATGCTATAGTCTAACTGGGCAACCAGTTGTGTCTCATCCTTCATTTTAAAACTTTATAATGAAGTTCTATATCAGAAACTCTGTTTGGCTGCTTTTTTTTGATTTCATGGTTTGTTTGTTTGTTTTTACTTTAAGTTTTCAAGAAAATTATAACTGAGGGAAAGCAGAGAGGGGGGAAAACCTAAAACGGCTGAAGAAACATTTATGATGGCAAGAAAGACTAAAAAAATCTTTTCTACAGTAATCAGGCTTGCAATAATTAAGGAAGTCACTATTTCACTTTCATGCCTAACAGGAAGCTGCCAGAATTCCCAGTCATGAGTAAGTGATACCAAATATTGAAGATAAATTAACATCAAATAATTCTCTGGAAAACTTTAAAGGTCAAATAGTTTAATGACATGAAGGCAGAAGAATAAAAATCCACTGAAGTAACTTCCAAATTTTCAGCAAACAGTATCAGAAACAACTCTACAATGTTTACTACTTACAATGTCTTAGAAATATGTTGACTGTTTTTATTTTGAATGGAAAGTGATAGAATTTATTAGAAGACTTAATTTGCATTCAGGTAATACAGATCTCTCAGTAATTGTTTACATGAGGTTTGTCTCATACTTAGCGCTTTAACTAGAAATAGACGTGATCCTTCAGCAACCAGAAAAGGTTCCCAACTTTTTATTATAAAAATAATATGGGCGTTGCACAGCTCCTATTTCAGAATAATATCTCCAATCTAATGTACTTACTTGTATACATATTCTACTTGCTTTATGTTCACACCCTTCTAAGTCAAGAAAATCTAGCAGTTTTTAGAAGACCTCAGCACATAGAAAGCCATTTCTACTATGCAGCACATGCCCAGAGCTCATAATTCACAGCCAACTGACTTTAATGGCAGAACTGACTGCAAGGTAAAATAAGGGCCCAGTTACTTTAATTAGATAACACATTTGTTGAACATGAGCAACTATGTTTATTTATATAATTCACAGGAGAAATTGGTGTTAATTCCTACACTTTACCTTTCCAAGACCTTACCTTCAATTCCTCAAGATGGCCAAAACCACAACCTCAAACACTAAAGCTGATATACTATACTGAGTCTCCTATAAACCGACTGCCTGTTTGTCTCTTCTGTTTAGTTCATGAACTGATAAAGACGACATCAAACTTGCTTGCATATAATTTTCAAGCATGGATTAAGACTAGGCACGTCATACCCTCCAACTTCAAATTCATACCTGTAACAAGCCTTTTCCTCCTTTGGCCAGGCTGTCACCAAAGTCTTTTGGCTGCCGACCCATCTCCTCTCTCCGTTTTTGCTGAAATTCTTTATCCATAGTAATAGCAGCCAAGCCTTTTCCAACCGAACCAGTGATCCTAGACACCACCCCTGCTGCACCACCTGATGGAACAGGGCATAAAGCAAAAGTTACCGTCCTTTCACAGTTTAACAGCAGACAACATACAAGAAGCCACAAAGTTCATAGCAATTTCCCTTCATGTTCAGTTTGGATATTACAAATTTACACAGAGTGACTACCACATGTTGTCCATGAGAAGACTCTGGAATCTGGCCTGAAAAGGTTAACTCTTAAATCACTTCAGTACATGTTACATGGCATATTGGATGGAATCGTATTTTCTCCAATTACTGTAACACATAGCTAAATAAAAATCTAAGGTAACTGTAACAGTAGCTGGTCCTAAGAACACTTCTCAGGCTTCTCCAGACATTTTAGGACCATTAGAATTATTTTCTTTATTCATCCATGGCATGGTACAAATTCAGTTATACGTGCAACGTTTCTCAGTTTGCTCACTCAGTCTACAAAACAGACATTTAGATGGTCTTGAGTTAGGTATGAATGATCTGTACCACAAATACTGGCAATAGTATCTGATAAATACTCATGAAAAAACTACTATGTAGATACTTCAAAAATATCTTTCCCCTTCAAAATAAGAAGAATCTAAACGCAATCCATGAGTTAACCTAATTCATTAAAACAGTGACATTATGATACATACCGACTGTGTGTCCAAGAAGGCTTTTAACGCCAATTACAAAGCCTTCAGCAAATTCTTCAGGTCCTTGAACAGCACCCTAAAAATGAAGCTTATTTTGAATAGCAGAAAACTATACATTTATGCACCTGTTTCAAAAAAACCTAGCGATTCCTTTACACTGATGAAAGGAAGGCCATTTGAATATGTTATTTCTTCAAAGTTAACATTAAAAATTACCACTTCCTTAACTGTTCAGGGTGTAGAGTACAGTGACAACAAAACTGCAACCCTACTAGTATATTCAATCAGCCTGCTACTCATACATGGTTGAAGAATCAGAAAGTCATACCTGGAACGGCTCATAGAAGAAAGCTTCAACTCCCTCAGACAAGCCTCTGATTAAGCCGAATGGATTTCCAAGAACATCTAACCCAAGTACAAGAACATACATCTGTTTCAGGAGCTAAATAATGAGGGAAAACCAAAACAAAACAAAAATAAAAGCAGTGTCACTAGCTGCTGCTGTTACACATAGTTCCATGTTAGAACCCAAGGCTGGTAAATTTTGTAATTTACTACTTAAGTAATGCGTTAAAAGTACCCAGCTAAGTATTCCTACTAGAATGAAGACAGGCTTAGGCAAAAGATGAAGCATATGTACGGATAACTGGAAGAATAGTTTGGTGAAGAAAAATATGAATAAGAACAGAAGCAATCACTTAAAACTCTTAAAACACATTTTCAGGACACTTTTGTATTTACATTTTCATAATGTGCCACCAGATTCGTAATGCAGTACCATGAAATAAAAAAACAGTAGCTTTTTAGATGCATTCACCTTTTCTTTCCTATTTTCTGCATTCTGTAAGATACTTAAAACTTTACACAAAGGCTTGACTAAATAAGCTTACTTGTTCACTATAATGTCTAACAACTCTCTTCATCAGTTGATCTCTCTTGTAGAACTGATACTTAATTTCAAAGAAAGCAAGTCTGAAAGACAAGTAATCACACATTAGTTATACATACCTTTCCTCCTAAATAGTTCTCTTTTTCCTTCAGATAATACTGAAGCCCTATTCTCTTAAAAAGGAGCCTAAATCCCATCTTCTCTCCATTGCTCCCTTTCCCCAAAGGCTGTACACATGTATACTAGAGTCAGCAAAGTTTAAAAATGGAACCAATTATTAAATGTATAGTAGCTTTATTCAAAATGCAAAAAAATACATTTATTAGCTTACTTGAAAATAAGATCATCCACATCTGTTAGAGTAGCTCCAATACTTTTCAGTAGCAAATTCAGAGAATGGATGGCTATCATTTCTTCCCCCTTATCTGATGCTTCTTCACCAGAAGCCAGAGACAGACTCAAATGCAACTGTCAAGACAGAATTAGTAGAGCAAGACAAATCAAGACAAAAGACACACACCAGACAGGTTGTATGGTGGACATGTAAACAAACCAGTGGTGAAACAGTGGTAATTGTATTTTTACTCACTTTGAGGAAATGTACAATTTCAAATGTGCTTGAACTCACAATGGTATTACTTTGATAACATATATATTTATTTATATTTCCATACAGAGAAGTGCCAAATTGCCCTAGAATTTTAACTTTTGTTATCTTTACATGTGTAAACTCCTGTATAAGCAATGAGAGATATAACATGTTAAATAGGTGGAGCTTAATTCCCAGTACAGGTTAAATTTTAAACTCTGATTTACTTAACTAGCTTGTATGTATTTTTGCAACTAGTCAACTCTTTTGGGAAAATTCATGAACTTCAGAGAACTGCCTTTAACACTGTAAAATAGGATTTTTTAGTGTTGATAAGACACTTATTTTAAAAGAAATCCATACACTTTTCTTAAGGGTGGAGAAGGCAATGGAAAATTATTTTTCTTTTCCCTTGTTCATCACCATAAGCAATATTGCTCCCTTCTACTCACTTACAAGAGGGCATAGCAGTTAACCTGTATGATTTGACTTTTTCAAGATTCCCAACTTTTTTTTTTTTTTTAAAGGCCACGCATCCATTTCCATGGTCTTTCCACTATCCAGTGGTTTAGAATATTGAGATAAGTCACTGAAATAAGGTGAAAAAAAACTGGAGAGAAAAAGAAGCCCCTTCCTACACTTACCAGGCAGCATGTCTAGACGTTTCAAATAAAGATGCAAGAGAGACTTAAAATTATAAATGTTTCTTAACAACTTGAACCAGACTAGCTAGAGGATTATGTTAAAATATCACAACAGTGTCTTGTTCCTCTAGTGTTTTCCCTGGCTTCACATTCTTATTAGTGTATAAGCATAACCATATCAGAAAAAAAATCTGAGAATCTAAGTGTACCCTAACAGATATCTAGTGAAATAAGTAAAAAGCTGGAAAAAATGCCAGAACTTACTCATCTGTGTTGGGGTTTTTGTCTGTCTTTTATACATTCAGTGAAAATGAAAGGAAAGTAAGTAATTTTTGTCCTCTAATTTCTTATTCAACCTGATAGCCTTAGGGGAACATTCTGCTGTTTCAGAATAACATATAATTACTGACCATCTTTCTTCCTTTGCTCCAGAAAAATCTAACTGGTTCAAGAGAGACATGAAAACAAGCCCATGAAAGTGTTTTTTATTATAATTTATCATACATTACTTGGATACCTTCAGGCCAGCATTTTATTTAGCTTTCCTCGTTATTATACCCATTGACTCTTCCCACTTAGCAATGGTTAAGGGTCTGTTTGTACTCATCAGCAACTAGCAAAGTTTTCCAACAAAGTATTAAGTTCTAGAGAACGTAAAAAAAACACCATTAGGAAGACAGCACGAAGCAATTACCCAGAAGGTTGATCTGAGGATGTATTTACTATAAGGAATTAAGAGATCATTGATATCAAGTGTTTTATTAACCAAAAGTATCCCTATTACATACCTTAATTGGAGAAATGTGAAAATGCTCAAAGAAGCTGAGCATTGACAGGTCTGTTAGGGAAGACTCCATTAGCTCAGTGTTAAGTGCATCGACATCTTGCTTAATTAATTTAGACTGGTTTTATTATAAAAAAAGAAAGAACAGAAGTTTATCTCATCAACATACATGTAATATAATATTATCATACATAAATATATGTAAACAATATAAATAATCAGCAGAAATAATCATAGTCAAATGTAATAAAACAGTTAGCTAACTAGTTAAACAGCCAACACCTCCAAAACTGGAAATAGACTAATTACTTTTGTGTACCAGATTATAACTGTACTAATACATTTCTTTAATCCAGGGTAAAACAAACAAACAAAAAACCCCACACAACAATTTCTGCCTGACTTTTCCATTTTATGCTATATCACTTGATATTCCCTTAAATTCCTCAATCGCTTAAGGTATCACATGTAAATTAATTTAGAAATTTTAGTAAAATAACTTCCTGAGGTTCTTTGCATTTTTGTATTTCCTCACAAAATTAGAATTTTTATACAGTACATCTGAATATACCATTTCTCAGAAAAAGAAACTGGCAAGAATGACTCTCCTATGCACACTAGAACCAACTGTGATCTTTCTGAATATTATCCACCTATGTAAGACTTAATTTAGAGCCAGGAAAATCTGTTCCTTCTGCTCTCTAAAGACAAAAGACACTACAGACTGACAATTAGAAGTCCATTCTATAAACCCTAACCTTATTTCATCTACCACCCTTAACACTTTGTAGCCACAGTTGAAACAATTGTGTCATCAATTAATAAAATATTAAATGAGCAGAAAACACACATACCCAAGTATCAGTTACTCAAACTTGTCAATTAGTAATGCTCACAGCCAATGCTTAACAGAAATACCAGTGCCTCACTGAAAATTATGTTACCATATCCCTTTATTCACTGTTGTCAAATTCAATATTCACTTATTTAAACTGAAATTTTCAGAAAATCACAACACTGTTACCATAAAGGCCCTGTTCTGGCAAAAATCAATTTCTCTGCTATGTTACCCTTTGTCTTTCAGCTTCTGGGTCTGTAGATGGAGTGAAAAGTTCACCAAGTGCTCCTAAAAATCCTTGATCAATTTTCAGTGCCATTTCCTGGATAAGAACCATGAAGTATCTAAAATAGGAAAAAACAAACAGTGTATACTTGTAGAAGTTAAACTTAAATATCACTTGCTTACCCTATGTAACTCAAGTTTTGTTAGGCAATGTTTCATATTACAATGTACAATATCAACTGTCTATTTACAGTTAGAAGGGCCTACCAGCCCCACAAAGCTACACATTACATTACTGTAGATTATTCATATCTTAACACTTCCAAAATTTACCTAAAAATATTAACCATCAAATATTTCTTATATTCTTACACTATGATTCCATGTGCTCCATAGATAACATCACCTAAACAACATATTTCTTCCTTTTATCCAACTGCCTCTCTCCAAAAGTCATATTACTGAATATTTATTTAATTATAATTCACCATCCTCAAATATTTTATCCACACTAGTTGGCTACACATATTTGCATGAGAAACCGTCAGGCTTTGTCTCATTTTTAGTATAAAAACTCAAGACACAGACATATCAACTAAAGAACATACATTTCACAATAGAACACACTGCATTGGGCTACATTAGATACTGTATGAACTGTTTGTTCTTAGAGCACCAAATAAACCCAGCACTGCACAGCAAACAGGCAGACATACAACTCTGATGTTGTAGTACAAAAGGGAAATAATTCTGATTAGTAAAGAGTTTGAATAACAGTCCGTTCACATAGTCAGTCCTTACTTTCTATAAGTAATTTTCTTTTAAGAATGATGTTTTTCCACTGGAGATGTTTAAAAACTCAACCCAAAGTCAAGAGTTGTTTGGGTAAGAAAACATGAACTTTAAAACAAGGTTCACTTCTAAAATGTGTTAAATCTCTAAAATTGTATTACAACACACCATTAAACTCACTTGAATTGCAGTACTTTGCTGTATTCATTGAATCTAGTGATGACGCTGATGTCAATGAAGGGTTTTGGTTCTAAAGAGAAAAAAAACAATCTAAGTATATGTAAAAAATAAATTGCCAAGTTACTACTTTCAGGGCTGAATAAATCTGATATTACTAAAAGGTTTCTCTCACCTGAATCCAAAGAAATTGACTTGGGAGGGGCTACAGGGTGAAACACAACAGGAAACATCGATCCTGGTAATTGATTATCAACCTAAAAAATTATTGCATAATTACAGGAATATTCTTAAGACACAATAGTCAAAGACTATTTCCTATTTAGAAGGCTTGAGAAACTTGTTTATAGACTGCGTTCAAGAAGAACATAATTCTTATTTTGGGGAAAGGAGAGAAGAGGAAGAGGATTACTCTGGTATTTGGTATTTTGGAATGTTACCTATTTAGTTATAAAAGGTCAGGTGGTTGCACAAGGGATGCTTACACAGGTTCACACTCACAAAGATTCATTTATAGGGTCTGCAGCTGAATGCATACATTGACTGTAATAGTGAAAACTACCTTCAGGCAAAAATAAAAACAAAATGCGAGAGATAAAAGGAAAGAGGAAACTCTTCCCCACCAGCTGGTCAGGAAAAGCATCAGGGTCCTCAACGAATGCCCTCCCCTCTGGGGGACTCTGAAGTATAGCAAATGAAGATGACAGTGACGATGATTTCTCACCATTATTTTCCTCTATCTCACTAGTACCTGCTCAAGCATTCTACTGGTTAATTTAGCAACATTATTAGTACTGACTGGAGTATGCTAATCAGGTGCAAGTGTTGCACATTAATTCACTGTTAAGCTTACATGCAGGTATACTATTGCATACTGTTTTTGAGGATTTGTCTATTATCTACTTTCCATTAGACAGGCAGTTTTTGTACTAAAGATCTCTAAACGTCTAGATACACTCTCTAGAATAATGTTACATGACTGTATACAAACTATGGTAAACAAATTTTGAAAAAGGTTGAGGGTTTTGTTTGTTTTAAAACACCAAAACACCTCTCTTTAGAAATAAGCTTTCCATCATAGCACCCTGTTTTACTTTAACCCATAATTCTGTGGATTTTTTACTATACTACTTGCAAAATCCTGGGATGGCAGTTCTGCAGTACTTTTCCTTCAATGGAGCATTCATAGCACTTCTGCTACTCTGACATAGTGAACAGAGCACCACATATGTAAGATTTGGAGATACTTCTTCATATAAATTAATAAAATAAAAGCATTAAAATGTCTGTTTAGTTTACAGAACATGATGAGAGATGGTACCTGCAGCCAATATAATTGAGCCCGTAAGCTTCTTTGGTGAGGTGACTGTTTGAATTCAACCTGAATTCCTGAAAGGAAGTTGCGTCGGATGCTGCATCTGACTGGGAGACGCATTTCCATTGGAACCTTACTAAAATTCACCTGGAAATAGAAGAAAGCAGAGCTAACATATAGTTTAATTAGGGAAATAATAAAATGTTATGTTACTAGTAAACAGACCAGCAAATAAAACCTGCATTTTTCCTTATTTCATGATCACATGGCTACTGAATTACTCAATTATTCCAATTATCTGCATGGAAAGTAACAAAAACCACCAGTTAGTCTGATAAGCACATTACATTGCAACTTTAGTTGCCCCAAGCGGGAACCTCTGTGTCACCTTAGTAACTATTTCTTCATAAGTTATATATTACACTGGCATAATTAAAGATAATTTGCATGCAGCTGCCTACTTTCCCAGCTGATGCTTTTACCCTGATCCTGAAACATTAAACTTATGAGAAGCAAAATGGAAAAGCTCTCCTTTATTCCAAGTCAAATGTAATGACTTACAAGTTTTTGATACCATGTACTTTAAATGCACTACTGCAATGTATAAAACCTAAGCATTCATACAACTGAGGGTATATGTGTTTTCCAAATGAAAGGATGATATAGAAAACAAGCCTGATTATGGTACTACAAAATGCCTGTATTTTACTTACCTCTATTCCATGCATAAGTTTAATGTGATGAAATGGCTATGTATAATTAATGTCTGAAAAAGCTCAGGTAAATAAACTAATTTATTTCAAGAGCCTTTGAACACTATAGGATCCTTTATCATATCAAGTCATGGGAACTGCAGCTTATTAAGAAGCTAACCCCAAGATTTCCACAAAGAATTTAAGCTACGTCAATGAAAATATGGGTTCATAGCTAACATGCAGATACCAAGCAATCTTTTCTACCTCACAAAAGCAAAAATCTTTGAGATTTGTACTTCATAATACAAGTCTGGGGAATACTTCAATACTGCCTCAGTATTACCTCAATACAAAAATACCCTACGGTATAAAATGTGAAACTATTAAAAAAAAACTTGCTTTTTATTTGTGTTTCTCTTAATACAGCATCTATCCTTACTTAGCAAAACAGAAGTCCGTCTTAACTGTTGCACCGCTTAAACACTGATGCCTCTAAACATACCTCAATATTGCTGTCTAGTTTATGCCAACCTGGAGCTTGGAAAGCACTCTTACAAAGATACTTTTGATAAGCTTGTTCCAACAGGTTTATTTGCTTTTGATTAAATGGTTTCCACTTTTGCCTCGGTTTTAATTCCCAAACAACACCAGAACTGCAAGACAAATAACAAGGTTAACAATTTAATAGTACTTAAACCTTTCTTATGCATACAAAACATGTAAAAAAAAATCCTAATTTTTCAGGCTCAAAAACCCCTATTGTTTACTTTTTTTTTTAATAGAAGCTAAGCAAGCAGGCAGTTAAATCTTATTTATTCAAATTGCACATTAGGAATAAAGGCAGAATTTAATTTTACTTAAAAAGGTTTCACTTATATTAATTTCATTCCAAAGATGTCCCCTTCAAATCAACTATATTGCTAAAATTATAATACGCTGTCAAATTTTGATAATTCAAAGGAATATTTAAGCTTACATGTGCAATACCTAGTAATTCCTATGTAAGAGATTTCTTTTTTATTTTCATTGTTAACAAGAGAAAGTCCAAGACTATGGATTGACAAGTTTATTTCTTGATCAGGTTGCTCCAGCTCCTCTGCTTGTCGTGCTTTAGAAACTAATGCAACATCATCTGTGAAAAGTAGCACTCGTTGGCGTCCATCCAGGAAAGACACCCAGTGTATTTGAGTATTTGCATTGTAAGGGAATTGGCCACAATCATCCTGTAATGGGGGGGGGGAAAGTAAATAAGTAATTACAAGAGTAAATCCATGATGTAGCTGTATGTTTACAAGCAAGCAAGTTTACTGGCACACACCCAAACCAGAACTCAGTATTCTTCTTGTTTGTTGAGTTTACTGCATCATACTGATTCGGTGGCATCTTGTATCCCAACACTGGAAAGAAGTTAGGGGCTGGATTTTTTTTTTTTTTGCCTTTAGAAAAGTAGGCATTCCGGCAATATTTGTGGATGAGAAAAATATTGGAAATTATTAGAAAACAAAGGCCTTCACAGCAAAAGAAAAGACTTAGAATTGTAGGTGATGGGGGAAGAAGGCATTAAGTCATACACCACGAAACAGTAAAACCAGACAATGTTCTTCAAATGCCGATATTCCTTATTTGTTTATTTATGAGGTAAAATCAAGATAGTTAAAGCCCTTTTCTCAAAAGCCGAAAATAATCATGAATATAACCATAATTATATACTATGAAAATCAGTTTCAAACTTAAAACATTTTTAAATGTAAAAAATTTGACCCAAGAAAGTGCTTATACAGTGAAGCACACTGTAAATGGTTAACTCACAGTTCAGCTGTGAGAAACTACATCCATTCCCCATATAACTGAAACACAAACTTGCTTCCCTGTCCCTACTTTTAGCTACTAATATCTTCAGTTTTCTCATCTTAACTCTGTGCCTAGTCAACAGAAAAAACAAGCCACCTCTGAAGAATTCACAGTTTAGTAAAAGGTACAAGAGGTCTGCTATTTAGAGACAGACACATAGGACTTTATTTAGCCTACATTCCAGTTAAGTGAGAAAAATCTTCCTCCATCAACACTTGCTTCCCCATTCTTTAACAAAATACTTGCCCAGTCTTATCCTAGATTTATCTCTGCTTCCAGTTATAGTTTCCCTCTTTCCCCCATTCATTTTCCATCTTGATCATTGTTATTTTGCCCCCACTTCACACATTTTCCTCTTTTAATATTCCGTGAGTTACAAACACCAAAATAGCTCTTAGTGAGCAACTCAGAATTTTCTGCTCTATGCAAGCATTTCCCATAGGAAGCAAGAGTCACAGCAGTCAGGGGTTTTCTCCATCTTTAAGGAGATACTTAAGCCAAATGCAGCACTGCTGGACAATTGGTGAATTATTCATTCTCTGTACTATTTAGATATGTCCACAGCTCATACACTTGATCGTTCTTCTTTCATATCCAAGAAAACCATGCAGAAAATGCAGGCTGGATTTTCTGTCCAATCCTCTATTTGTATCAATCTGAACATCTAAAATCTTGCTACTTGAGAGTAGGCTCAAAAGTCTCTTACAGGACAAGACAGACGCAAGTTACTGAAGAAGCTTTCTCTCAGAGAATTTTAATCTTGTTATAGTCCTAGATTGGTTCAGCATTTACTTCTTCCTTTCTGAAATTTACCTTAAGTAGGTCATGTTCACCAAAATTCTGGGAGTAGCCCCAAGTCAATTTTCTTGTTTTAGTTGGATCTGTCCATGCAAACAGGCATACTTGCTTTGGTTTCAACTCCATTTCCTCTTGTAATCCACTGCAGGTTATAAGAAAAGGAGTAAAGTGACAGCATTCACTGGTTAAGACCACTGATTGAAGTAGTGCAAGCAGATGATGGTGCTATAGACTCCACCCCTCCAGCCTCCTGGGGTGAGGGGTTAAGGGCCTAGACTATCCATTCCAAACAAGTCCAGCTGTAGCTAGGCTTTTGGTGAACTAAGATCTATACTCCCACTTTTTTCTCTCCACTTTCTCAGACTATGACAACTGCTTAAAAGTAGAAAAAATACTTCATTAAAAAAACGCGATAAAGAAGTAGGTTTTTTGTATTTTTCAAGGTACCATAATGGTAAAAAGAGAACTACTATCTCCACAAAGGATATCCCCTGGTTAAACAACTAATGGCAAATTGTTTCTTTCACATACCTCTGTTTATATCTGAGAGAGTCCCACGAAGTATGGTTAACAATAAGAGCCGGAGCAGCTCCCTCATGGTAATCTGAGAAGCTTATAAGAGTAGAATGCTCAGAAACATTCACATCTACCAGTAGGCCCCCATTCTGGAGAGGAAGTTAGAAAGTTCAGTATTTGTTCTATGCATAAATTCAAGTTAGAACAGATTAAATTGTTATTTTTAGATCAGTCATTCACCGGCCTCTTAGAAATGAAAAAAGGAAATGTATTCTACATTATCTAGTAACGGTAAGCTCAAACACATTGGTCACTGGCTTAAGACAGACATCAGTAGCATCCACAAACTATCTGTTGATTTAACTTAATTAAAAAGTTATATTCAAAGTATAACATTTTTAAGAATTACTTCATTTGGCTAAGTTCAGTAAAAAGTATAGGCAAGCATTCCCTTCACTTTCTTCTACAAAACTTAAAGTTACATTTAAAAACTGACATTTCCTGCGCATTCCTTAAAAATCTGAAAGGCTACTCTAGACAAACACAGTAAAGTTATTGAAAGTATGACAAATATAGCAATAGTGTATTAACGAACTCATCACTGAGCAGAAAAGTTCTGTTGATTGAACCTCTGAACAAGTCATTATAAGTCTTTCTTCTAAGGGCTTTCAAGATGCTGCTTTCTTCCAGTGTATTTGCAAGATATTTCTGAGGTATATACAGCACAATTTTCTAATTTGCTTATACAAAGGAGGTACCTCATGCTTTCCCTTTTGGATAGTCTCTTCAGAAAGCTTTCTCAAATGCTTGTCTAGCGAGATAAATTCATGTTTTTGCTATGCTGTATGGAGAGGTGGGAGGTGACACATCTACCTTTGAAAAAGATGATCTTACAGATTCTCCAGCTCACATCAGAGGACTATGAGAAATTACGTTTAGTACTCTACACAGCAGTAGCAAAACCTCACTACATACGGGACTAGAAAGGATTCACTTGCAAAGCTGAACCATCTACTGTCTTAGAACAGTGAAGAAAACCGCCCACAACTCTAAGTGCATCAGCAGAACAAGAGATCATCGATGACGTCTTTTTCTTAAACATTTTTTCAAACTGCTTCAGCAAACTTGGAGAGCTAGATTATCCTCACAGTCACTTGCATTGCAGCTAATTACGATAAGCATTATCTCCAAAGACTTGTCTGAACACACTACATTTATATACACATTCCCTAATGCCAGGCTAGGGTAAGTTCTGAAATAATTAAGATTTTACTAATTGAACAATAAATTGTTTTAGCCATGAACTGTGTCTCCAACATGTATTAGCTTAACAACAAAAAATACATTCTACTTTAGGATAACTATTTAAACAAACTGAAGGCACCTAAGAAATACCCTCTGCAAAAGAACAGATGTTAGAGGCCTAATATACCATTTTTAATTTAATAGCAATAGAGTTGTTCAGCTTCCTATAGGCTTGTCAAAACTAAATCAACTTGACCACACAGCTATGAAAACATTAACAACATTGCAAACTTGATTCACAACGTTTTTTATGTAACAGAACTGAAGTGCAGTGCACCAACACCTTAAGGCACAAGACTTCAATCTTGATGATCTTGCAGACTCAAGCTTTCCTAAGGTCAGCACCATAAGGCTAAAATGGAGTACTAAGAACAGACCACACAAAGCCAGTCTCACCAGTTCTTCCAGCCTCAGCAGAGTACCATTATCCTGGGCATGAAACAGGAATGGTTTGGATGAGCTTTCATAGCCAACTACTCTTACACAAAGTTCACCAGATGAGTTTTCAGGCCAAAATGGAAGACACTGTAAAACAAGAAATATGAATGACTTTAACAGTTCATGTATGTTCAATATAGTAAGCCAGCAAAACAGTCTTGTGTGACTAACACTATTTCCAATGCCTTAGTTCTTACCTCAGTATCGACTCTTGAACATCTCATCTACATTTCATAAATTACCTAAATTGAAGGACTTGATTAGTTTACCAAAATACACAACCCAATGCTGTTCAAGTTGCCCCAAGATGCAAAGTATCCACGGCATGCCATCACAAGTGACAGAGCTGCTATAAGAAAACTGCTTTTTCCTCAAGTGACAGCTAGAAACCAGTTGTTTGTCTACAATAACATCCAAAGGAAAAAAATCTCAAACATTACCTCTGAAGTCGAGATATAATTCCATTTATTAGTTGGAAAAGAACCATTAGGACCGATTTCTCCAACTTCTAGTTCCAAAGAAGATTTGTTTGCTATTGTGTAGAATGGAGTGAACGTAACTATCCTGGTAAGATTAAAACTGCTCATTTTGATGCTAACTCCAACCTGTTGAACAAGGACAATTTGAGCAAACAATCAACAACAAGCTTAAGAGAAAAGTCAGGATGGAAAAAAAAAAAACAACAAACCCTACATTACTGTAATTACAAAGGCTAGCACACAACACTCCTGTTCTGAACACCTGTAATAAAAGAACCAAACAGCATGCAGTAAAATCAGAGAACTATGCAACACAATTAAAACAATAGTAAAGAGACAGTTTAGATGTACTGTTTTGCAGCTGTAGCATTTGTGAGGAAAATCCTACAGGAATCCCTCTACACTAAATGAGGACAACCTAAAATAATCGTATCATCAGAGATTAGTTAAAGAGTATATGGAAACACAACTCCCCACATATCTGCATATTATTATAAAATGTATTCTTTATTCTGCTTAGTTGTGGAAATGTTGTCTTAGACAAGGCTGCTGAGCTGAGTGAAGATCTAAACATTTGCAAACAATTATGTACTTTTGACTGTGAACTCTTACCTCCACTGTACGAGTTCACTATTGTATTTTTGAACAGCCTAGTACTACACATTTGTTACAGAAACCACACATTTATTAATTACACTGAAACTTCTGTTGGTGAAACTATTTTTCACCAGATGCAGACCTGAATAGCTGGGGCATAGAAGTTATTACTCTAGATGTTAAATATTTCCATGATTTAAAAGCAGTGTAAGTAGTGAGAATTAAAGAGAAGAAGTAGGCAAGCCAAACGAACACCAAGAGCGCTCCACAAAACACAGAAACCTATCTTACCAGATAATCCATGTTATTAGCTGAACACCTGACACATCCATAGCTTCCTACAGTATCAAGGGAAAAGCTACTGGACCAAGTGCTAGTTGAAATACATAACTGGATCTACACACAAGAAAAGAAAAGAAAAGAAAAACAAGTAAAGTACTTCATAAATTCATTTTAATTCTGAAGTTCATGCATTATGGAGTGCAATTATGTCATGTTGCAGTATAGAGATGACACTTAAGTGCTTTTAAAACCTTCTATAAGTTAAGATAAGCTTAAGCATGTAGTATCACTATTTGTACTCTGATTTATTACTCTGTGCCTGAATTCCAGGAAAGATGTTACAGTAAAAGGTAGCAAAATAGAGGAGCCCTTATTGACTCATGTTCATGACAGCACACACATAGATGGGGAAAAAAGCTACAATTTTGTGGTGCGTCACAAACTTGAAGAGAGGAGAGGAAATAATCAAAAGAACACCTTGTCAAAACTTTTTCTTCAACCATTTCTTGAACTATTGTTGGGTGAAAAAAAGATATCTAAAAGTAAAGAAGGGCCACTTCAGAAAAAATCCTCTACTACAGTACTCTTCGTTTGACCATGCAAATATCACATCAAAACAAAATCAGAACATGTTTAACATACCACAGAACATTTACATTGTGCATTTTAAATATCAAATTAGCTAGCTGAGTAAAACACAAGTCTGTGATTTGTCTTTGTTCAGTGGAAAATGCCTGCACAGGAAGATTCAGAGCAGCCTTCGTTTTGTTTATAAAGGGAGTCCACACTCTGAATTTACATTAAATTCCCCTCCCTGAGAAAACAGTTTTCTGGTAGGGCACCCACTGAATTTTCAGGACCTAACCACTCTATACCATCACCCAGCTTCTGGCTGGGATGAAAGTTAGCCGATGGGATGCAGTGCAAGACCTGGAAAAAGTTGCAATAGACTTTTTGTCTACCTGCCTTCCCTTCTACTTAGTCCAAAAAGTATAATTAACAAGAAGAAAGCAGCAGCCTATAGATTTAAATGCTATTAAATGCTATTAAAAAATTTCTTAGACAAAATGTGTGTGTGTGTTCCCCCCCACTCCAGAACAGGATTTTAAAACACCACCACAACCACTGCCTAAAATAAGCATACCTTATTTTTACTAAAAATAGTTTTCTTTTTAAAGGAGAACAAAACAATGTCTCTGTAGTCTGCTGGATGCTTCACATGAGTGTCTTCAGCTCGATACTGGAGAATACGGGAAGTCTTGTTGATTATCCAGTAAGGACTGAAAACAGACAAGATCATACGGCTTCCAATTCGCCTGGTATGTATGTAAATATCCACTGTCATCACTGTCGCAGAATGGGATGTGAAACACACACAAAAAAATTCAGGCATCCCATCACTAATTTTAAGATGCCCATTCCAGTCTTTGCCTTGATATTTTATCAACACAAGCTCCATTATTTCACCATTGATTCTTGAATGAAAAACATCTGCAGCACTCCCTTCCATCAACTCACGGGCTTCTGCTGTTCCCTGTAGCAAAATTAAAAGAGGCAAATTAAGTTTTTAATACATAAAATTTAGGTATTCAAAAACCAGGATTTTATCCTTCTCTTGCAGGATGCACATTTCAGATATTTCAGTACCACATGTCCCAGTGTCCAATCACTTTCATTTGAGCCTGATCCTATGAATAATTTGAGATCAATTGCACTTTTCTTACAGGACAGTAAAGACTGCTTAATTCTGGATTTCAGGAAGGCAAACTAGTTCCAGTGTATCCCCTGACTCTGTTCCCTCCCTCCCTCCTCCATGATTTCCAATGGATTTTGGCAATGAGTTCTTATTCATATACTTACAATACTGAGTGCAACACTGAATTGGACTGTGCTGCAAACATACAGCCAGGACATTTCATGTTAAAGAGCACCAAAGGCAGAAAGCCGGCAGCTGTGCCATATTGTTTGGTAGCACAGCTTTCTTCAGGCAGTAACATCCCGCAACAGCTTTCCTACTTTTTACTGAGAATCAGTGTATTTTACTGTATTGAACAGTGAGTCGCCAGGCTTGATTAGTCAAGGAATGTGAAGACAATAAGCACATAACCATCTACAGGTACAGTGACTTCAGAAATAGATTTGAATTACTAGTTTCTGGCTCCTCAAATCAAGGTAATGGTACTCTGTTCTACATTCTGTCACTCTGAGTACTGAAGTACAGTGAAGGTAAGGAAAACTGGAAATAATGCCATTAGGATGTTGGACAGAAGTGAAAGAAAGTTCTAAATGAATGCCACAGCCAGTTATGCGAGTAGGACAAAACAGAACAAACTAGGATGATAGTTCTAAATCCTTACACCTTGTCTATTTATTAAAATCACTCAGCTTTCATGAAAACACTGAAAGAAGAGGAAAAAAGTCGGCACAGCATCCCACAAATAAATCTTCCAATTTGTGCAAGGGAGACTTCACAATAGCCCTCAGTAAAGAATCAGTGTCAGAATGGAGAGAAGTTGTTGTCTACATAGAAGAAAAGCTCCAGAAATCTCGGATGCTTTTTCTTATGCCTCTCCCTGTGAAATAAAAGATACCTTGCAAAACACACACAGGATCTCAGAAGAATGCAAAAGAGAAAGACCAATCCAGTACAGGATTCATATGTAAGGAGCAAGGCAGAACTGGCCACATACACCCAAACTAAAAACAATTAATCCCCAAAACTCCCAGAATCAATGCATCAGCTGACTCACTCATTTACAATAGAAAATATAAAAAACAACATTCATTATCTTCCGCACTACATTCACCTCCATGTCTAAGTAAATATAGTCTTACTTAAAATCAAGCAAAGGATTTACAAAAAAACCCCATAAAATAACTTACCTCAAGTAAATATCTCAAGGAGTATGGTAGAAGATTCCTCACAGTCAGTGTAGGGTAAAGGTGGATAATGTAGGCAGGATCCCACTCCCCTCCACAAGTTGAAATAAAATTTAGTTCATCAGGTACAGCTGTTGAGCTGACTATTAGAGGCAAGAAATTTGTCTCGGTGGCTGGGCACTGTAACAAGCACTTTACTTCACTGCTCCTATGTAGTTCTTCCCTCCAGGCAATGTAAGTCGTGGACTCTTTAAACTGACCTTCTAACATTCCTGTTGGTCGAACATATAGATGACACCTATGGGAAGAAGACAGGTAATGGCACACAATAGCTTCACATTGACAGCTAACTTCACACATTTTAAAGTATATGCAAACATTCTGAAGGGCTTTTGCAGCACACTAATTACCTAATAAAGGTAGCATTTGGGGTTTTTAGCCCAGGCAGGAAGAGTTCCAAGTGCAAATTTAAGCTTCCACACTAATGCTGTATTTGTGCATCAGTCTCACAAAGATTAGCCCTACAGAACAGAAAAACTGTTACCTGTATGAATGTAAAGGAACATGAAATTCCTCTTCTGGCTTGGATATGCCAATTGGCTCTAGCGACTTGGAGTCTCTAGCCAGTTTATAGATCATAAATGGGATTGAGAAATGGTTCTTGATCTAGGATCAAAATGCATAATTTTCATTACATTTCTACGGTACAAATTTCTAAAGGAAGAAGTATGAATAGCAACAAGAAAAAAACAACATTAGTAGATTTAATTAAAACTCCTCTGGAGAACAGACTTCTATGCATCTTAGTAAGAAATACAACTCTGAAGGAGAACAATGTGCAGGCATATGAGAAAACTACATTACTTTTAAGTTCCATGAATTGAAAAACATGCTTAAAATGCTAAGTCACATAAAAAGTACATATTCCAACCTCAATGTTGAAGATATTAGAAATCCAAAAGTTAAAAGTAAAACCCAAATCCTTCATTTATCAGGATGACACATACACACAGAATACAGATAAAAACTCATGTAACAAATAGAGTAAAATACTTCATCATTTGCCTTTAAGTGACTTTTTGGAAGAGCATGATCTCAAAAAATGCATTAAGGAAAAAAAGCAAAGTCACTCAGAGAAGAGCACTGCTTTCAGGCTTTTGGTTTCTTCGGGTGTTTTTTTTTTTTACCTGCAGAGGAGATCGTACAGTAATAACTTTATTTCCTTCTGTAGCATCTATCTGTACAATGATCGAGTCTGAACAATCAACAAGAAGGTTTGTAATGTTGTACAGTCGTCGACCTGGTTTGGCTATGGGAACCGTAACCACTTCTTTATATCCTTGAAGTTCTAATTCATAAAAATATACAAAAGTCTTAATTAGGCAAAACAAATCACATTACCATTTTCTATTTGAACAATACTTTAGCTTCTTCCCTAAACTCCACAACAACCAGGATCAAAGCACTCTCTGGCAAAACCACCTTGAAATGATATTTGAGCACCACCGAAAGAAAGCTTTAAGGTCGGAATACTCTTGAAGACCATAACTTTAGATTATGATTTATCCATAGCACAATAAATACACCAAACAGTAAACAAAGGTATTTATTGGGCGAGTTAACAAAATGCAACACGGAACATGATCTTTGTATCGTGGTCAAGTACTTGATATGGGATGGGATGGAAAGGAAAAAACCCAGAAGATAACGTATTAGTAGTTATTATATCTTATTTTCCTAGGAGTATTTTCTGGCAAAGCTAAAAACACAGAAAAATCATAACTGCTCTCAAGTAACTGGGTAACTACAGAAAGCTGAATGGTATGAAAAATGAAGATCCTGTTTAACAGGAGTTGGAATCCACAGGCCTATGTCCCAGGGGTCTGTAAGACTGTCTATCAATGACTCTACTAGAATGTCTTCCATTTCTTCCAAAGAGGGAGAAAAAATATTGTACTTTTCACTCTCTGAAAAATTGGAGAGAAGGAATTTTACATCTCTTTAAGAAGTCCAGTAGCTGGTTTAATTGTTTTTTTTTAATTGCCATCAGTATTCAAAATTAGTTTCAACACAATGTACTTCACCTGAATTTTGACCACACTGAATTTAACCATGTTGACTCCCTCATGTTCCCATTTTCAATATGTCATAACACACAGTGCTCTCTAGCATAATACCTAAATTTAAAGAGAAGATGGAGCTTTCTTGTCGATACAATGCAGACAACTTTCCTCGTTGGGGCGCTTCAAAAACAGAGTATTCCAGTTCCATGTTCTGACCAATTTCTACATCGTTCATGTTTTCTTTTTCAACTGAACCAACTATCCGAAAATTGGAGCTAGGAAACACTTTGAAAGGAACACCTAGGGCATTTTTCACTACGAAAGGTGCTGTCTCTTTAAAGGAATAGTCAAACGTGGATGCAGTCCCTTCCGAAAATGCCTGTAATTAACAAGATAAATAATACGTCACACAAATAGCCACAATAAGATATATATAAAGGCTTTAAAAGACAGTTCCCAGCAACTAGCATTTTACAGAAAGAAGAAAAAAATATATATATATACCAATACCTATGCTTTGTATAGTAGTACTTCAGGGAACTCAAGGTTACTTCCAGAAAATTTCATTATTATTCTGTGATTTGCAGCAAATGTTGATGCTATGATAAGCATTTATGCTCCTCATAGGAAATTTTTTACAGTTGTTGGGTTGTAAGAGAAAAATAAGTTCTGGGACACACAAGTCCCAAGCACATTCACCATGTACATACTTCATATTCAACCACAAGTTATGCTTACAAACATTTGTTTGATTATACAAAAGCCGTGGTAACTGACTGCCAATATAGACTTAGAGTACAAGCAAATACTAACTTAGAGAACTGTTGCTCATTTAGAATTAAAAAAATAAATAGGCATAACTCACGTTCTGTAAAAATAGCTTGATTCAGTAACCAGAATTTCTTCCCCCCCCCCCCCCGTAAAAAAGGGGGGAATAAAAGCCTAGGACGTTCGTAAGTACACTTACTATCACAAGAAAAACAGGGAAAAAATATTTTTAATGTACGGGACATTCCACTTCTACAGTTTGAAGGCCAATCCTAAAATGCACACTTTTCTTAGTATTCTATTAAGTAGGTAAAATAGAAGGGAAGTAAATTTCTCCTTTAATATTTCAGAAGTATTGTAGGAAATAGTTGTGTTTATTGGAGGGTTTTATTTTCATTCAGCCTGCTTGTAGGCTTAAGTCCTGCATAAGCACATTTGTTCTTTTAACACAGAAATAGCTTCTTTCAAAAGCTAGCACCACCTTTTTGCTAACTCTAAAGGACTAAGAGTAAAACTCCTCAGCCCTGCCAGATAACATTTGTCAGGGCTGCAGAACAGTCATTGGCTTGTGACAGGCAGCACCGAAAGTTCTTTAAAAATAAAATCAGAACTTCCTACAGAACCACATAATTTGGCACCGTTTGCCTGTTAGGACTACCTTGGCTAAATTACTGAAAACAGCAAGACAACATTTGGATATTGTTATATTCATTGTATCCTTCGAAGAGATGTTAACTGCAGTTTGTGGCTCAGGAAGAACAATGAAATCATCCCCAGGCATCAAACTTCTCTCTTGGACAGGGTTAGTCTTCATCTAGAACAAAAATTTCATTAGCCAATTATGAACATGTAGATTACTTTCTCCTATGTTAAAACAAGAAAAAACTTGACCTACATCTGACACTTTCACCAAGCAAAGGAAAACCTGCTTTACCTTGTAAATCTCAGACACTTTACACAAACACAGACATTTTATACCAACATTGAAGGCAAGCAAGTTATTTTCTTTCCTCCCTGTATGTGTGGTTACATGCTACATTTTCCCATGCACTCGACAATTAACATCATTCAGAAAAGCTTTGAGATGTCTAAAGATTGATTTTTTTTTTCCATGTGAAATTGCACAGCTCCCTCAAAGCAACAACATTCAAAAGGTCAATGTTCCGTCACACAAAACTTTTAAGAAATAGCTGTCTATTCAAACTATTTCACATAGTTTCAAGTATGTTCACATACTTCCAGCTTTAAACTCCATTGCTTCTTTCCTCCTTCATTTCGTTCAATAAGCGGCTCCCACACTGCATAGGTTTCATTGTAATAATGAATCTAAAGACAGAATCAAAATTACATAAGGCATCTAAAAACAAAGGACTGACTTCCTTCCAATAGCATTTAGTACGAAAAACATTAGTAAGAAAACAATCAATCTTCATTTCACATTTTGGAGGTCTAGCATTGCCTTCTAATGGTTTCAAAAATTAATACACAGAAGTGTAATATATCATACCTTTTTCCTAAGTGACATCGTTTTTGAAGAACCGACTACCTGGCTTGCTTTTAGAGCAACCAGACAGCCTGGTAGTTCCATATCTTTTTAACATCTTCACTTAATGTAATGCAGTCTCTAACCTCTCCTACACTGTTTGAGAGAATGTCTTTGAGATCAGAACTGCCACAGAAAATGCCACAAGTACCTCATTGTACTATGAAATAACAACTAGTATGAGCAAACTTTAGTCTGAATCTGGTCCACTGAACAATTCATCTAACTCATAGCCTACGCCAAGTTTTCACTTCCCTTCAGCCACTGCAAATCTGAATAGCAGTTGTGGACCAAATAGTTCTGAATGCTCCCTTTCAGCTGTCTTCCTCATCCCTCCCCACTTCCGGAACCACAGTGCCTTCCCCCAGTTATATATGATCTTCTGTACTCCATTATGATATGCACATCTAGCAATAAAAGAAGGCTACTTGTATATTCAGTACAGAACGAAGTATGAGGCACATCTGGTAAACTGACGAAATATGACTAAGACGTAGTTAACCTATTGCACGGAGCATCTGTTGTATGAAATTTTAACATGCTGCCTCCATAGGAGACTTATACTACCTGGGAATTTACCGTATCTCAGGGAAAAGGGTTGCAATAGGGGGCAAAACAAATATGGTGTGATTACAATCCAAGGTGCAGAGAAGATATTGAGAAATGAGTATAACTTCAATCTTATCAATAAACAGAATGCTAGAGAAACACAAAAAGGTGGGCAATAAGAGTTAAATGTGAATATTCAACTAAGCCAAGCTCATTGTTCATACAGCAAGAAGTGAATATGCAAAAATAGAGAAATAGAGAGGACTAGATTATTCCACAGTAGCAATTGCCATTAAAATCTACTATTGATTGCAAAGTTTCTGTAAAAACCACATTATGCTTAGTCATACTTGCCTGACTACTAAAAAAATCCTAAGAGCATTACCGTTTAAACCTAATAATAATTTAGCACATAGAAAGTGTACTGAAAAGTTACTCGAACAATATGAAGCGTGCAGAAGTGTTTTAAACTGCTAACAATTTGATTCTACATACCTCCAGTGACATATCAGCAGTGACCTCCATCAGCGAGGACCAGTTTTTAAGGACACCTGAAAACACAGATTCTACTAACAATAAAGGGACAGTACGATGTCCCAGACCACATTCCAAAGTGATCTGAACTGATTTCACTGCAATGTCAAATTTCTCTTGTTTCAGAACATGTTCACGGTCCTTAAAAGTTTCTGTTGCTTCTGTGGCTACATCAACACCAAGAAACCAAGCACTGCACTGATCTATAGGCTTCACTTGCCACAAATTCTCAGAAACTTCAGTTGCTGCTCCAGAATCCTCCTCTGCTGTTTTGGGTTTTATGGCAGCCATAATGGTCATCACAGTATTCAGAATTATTGGTGAGATCTTGAACAAAGAAAAAAAAAATCCTTTATAGCTCAAAACATTTTAAAACTGATTAACATAAAAAATACATGATAAATGGAAATGGCAAATAACTCTTGGGTTCTTCATACAGGTACACAGCATTAAAGACCCTTATAAGAGATGTAACTTAAATCCCAAGATAAAGAAACACAATCTTTTCGTGGATCTCGTCTTATTTTCCTTTCCTACAAAATTTCCCAATTCCTCCCTCACAATCCCACAGGCTCAAGAACAAAATTCTCACACTGGAATTTCACTTTTACAGATATGCAGTACTCCCATAACAGCAGTCAATATCAACCTTTTCCCTACTACATTGTAAAATATGAATTTATTTTTAAGATCTTTGAGGTGTTCAGAAAAGCATGTTTGCAGAGTTATGTACACCACCACTTCAATTAACAGTACAATACATTTGTCAAAAGCTTTATGCTTTCGAAACAATGTACTACTATTGCTTACACTCTAAGCCTTCACCACTGACCACCTTTTCAGATCACATATTCAAATTTGTGAACATTTTATAGGAGAATCAGCAAATTACATTCAGAAAGACCTCTACTACAAACACAATTATTAATTTACCTATTAAGAACAAGGTATTTCACATTGTATGTAATTCTGGAAATCATGTTTTAACAGCCTTAAATTTACATGCACTTGTACATATGCTCCTGCTTACAAGTCTCTCTGAAGAGAAAAATTGTGATGGTGGCGGTAGGGGGAAGGGTTGTTTCATAAATTTGGAATAAACTTATAGGAGAAATCCTAGTATCTGAAGTATTTAAATTAGTCCTTTTTTGCCAAGAGATTGCCAAAACAAGGAACATGCGATGTTTTTTTTCCAACACAGCTCTAAAACGGATAAATGCCTATTTCTGGAACTGAACTAATGGGGAAAATGGAAATTTTAAATAGCAATAAGTAAATTAAAAAAAACTAAGCTAAAGCTTAAGAGACACACCTGTTCTTTCAAAGACAGTTTTAATAATCTTACCTTTATAGTAAGTTCTTCTATTGTTACTACCACAGTTTGTAACCCTGAGACATGCATCATATTTTCCATGACCAAAGAACACGGCCGTAACACCTGAGTGAAAAATATAATTTGATTATTAAGGTAACTCCTGGAATCTAAACTTTTCAAATGGTCTTGTATTTTTTAATCCCGTAGGCCAAAGGGATGCTGATCCCATAAAATAACAACACATTTCAGAGTAACAGCATTCTTTCCATAGCATTACTGTGCTTCATTCCAGCATCCAAATTTGCACAAGAGCAATTTTGTACTGGAAGATTAGAAGTTAGTGAAACAAAAGCTCTTGACATAAAGCTTAAAAAACAGACAAAACAAAAACCCAAAACACACACAGACTAATGATATAGTTTCAAAAGCCCTAAATCCTTAAGAAAACTAAATGCATAAGGAAAGATACCATGTGCAAGATGAACCACACAGGCTACCCTTGTGGTTCAATGCTTCCTGCCAGGAGTATGTAGATGAAGTTCCAGACAATATGTTAATCAGCATACTCTACTACAACAAGTAAACTGACAGGCAGTAAACAAAGTTGCAGAGAGATATTCTTAGTCTTCAAAACCCCTCATACAATTTCTTCACTAAGAAACTTTTAATTTACAAATGCACTACACAGGTTTTAGACAGGGCTCTATGTGATGAAGTCTTGCACCTACTGATAAAAGATTCTCCTTTAAATGGCATACCACAGATGCCCAGTCCCCTCCTATCTTCATAATAATCAATGATATGAAAACTGGCTTTTCTGAGTGCTATGGACATGCCAACTAAAGGACACGCCTGCCAACAGTTTTCGTTACAAAAAACAAGTTTTCTTACCGTAGTAACACTCTTGTCTTTTTTTTGTTTGAGAAAGGCACAGGCCAACACTTTGAAGCCCTTCACTTGAGCAGTCATCCTTTGTGCAATCTTTCCAGATGTCAGAGAAAAGTCACATTGGAAGGAAACTTTTAAGGCAGGGGCATCAGCATTGGTCAAATTAGCAACAAATACTATTTCTGGATCCATGATCACAGCTTTTACTGTCATATTTGGTCGTACAGATATTTCTGTGAAAATAAGTAAAAAAAACCCTTCAATATAAAAGGTTTGAAAGCATTATTATGTACATAATACCTAAACAAAGCATAAAAATTGCTATATAATTTTAGAGGTACAAACTTAACAAAAAATGTCTCAATTTTTACAGGAATACTTTGCTGAAACTGAATATCACAGTGTCCACAAATCAGCAGCAAACTGGTCAGAAGTTTCATTTTGAAGAAATTTTTTGTTTCAATATGGTAAAAAGACAGTATTAGCTCTACAAACTGTAGTCAACCTAAGCACTGGCTCTACAAAGCTGGATGGTGCATTTCTTCCCCCTCTCTGGGATGATCTACGAACTCGGGAAGTCTCACTAGGCCTTAGCATAAGTGTAATGAGTTGGGAGGTTAAGCATCCCTTGACTGTACCAGGAACTCTTGCATGGCTAAGACAGGGAGCTGCATTTACTGTACCAATGACTCCTGTTGCCTGGTGGAGGCTGGCGATAGGAGTAGGGAAAATTAGTCATTTCCTGACAACTTTGGGATATATCTCAGTCCTCTCCTAACATCCCATATCTGAATCTTAAGTCATTCTCTGACAGACTTGGAGCCTTCCTTATCTGAATTTTAACTCACGTGAAACAGTACCAGTGCTACTGGAATCCCAGTAATTTGCTGATGACTAAAGCCAATCATCTCGCAAACCTATAAACAGCGGTACTAAGTGAGACCATTTGAGCTCTCCTGGACAGCAGCAGGCTGCGACCAGCATCTCCCTCTGAGTGGGATGCCTCTCAGAGCTCACAAACTCTTCAGCTGCAAAGATCAGAGGTCTGACGCTGAAAGCCGACAAGACTCAGGCTGATACTCTTCGCTCCTTGAGGCTCAACCCTTCGCCGGTTGAGAAAGATGTTGAAGCATTTGACATGAATATTTTCACTGATGCCTCTTTTATTTGCTTATGTATATCTCCATGTCTTTCTGCATGTGTGTGTGTACTAACCCAAATATTCTATAGCAAGTATATTACAAATATTGCTTTTCAATTCTATACTTAAATCACTGTCGTGAACATCATTCAACTGTGAAAGAATCTCAGGCTGCTATTATACTTATAATCCCTTTAGATATAAACCATTACCCAAGTCTGGGACTAGGAGTTGATCAAGCTGCACCTAAACTCCAACCTTGTGACTCAACATGAGGGTCTCCCCAACCTTTTTACATTCCCGGTATCTGTACAGATCACGAGAAATCAATTACAACTCAATTTTCCTTTATATGTTTCTCTTTTACCCTATTGCATCTTCAGTCTCTGTATACACAATTTTAGTTTGTTTCTAACTTAATTTTTCTGTGTACGTTTTATCCAGGTATCAAGCAACAAAGTGAACTTTGCCATTGAATTCTGCAAAGTCATACTTTTATAAATTCCTATTAGATCATGTTTGCTAATACCCTTGAAAGTCATTTTTTAAGCAGTCCAAAACACTCCATTTTGCAACAAAAGCCAAGTTGGAAATAGTTATCTTCTGTCTCAATACACAAGGTAACTTACTTTTTTAGAGTGAAGATTTACTAATTAAAACCAAATTAGCAATATACAATTTCTTGTCTGAATATCCACTCATTCTCCAAACAGAAGGAGAGAATTGTATTATATTTATCTCAGTTAAAAGCAAGACTCTCTAATCTAGTGATGGATCAAGTCACTTTGGTTCTCAACAATAGGCAGTATAGTGGCGTGTGACCCTCCTGCACACTAGGACTTATTACATGGGTTACTTGCACCCAACGCTTGCTAGAGATTATCAGAATATCACACCTATGCAATAGAACAGGTGCCAAGTTGAGGTTTGGTGCACTACAGGAAAATCAAAGAAAGCTAGATATCACTGGTTGCAGCCAGCAACATATTTGGGTAGTCCTGAGCAGCCCTTTCAAGTGCCATTTTTCTGGAGTGTGTACCGTCCCTCCCTCATCACAGGACTTGTGCATATCTCCAACAAGGGAAGAGGAGAGGAAGTGAACTGCTGACATCACTAGGGCAATTCACAAAACCTAAGGCTCACTCCTAACACTCTGCCAAACTGCACAAAAGGAAGGGAAGGCTGTTGGGAACTAGCTAGACAACACAACCCACAGATTAGTTGTGACCACAACTCAGGCAAGCCTAGCAATCACTTAAGACCAAATTAAAAAAAAAAAAAAAAAAAAACAAACCAAAAAAACCAAACCCTCAGAAGTGGTCTTTCTCGCCCTTGTTTCATGGTGCTTTACTTTCAGTCTTCAACCAAAGAGGAAAGCTGTTCAGCAAAAATTTAGTCTTCCATAACTGAACTGAAATAATAACCTACAGTTTCAAAATACACAACTTGCAAAAGTAAGGGTAAGACATTGTTCACCACCCACCTTTAAAGAGTAAGTTGGGTTTTTTACTTCCTTAACTACTATCTACATGGTGCTTTTTTACCCTAAGGATGCTTCCTTTGCAATATTACATGGGTAAAAATCCCATTTAGCATAATGATTTTCAATATTTAGTTCTGCTGGAGAGCACAACTTCACTACTCAACACAACAGTTCTAGAACTACTACTGCTTACAACAATTTATGGTATCAGTGGCCAATTTACACACTGTGAAGAATAAACTCATTTCTTAAGTCTGATAGCAAGATGGCATCTTGAAAACTGTCAGATAATTTATTTTCAGTTTGAAGTCTGTAAAGGAGGGGAGTAGGGGTGGGGGGTGGAAATCAGTTTTACAGACCTGTTTCTGGCTTGGATTTCCCAGAAGCAACATGCTTTAATTGGAACTGTGCAGATCTTTCAGTTGAGGATGTTGGCATTGAGTTAATGAAAAAATCTGCTACTATCAACAAAAACTCCACACTGGCACATATGTACAGCTTGTCCAGGACAGCAACGACTTCAGTTCCATTTTTATCCTGCTTATAGCTTATATCTATCATAGAACTGCCATTTGTGTCATCTTTCTTGTCTATCATTCTGGAAAAAAGTTTAATAAGAAATATTTCAAACATCATAACACATAGATCTAGAAAAACAAGGATGCGTAAACAGTGCCTTTTTTTCTCCCCATGGCACTTATAAGAATTATAACGTAAGCAATCAGTGTTTCCTCCTAAAATGAGAGGGTGTAGACTTCTCCAACAGAAGAGTAATTTCAATTTAAAGTTGGTGTGCTACAGTTTTGGAACTATGTATGTGGCATGTAACAATCAGCCTAAAGTTTCAGTGGATAGAACTCTCTGGCTGAGGCTGGTTGCTCTCTGCTCAGCTGTTCTACACAGTTTACTGTAATACTCAAGCCTCCCAGATTTTTGGAGAACCTGGGAAATCAACATATAAAAGAAGAAACTTGCTTACCATTATTAAAATTAAATCATTTATTGCTTTAGTGCACAGTCTGACAGGTAACAACTGACAGCCCTACTAAGTTTTATCAATCCCATGTGAAATGAAGTATAGAATAAGGAAACAGTCTTCCTCACAAGTTGCATGGAGGTTTTTCATTTCTGATGCACTCAAACTTACCTTGCAGTCACATTCTGAATTCCTTCTCTGAGATCATCCAGGGTACATGCCTTGAGTTTAACATTAATATCCAGTGAGCCATCCGAAAACATCTTCCCCGATGATGCCATTAGATGCAGTCGGAGTTCACCAAGGCATAATTTGTCACTATGCAGCGAAATCAGAGACTTCTACATAACAAGAAACAGTAGGAGTAGTTATCACAGAACAAAGTAATAAGCATGTTTCCCTTGCTGCTAGCCACATGCATTTTGATTCATGAACTGAAGGATCTGATTAGCCTGTTGCTGTCATCAGTCCTCCAATCATACAAATTGGTCCAAGAAACTCACTGAGAAAACAGAAAAAAACAGTTGGGTTGTAGTAAAGTTGTTTATTCACCACATTTCTTGCAGTTGTTCAAAATACATGACCAAAGGATAATCCATCTGAACTCTGAAGCTCCCACCAGAGGACCCCTCTGCTCCCATCACACGAACTCATTTACAACCAGAACCTTAGCAGTAAGCAGAATGGATATGAAGAAATTAAAATAAAATCCCGTTAGAGTGTGTTTCTTCCTTGTGATGCTCATTTCACAAGATTTTTTTAAATTATACACCCCTCATACAAAAAGCACCATAAATTCCTGCATTGTAGTTATTATAAATGCAAAGCTACCACATAATCATTATATACCAAGACTTAAACAGCAAGTGCCCTCACATCTGGACAAAGCATATTAAGTCATAAAAACAAGGCAACATTGCACATCTTTGTCTTCCATTTTCAGCATAGGAAGGATGTTCATTACTGCTCACACTCAGGGATACGTAGGAGGGAAGTATGGGCCATGTACATCTTGGGTCTGCTTACTAACTATATAGGCACCATGTATAGAACTAGCATCATCTAGCCTAGCAATTCCTGCCTTTCAAATTTGCATTTTTATTTTGGATAACTGGAATCAAGGCTTGAATAATCAAATCAAATGGTGGGTGGTTTTGGTTGGTTGGTTTATTATGTTTTTTTAGTGTGATTTTTAGAAATGCACTTACATCCTTCAAATTAAGGATGTTCTCCGCCCATAAACCTCAAGTTTCTGGGATAAATTGCATAAGCTCCATAAGGCAAGCATTACAAAACTAACACAACCAATGAAACTCTTTTACTATCCTGAGTTCTGTCCATGTGAGAATCCTAAGTTCCCCGCCCCATCTGTATGGTAAAAGCTTTGTCACAAACCTGATTCATATCGCTGTTGTAGAGAGTTACTGAAAGTGACTCAAAATTAAAGTCAAATTTAAGCGTTGTATAACATTCTGCAGAAGACTGAATTGTAGAAACATTTTTTGGTCCAAAAGCAAGAAGAGGACCTGTCAGTGAAAAGAAAATATTTTTACATTTCTTTAGAACATTGGGCTTGGGGGTGGTTTTCTGGCTTTGGGGTTGTTTTTTTTGTTGTTTGGGTTTTTTTTAAATTAAGATCAGGAAGTCACAAAAAGAAGAAAAGCTCTAAACCCGGAAGACTACTCAGAACAATTTGCACTTTTATTTACTCAGTATCACTTTGTTCTACTCAATGCATGCTAAATTTACCTAGCACAGAGTGGTTTAAGAACCTTAAAAAAAGCTGTCATTAATTTACTGCAGTCCTTCGTTCACTTTAATTAAGAACTACAGAAAGTACCGAGACTGCTCAAAGAGTTTGTACTACTCTTCCTTACAGTTTCTTCTCATAGTGTAACAAATTCAGCTATTGGTTGAACAGTAATTTTTTTGACATTGAGAATGTTAGGTTTTGGAGAAAAAAAGATTTTGACAAAGTGTTAATAATATTTCAACCTCAGACATATGCTGTTTACATTAACATGCTACTTGAATACTAGTAATATCCCTAATTGTTATAATTGTGCATTAACATTCTGGGGTAGTTGGTTTGGCTTTTTTCTTTTTTAAACCACGTCCAACTCTTACAAGTCCTTGGTATGGACTGAAGAATACCATCCTATAAAAGAATGGCAAAAAACACACTACAAAAACTTTAGACCATCAACAGCTCACACTTCATGTATGTGCATACATTCTTATTTATAACTTTTCATATACACAATACATATGTAACAAATTAAGAAAAAGAATTTATCTATACACATTTAAGTGCATCAGATAAATATAATGTTTGACTTCGCAAATAGCCCTATGCATAAACGTACTCAGCTTTTGAATTGAACATACCTTCACAGAAATCAGATTCATTTGGAACTTTCCCTTTTTTAAGCATCTGTGTATCTTCTATGTTCTCATGCACAGTATTTGGCTGGGAAGAAGCCCCTCCAAGGTTTTCAAGTAAAATTTTCATGACAACAGTTAGATCATCTTCACTGAGTGCTATCTGTAAAGTGATAAACCCACAACTTCATTTTTTGTGACGCTATTTCTTTCCAACACAGTATGCAAAAGGTGAGAAGAAAAAACACGCTGCTTCCACCATAAACAAGCTGTCTAGTCAAAATGATCCTGGCCAAAACGCCCTAAGTAATTTGCCCATTTTTCCTAAAATAACTTTTGTTACTTGTTATGAACAGGAGTTACAACAAGAACTAACACTCCCCGTGATACACTTTTTAGTCTTGTAAGGCTCTTCACCTGCTAGAAATATGAGTAACTGATGATCATAAGCACTTCTTAACAATTCAGTAATCCAGAAACATAACCAGATAACATTAAAGCCAAGATTTACATTGTATACGCTACAGCAACCGTCATTCAGTAGGCCTTTAAAGAGTTAATGAATCTGAATTCAATTATATATAACATGATTGTGAAAAAATTAAGCAGTAATAAGTGACAAAATGCAGTCACTTAGCCCATAATACAAAGCCTTAGAATATTTTTTCTTCTTTTTTTTTTTTTTTTTTTTTTTTTACTGGTACTCCTTCAATATCTTATTCCTCTGTGCTTCACCAGTGTTACATTTGGCCACAGCACTGATACAGGAATGAAACAGGGCTTATGAACAAAAGAGAAAGTAAAACCCTCCCTCTTCAAAGATAACAACCATAATTTTGAACTCTTGTATATTAGAGAACCACATCTATCCTTTTAATTTCTAATAAATCTACTTAACACTCAAACAACCTGAATATTACAGATTAAACAATTTAAAATCTTAAATCTAGATTTTACATGCTAACTCAACAGATAACCTCAATGACTTTACTGACTGTTGAGTCAAAGGATAGCCCCAACAGACCCCCAGGAAAATAAAAATAGGTTTTATTCCATTTGTATGCAGCTACACCAAAATTATTCATTATACAATATCAAAACCCTAACAGATCTATAAACGGGACAGTCATGCTGGAAGTCTTCTAACGTTCTGTAAAAAATATAAATTGCAACAGGTTTGCAAGCTCCTTAATGAGGCTAAGTACTATTCTGAGAATATACATAACTTTAGATGCAGCTCTGATTTGCCATGACGTTACCTGCATTGGTTTTAGGTCTCCTTTGATACCAATTGTTGGGGTTTTATGATACCAAGTTGCTGCTAAATTTCTCTGGACCAGCAAAGTCAAACTGACTGGATGCAGAATTTCAGAATCTGGTTGAGAATCTGTGGATATAATGCACCTACAAAAGACAGTGGAAGCAGCAGAGGAAATATAGTCAGTAGTTGCATAATCACAATTAATATTATACCAATCTAGAGAATTACAGGTATACTTATTTTTAAATTAATAATAATGTGTGCTTACATGCACTTATGCCCAGGTATGCAGTTAAGATGAACTCAGTTGCTACCCTATCATTCTTTTCCTTCCAAGAAGTTTTAGAGATTGTGGACATGTGCCTCTATCTAAAAGCACTCCTAAACTTAGTTGGGGGGTATTGGGTGTGTGTGTGTGTTTGATTTTAGTATGTTTTTATCACCTATCATCTTTAAATGATAGAACAATGCTGCATACGGAACATAGACCCATTTTCTTTAAGAACACTTTACAACTCAGAAGAAAACTCCATGTATACCTTGATAATTTCAAATGAGTTAGCTGTACATCCATGTTGTCAATGACTGGAGGAAGAGAAGATTCATCTGAAGACACCAGCTTGAATTCATTCTGAACTCTGATTAAGCCAAGATCAGCTACCAAAGCATTATATGAAGTTGAAGATTCAGGAATAACTATAACAGGAGCTTTCAAGTTGACATCCATTAAGAGGCGGAAGCTCTTTTTAGCAAAGTCTTTCACACTGGAAGCAGCCATTTCTGCTGCCTGGACGGTGACTGCAGTCAGGGCTTCTTGTGCCGTTTGGAAATTGTTTAGGAAGTTCTATTGATAGGTAGTGAAAAAAGTAAGAGTTCTATGAGAGCAAATAAGCCTTATAAAAAAAGGCAAGCCTCAGGCAAAATGTAAGTTTAAAAAAAATAGTACAGCTGTGGCAGAAAAATGAAACTTCTAATTCAACCATGGAAGTTTCAAAAGAGAAAAAGCTTAAAATCATGCACAAGCTAAGACACTGCTTACCGATTTAATTTTTAAAATATTAAAGCTATCAACTCAATTCATTACTTGTTTTGTTAACCTTCTCCTTATTTGGCATTCCTCCATAAAGCAGTGCAACTTAAGTAACACTTCTTCAGCAAAACACTTCTATATGCTTGTAGATCAGCTCACCACAAGACACAGGTCACAAAGAGCTGATTACATTTTATTTTATTAAAAATTTTTGATGTCAAGAAAAGAACTAAAACTAGTGTCTTACCAAGAGAGACATAAAGAATTTATGCAGGTAAATTATTTGGATGCAGCCCACTTTCAGAGACATTTTGCCATCCACCCTTGACATATCAACATAGGCTTCCCCTGCAGTAGCATCTGGATAAAGTGACATGTGAAATCTAAACACTTCATCTCCCATTATGGAGACAGCCTAGAAAATTAAGTCCATATAGTTAATACTCCCAGGCAGTAATCTGTGATAGAATTATTGCTTAAGTTATCAAACAAGAAATATTTCCACAAAAAGATCAACTGGAACTTATCAGCAATACTTGACACATATGCTAAGCAGAAAAGGAAATTGAATCAGCTATTTTATGGTATGTCTCTTCTCAGTTATCTATAGTCCATTTTATATTTAACCCATGCTACTTAGAATTAAACACATCAATGCAAACATGATTAAAGAGAATTAAATATTAAATTAAAGCATGTTTTGCTTCCCTGAGATAAAGGAAATTAAGCTATGAAATTTTGCTTAATATTTGGTACATTACATTGTACTTAGTATTATACAACACAGCAAATCAACTACAGTGCTGCCATTAAATAACTTAAAGGACTAGGTCTTTTTGTTTGTTTACAATCTGCACAACACATCACCTTTTTATGGATTGTTTTTGGATCAACATTTGTAATTACTATGTCCTCAAGTCTGGAGAACACTTTAATCTTTTTAGGTTTCATAGCTACAGATGCATCCATTCCTGATTTGAGACAAAAGGAAGAAGATAGCAAATTGTTGAAGTGCATTTGTTAAGTAAACACTTTTAAAAAAAGAAGCATTATGTATTACTGAATATAAAGAATAAGAATAGCTTAAAATCCAGCATTGTACTATGTAAGAACCAATGCTAAGCCCAAGACACATGACCTTACTACACATGACAAATTTGCCAACGTAAATTGACTCTAAGACTAGAGTAAAAATTCCCAACACTATCTAGGGTCTAGCTATTAAAAAATGGAAGCTTGTGTTATTTATAACATAGTGCCTTCATTTGTTTTCATTTTACTCTACTTAGAAATTAATTGCCTTCTTTTTCCGAGTCAAACATTTTCTTCCCTTGCAGGCATTTTCACTACTAAAATACTTTACTGCAATCATATCATACAATCAAAATGTATTCAAACATATGTTAGAGGCATCTACAGTGCACACACTAGCCTTTCAGAGGCGAATGAAGGAGGGGAATAATGTATTTCTTGCTACAACCAACTAATCTAATATTTAAATAAAAACCCTTTACCTTGTATTCTAATGTCTGCAATTCTACAGGTCTGATCACACACTGTAATTCTGAATGCATTTAGCTTTGCAGTGAGTTTTAATTCACAGGTATCATCATGGGCTGCATTACTAGACACTGGATAGGAAACACAAGAGACATACAAGAACTTCATTATAAGTCAATTTTTTAAAATAAATGTTAGATTATTCATTTTACACATATATGAACTATTCCAAAAGCAACTGCAGTTATTCCCTAAAAGATACTGCTAATTTTCAGTCAAGACATGAAATAAGTCTTTAATTAACACAGTCTTCTGGCACAAGAACAGTCACCGACTAATACAGGAAAACAACAATCAAGATTATGGGTTTTTTCTCCTCATTAACATCTAGTTTTCATGCAGTGGTATGCTGCATACAGTGTACATTTCATTATTTGAAACACTGTCTCACATGAGAAATGTTCCTTTTTGTATAAAGTAGCAAGGCCAATTTAGGCATATTAGGTGAAAAAATGTTTCTGCAGCAAAACTGAAGGTGCTTGCAGAACACAAAAATGTAACAGCCAGTCACTGTAAACTCAATCCCAAGAGATTTAGGTTTAGAAAACCTTGAATTTCCCAAACACTACAAACACATGCATCAGCCACACAGGACCTGACTAAACATTCTTAAGGAGCTTCCATATAAAAACCTCCTACTATTTCAAGGTTACAGATACCTTTTTTAAAAATAAGCACAACACCCTCAATTCAGAACTTCTCTTTGCTTCCCCAGGGCTCAAGAATGTCTGTTTTCTGCTACGTAAGCACTCTTTAGAGCCTTCAGATTGGAAAGAAACAAAGTTGTGACACTGATGCTTTGGAAAGGCTTTGGTACTGTTCACTGCAGCATCATTTATTCGACTTTGATTATAAAAGTCAGACCACTACCTAGGAAAAAGTTACATTGAGTAAGGAGAACTTGTAAAATTAAGCAACAGCAAAAATATCTGGCTTTTTTTTAAATGAGATTATTTTCTCGCCATGTACAGTTGTGCATGCCTTGTTTTTCCACCAAATAGACTGCAATGCTGCCACCTGAAATGGTATCCTTTGAAACCAAAGGCTAGATGCTGTTAAGCAACAAAAGCATGGCCTTTCTAATACCGCATTACCTGGTCTAAGAGTACTTCCTTTTTCTTGTTCTTTCATTTGAGGCTTGTAGTCTGATGCTTTACCAGTACTGGGAAGACCACCCGATGGAACACTGAATGTGAGAAAACTCATGATGGAAAGCAAAGCCTCTGTGTGAAGTACTATATCCAAACATGAAAAGATGACCTAAAATGAGGGCAAGGAGACAAAGTAACATTGTTATTTAGTAGCAGTCTGCTGCATAACAACTCAGAGTTACTGCCATCGCACTAAGAAAAAAGTGTCTTGCTCAGTTTCACAAGTATCTCACCCTTCTATCTCCTTCAACTTAACACCACACAAGCTCCAGAACAGACGAGGGAGCTATGGATGGGAAGCTTAAAACAGCTACAGAGGAACTATGCCAATCTAAAAATTGATGCTTCACGTGGTTATGCTTTTTCGGTAAGCTCTGTTAAGACTCCTGCATTTCATTGGGGACTATTAAGCACTTTGGCTGACATCTTCATAACCATGGATAGCAAGTGGTATTCTAGTAGGTATGATACAACAAAACAAGAAGATTCAAAATTTGCAATCAGAACAGAAAGTACATGATACTACTCAAACCAATATTACTTAGTAAAACCTAGCATCAGCTAGGTGACTTTTCCTAGCCCAAAGCAACTCTTGGTAAATGCTGGTTTTACTGATACATTAAGGGATGTCAGATTTCTTGACTCTAAAGTAGTCCAGCCACTTCAAATTCCACATGTGGCTGTCAAGAAGCAAGCTCCATCCATCACTACTACTTTAAGGGAAACATTTTAAAAGCAAAATGACCTGCTTACTTCAGAAGTCACTGAAGCCATAGGAAACTACACATGAATAGTTGCTTTCAGGAAAAGTAAAAAAAGGATTGATTGAACACAAGACCTCTGAGAATGCTTGTTTGACATTTCACCTCACATCAACTCCACAGTTACGAACTTTCAAGCTCTGAAACACAAGGCCTTCATTTCACATGCTGCTAAGTGTATCATGCCAGAAATAAAACACATCCTACAGGACTCAGTTAGAAATATGTCCTTCTAAATTTTAACTAGCTAAAAATGTACAGCTCTTAAGTAAAAAATTTCATACACTAATGTGATGGGTTGACTCTGGCTGGACACCAGGTGCCCACCAAAGCCGTTCTATCACTCCCCCATCCTCAGCTGGACAGGGGAGAGAAAAATATAACAAAAACTTGCGGGTCGAGATAAGGACAGGAGAGATCATTCACTAATTACCGTCACGGGCAAAACAGACTCAGCTTAGGGAAAATTAGCTCAATTTATTACAAATCAGCCAGAGTAAGGTAATGAGAAATAAAACGAAATCTCAGAACACCTTCCCACCACCCCTCCCTTCTTCCCGGGCACAACTTCACTCCCGGATTTCTCCACCAAACCCCCCCAGCGGCACAAGGGGGACAGGGATGGGGTTTACGGTCATCACATGTTATTTTCTGCCGCTTCACCTCCTCAGGGTGAGGGCTCATCACGCTCTTCCCCCGCTCCAGCGTGGGGTCCCACCCACGGGGTCAGTCCTCCATGAACGTCTCCAACGTGGGCCATTCCCACGGGCTGCAGTTCTTCACGAACTGCTCCAGCATGGGTCCTTTCCACGGTGTGCAGTCCTTCAGGAGCACACTGCTCCAGCGCGGGTCCCTCACGAGGTCACAAGTCCTGCCAGAAAACCTGCTCCACGGGCTCCTCTCTCCGCAGATCCGCAGGTCCTACCAGGAACCTGCTCCAGCGCAGGGTTCCCACGGGGTCACAGCCTCCTTCGGGAACCCACCTGCTCCGGCGTGGGGTCCTCCACGGGCTGCAGGTGGAGATCTGCTCCACCGTGGACCTCCCTGGACTGCAGGGGGACAGCCTGCCTCACCAGGGTCTTCACCACGGGCTGCAGGGGAATCTTCGCTCCGGCGCCTGGAGCATCTCCTCCCCCTCCTTCTTCACTGACCTTGGTGTCCGCAGGCTTGTTTCTCTTACATGTTCTCACTCCTCTCTCCAGCGGCTGTTTCTCACTCTCCCAACTTTTTTCCTTCTTAAAAATGTTATCACAGAGGCGTTACCACTATCACTGATTGGCTTGGCCTTGGCCGGCAGCGGGTCCGTCTCAGAGCCGACTGGTATGGGCTCGCTCTCTCTCGAACACAGGGGAAGCTTCCAGCAGCTTCTTACAGAAGCCACCCCTGTAACCCCCCCTCGCTACCAAAACCTTGCCACATAAAACCAATACAACTAAATACTTCTGTAAAAAAAAAAATAATAATCTTTTTTCCTCCTGGATTTCTCTTTGAAGTAGTTAAATATAAAGGAGTAAGCTATAACGAATAGAGAGTCAGGGGTTTGGGTTGGTCTTGGGTGTTGTTTTTTTCCCCTCTTCAATGAGAGGAGAAAAAATGGACAACCAGCAAGTTTACACAGCTGTTACTATTTGAGAAGCTTAAAAAAAATTAAATACATCCAGTACTTACATTGATGTTTTGCTTGGTGCTTCTATAAGTAGTAACAAAATCTGGTCCATCAGCATCAGCCTAAAGGAAGAAAAAAAGCCCAAGCACACAGTCAGTCTCTATTGAGTTAACTGAAATAACTGAATATCACACACACAAGGATTATTCCCATTGCAAAAGAAAACAAACAAAAGTGATGAAGCCTGAAGAAACAAGTTCTCTAAATGAAGCACATGATCAAGGCAACCAGCAACAACCAAGGCAACAACGATCAAGGGGTACTCGCAATGCTCTGCTCAGTGACATTTTATAGCACATATTTTGTTAAAGTTCAACTGGCTGCTTACAAAATTTTCTCTTAGCTAGGATCTATTTAAACTGGATCAATTTATGCTTAGTACTATGTCAGAACAAATTAACTTGTTTTTCTCTATAAAAATTACATCATTATAGATAAGAGTATGAGTAGCCCACTGGTTCTACAACCTATCAGATACCCAAGTATTCTTGCAGTTTTTGAATGGCACTTTTTTTTTTTAAATAAAAGCTCAATAACTAGCTACCAACATATCACCCCAATGCTAGTTTTACCAGCTGTAGAGAGCCACCTATCACTTACGTAGGCAAAGACTATCTCACCTATCAAGTTTCACAAAAGTAGTAATCTGTATTGTTCACAGAGAAGAAACATTTGGCTTCACCAGTGATTTCAGTAATTGTGTTGACTTATGAAGTAAGCACTATATGGAAGCAGTGGAGAGTGAAATGAAATGGTAAGTTGAAAAATGGGTATTTGGGAAAAGACCTAGATAAGTTTTAGACACAAATCCTACAGGTTTTAAAAACAAGCAAAAAAAAAAATCTAACACAGGCTAAGTATGGAAGCCTTATTTTACTCCCCAAAAAAACTTAGTTAAAAGGTACTGAAACCTTAACATATTCCATTTTCAGAAGATGTTCATCTGTCTCACTCGAAGAATTAATAATGCAAAGAGGATCTCCTTTTGAGTCTGCAAATAAAGAAATAAAACTGTACAGTATTTCCACTCACAAGCTTTACTCCACCTATGGAATGCCTCCATGCTAATTCTTGATTATATACTAATTATATACTATTCTTGCTGAAATAGCAAAGGTAAACATCTCTTTTCACTGAGAAGCTGCAGATTAAGCATCAACTTGTAAAATGCTGTATTTGCTTTGCTTTTTTTTTTTTTTAATTAAACTAATCAAAATTAACTTATCTTGGTCCTGAAAGCAGATTCAAAATTGGAAAACTATTTGCCTTCCTATCTTTGTGGGTTTATATTCAAAACCATACTTTTCTACTTTGAATACATGGCTATTTCAGTTATTACTTCAGTATCACTTTGAAATGTTACATGACCAATCAAGGAAGCATGCTGTATTTCCATTGCTGCCAGAACTGGTCATAAAGCACAGATTCAGAAGCTCATCAAAACACTCTGAATAGATAAAATACTTCTCAGGAATGACCATTCCCACTCAAAGCAGTCAACTAACTCAAATTAACTCAAGCTAAACCTACCAACAGGAGTAGAACTTGGTATCAGGTAAAATAGATCAATTGAATCTAAATTACACAGGACAGCATCATTAAGTGAATTTGGCATGTAACCTCCTGCCCTTTCTCCCCCCCCCTCCAGTAATTATTGTTATTTTTGACCATGCTATCCTCTGTCTACAAAAGCTGATTGCACACACCGTAATGACTGCATACTAGTTTTCCAGAAGACTTACCATTTATTTCAATGCATGTCATCATAATTTTTTTCAGATATGCTGCTGCAGTTAATTCATGATTTCTAATTTTGGTTTCAGTTCCAAGCTGTAGCACGGTTAGAATATGTAATGGATATCTCTCCTTCTGAACCTGCTTCATCAAGGTTATTACAACCTTGAATATGGAAAGGGAAATAAGTTCACTATTTCAGTAAAGCTGTCCAGATGTTACAGCATGCAGTTATAACTGGGCATTATCTCCTCAGCTAAGCTTCAAAAGCAGTATTAATCTAGACATTTTGCCTTCTCACAAAGAAAATCTACAACACCAGTTTGTTAAAGATTTCCCCCCCACACCCTGTTCCTCTTGGCCAAGCAACCAATCACTTCTTAACTCCATCAACAACAAAATAAAAATACCAAGTCTATTAATTTGTCTAGAATTCAACTTTGTTGACCTAGCAATATATCTTTACCTTGTCAAGCTATGCTTCAGTTTTATAATCAGACACTACACAGGGCTACAGAGTTTGAATATGGAAAAAACAGTTACTACAGATCATACTGGTTTGGAAAAAAGGGCAGTAGATAACAGATAGCAACATGTATCGATCTTTGAATATCTGATGCTATGCAAGTAATAATTAAGGACACAGAAATACTTCAACATTACAATTCTTCATTTACAGAAGATTTTAAGCATTACACTAATTTGAATGTTGAGAATGAGAAAAGACTTGTGTTTCTAAATGCAGCTGAAAATTAAAGTAGAACTAGATATAGTTATTAATGAACAATGTTAATTTCAGTGTAATTATTTCATGAGGCAATTATCTTCCATTCTTGTGAACTAAAAATAGTGCCTCAACCTAACAATTTACCACACAAGGAATTTAAAGAATTCAAGTTTGTCAATACTTTGTCTGCATCATTATGTAGCATAGTCTTTGTGCACTAACAAATTAGCATTTTATCATTAACCACCCAACATATACAGTCCACAGACAATGTGGACACTATCTTAGTAAAAACTTTCATGTGAAGCTTGTGTAAAACTCTATTAAACAAGACAGAACTGTTCATCAGATATATTAAATAAGACAACATGGAGCACTACAGGCTCAGTCCTACCATAAAAAAAAATTCTTCACAGCCAAGACACCAAATCTGAAAGTTAGAAACTGTCAAAGGTACTAGGGATATACATTGGATAACTACGTGCTGTTTATTAACAGGCACCTCATCAGCCAATTGCAACTGTAATTCTGCAAAAAGTGAGAAAACCCCAAAGCTGGGATGGTATCAGCTTGCTACCTGTCTACACTTCAGCTGTGGGACAAGTATTTCTAATGCCCTTAAAACTAAGTTTTCTTGTATGATTTCATATCACTCACACAGAATATGTTTCCCTGGTGGCTGGAAATAGGAGGAATTCTCTAGTCTTTGGAAGCTACTCTCACTCAGCAATAGAATAGTTTTGGGTTTGAAGGCATTTTTTTCCTTTCTAAAAAAATAGGAACCCAGATTTTGCATTGGACAAAAATTACACATGCACAAAAAACAAAACCCAAAAATCCAACAACAAACAAACAACAAACCTCATAGTTACTTAAAATAACATGCATACCCAAGCCATTTGGTCTGACTCTTGAAAAAATTAAAGGCCATGCTGAGCTCGTCACACTTAAGTATCACAGACATCTTCAAAGAAAAAACAGGCTTGGAAAATTTCTTATGCATAGGTATCTTTGTTAACTGATTGCTTGTGTGTTTTCCCAGTACTTCACCTAGAACCTAACCTTCAGATGTAGTATCTAAGGCAAAAAAACCAGTTCTAGCTTAACTGTTTCAGGTGGTTTGTTATTAGGAGAATCATATGCAGCATTATGAAGGATTAAGGCTCGGTGAGTGCAGAATATCTAAAAGAAGTCATGTTTTCCCTGTTAGATATATTGTGTATGTTAAATATTCTATAAATACATTCACATAATATACACAAAAGAAAACAGCTAAAGAAACAGCTGAAGAATGAGTTCTGTGGGGGTTTTTTGTTTGGTTTCTTTCTGTTGATATGTACCATCTTCTTTAAACAGTTAAAATGGCCCACTACTTCTAAGAAACAGACATGAGTACTGGATTCAGTAACAATAAATGTTACAGATGAATACATACCTCTTTGATTTCAAAATTAAGTAGTATATTGATTACATCTTCATTTAATGTTCTTTTTCTCTTTTCAGACAACATTCCTTCTGGAACACTCTTATCCTGCATCAAAACCAATTTCTCCATTTCTTTGGTTTTACCTGAAGCATTCATTGAATTGGTTAACTTCTGAAGTTGCCACTATTTGTTTAGCTCAAGAAACATATCCAATTCTTTTATTCATTTAGATGGCTTATGTTCATCTAAGATAAGCTAGCAACATTTCCACAAGCAGAGCCTTTGACTTCAGAGCAAAGGAAATAGAAACATGTTCTGGCAACAAGACGACTCTGACATCTCAATATCTTGCTAGTTCCATGACAATTTAGCTAACACAATTACCAAATTTTGTCTTGTAATGTTTCCACTTTTTTGAAGTATTAAAGTATGAACACTGTCCTTGCAAAATTAAAAAGAGGAGTTTATCACTTACACATCATACTCTCAGATCTAAGCCTGCTTTCCAGATAATAAATGCTTTTCATTTTTCCTAAAAGCTAACACACTTAACATTCATGACAAATAAATTCCATCTCTGACCTTCCTTTTGCAGTACTGATTTTGCATGAGTGAGTTTGTCTTCTGCTTCACCAAGGTTTTCCGTCAATACTTTGAGGAAGACATTCAAATCCTCTTGACTTAACACAACCTACAAAATTGCATATCACAGTTCTCAGGAAAAACACACTGTTCTTTAAGCTTACCACTAGCTAGCAAAGCAGAACAATGTTTCCTGCCAAGAAGAGTGCTTATTTACAGGTATTTTGTCAGCAGCATCATCCCTTGAATAACAAAATGAAATTCTTTTAACTGCTTACTGTTAAAGGATTAGGAGATTAAAGAAGATTATGACTTCTAAAGTTGTATCAATATATAATTCAGCCTTTATTTAGCGTATCTATGCTTTTAATACTTTCCTGTAGATGACATGCTACTTCATGATATTTGAATTCCAGTTTTACCCAAGATGTACCTGGTATTTTCTTTCACAGTATATAAATTGCCACAAAACACAACTATCATGAGGTCATTCAAGGGAGGTAGGAAGTTATGAAGCTGGAGTCACTAAGGCAAATATTTGCATAAATTTAAATTCCTCTCAAGAAGATTCCATTTAAAAAAAAAAAACAACAAAAAACAAACAAAAAAACCCCAAAACACACCTGAAAAAAAGACTTGCTCAGAGAACGGGTCACAAAAACATTTGATTTAAGCTGGTCCTGCCTTGTGGCAGGGATTAAACAAGACTCCCTGACATCTTTTCAGTTTTCTCTCTTCTTTCTCTCAGTTTAATAAAGGTACACAGCAGTTCAGGTGTTTTATATGACACTTTCAAACCTCGACATTCACACAGGCAGTTTAAACCCTGTTGACATCCCTGAAACTAACTCCACAACTACTAAAAATTTGCAGCTTGTTGCACCCTTGTGTCCAGAAGTAACATAAAGGTTAGTCTTACATTAACTGTTATCACAAGCCTCTCACCACCTTCTTTTCATAAGACTTACATTCATTGTATCCAGATACCCCGTGATCTCCAATACTGGTAATTTGTGAAACCAAGCTGCAGACAGATTTCGTTTCACTGACAGGCTTAAATTAATAGGGTGAAGTATCTGAATGTCTGGATGTGACAAACCTGTCTCCATAGTGGTCCTTAAAACAAACAGAAAAAAACCCAAAACACATGGTGGGAAAGTTAGAAGTTAAGTCATACATTACATTTTCTAAATAACATCTTAAAATCTCAAATGTAATATAATATCTCTTTAGGTTTAAATGGCTTCCTGAGAGGAACAGTATCTTATTTTACTACTGATTTATTTGCCCTTAAGATAACAGGTTATTATTTTAACACCATATATTTGACACAGTCACTAACCGTGGTTTCTAAGCAAGTAGATTAATACCCTATAGAGTATTATTATTACCAATTAGTTCAAGCATTACTTAGTAAAGTGCACTTTACCTAGACAGTTTCAGCTTTGTCAGCTGCACGTCCATTTTGTCAATGACTGGAGGGAGCAAACTGCCTTCTGAAGACACCAAGCTAAACTGGTTCTGAACCTTAATCAAGCCAAGATCTACTACTATAGCATTGGGGGAAACTGAGGACTGAGGAATGACTATAACTGGTGCTTTCAAGTGAATGTCCATGGCAAGTCGAAAACTCCTTTGAGCCAGGTCTTTTACACTGGTAGCGGCCTTTTCTGCAGCTTGGACTGTAGCAGCACTCAGTGCCTCCTTAGCTGTTTGAAAGTTGTTCAGGAAGGTCTAGAATAAGCGGTTGAAAAGAAAGGAGAGATGTCTGTAAACAGTTTTTTAATCTGAATTACTCTCTTATTTTACGACATCAACCACTAATTATGCTGCCTACTGTGTTAGATTTTTCCCTGGGGAAAGACAACTGAGTGCCTTCTGTCATGACCTCTAATAAAGGGTCAAAAACATACTGACCAGTACAATCCACTCATTTTAAACTCATCTCTACTTTTTTGTCCTTCATTAGCTACAAGATTCCTTTACCTCATTAGCTTTTGGGGACATATATTGTTTTTAGAGCCCTTCTTTGCCCCCAGTGAATATTAATTCCTATTAAAGCCAGTACTGAATGACAGAAAGCCCACTAGTGCTTTGTTGAAAAAGCCCCCATTAGAATACTTGATGAGGGTACAAATATTTACATTGATTAATTTGCAGTCCTCATAGCATCTAACCTTGCAGAAAATTTTGCCTCTAATGTTAGCTCAGATGTTTGCAGTGAACTCAGGTTTTTGCCAGGGTGGAAAAGGCAGCAAACATAAAACCCCCAAAATACCTTAATAACACCAAGCTTTTCTCTATTTGCAAAGTAGAGGGTGGGAAGTGACCCACTTGCACTGTGTTAGTTTTTTGAAATTCAAACCAGTTAAAGCTTACTTATCAAAGCTTTTAATAGCACACATGAAAAATTAAGCCTATCCTTTCTCTTTCAGAAATTTAAGTTACCACTTGTACTGAGGACACAAACAAGGAAGACTAATTTGAGAATGAAGCAGAAACATACAAAGGAAAAAAAGACTTACCAGAAGAGACATGAGAAATTTGTGAAGGTATACTATTTGAATACAGCCTACTTTCAAAGATACAGTACCATCCACTTTTGACATGTCAGTGTAGGCTTCTCCCTCCGTAGCATATGGATCTAATGTCAGATTGAAACTGAAAACTTCATCTCCTACTATAGACACAGCCTAGAAAGAGAGAAAGAGTACCTACCAGCCATCAGCAGCTTCTAAAAAGGTACTTAACAAAAAGAAAAACTAAATATATCATCAGCCTATCAGATGTACAAGTTAGATTTTTTTATTTTTATTTTTTTTAATCTTTTTGGACATCCATTATTCTAATATGAAAACTATGCTTTACCACGGATCTTATTTGAAAAGAGATATTCAAGATATATGAAATATTTTTAAAAGAGTGGAATAAGAATATGTATTACATTTCACTTTTATACACACAAAACTAACGAAGAACCAAGTAAAACTTAAAATCTTGTAGTTGCGTACTTTTTTATGAAGGGTCCTTGAATCAACATCTGTGACAACTATGTCTTTAAGTCGGGCAAAGAATACAGTGTGACTTGGCTGAAGGAGAAGAGATGAGTCAAGACCTGTGAAGTATAAAGAGAGAAACAGTAGTATTGCATAACAGAAGTAACACTCATTTTCAGGATGGGGACACACAACACCAACAGAGGAAATGAGAAAAGTTACAGAAATTATGCATTGCAACAAACAATTACTTTGTTAATAGTTTGCTAAATTTAACAAAGATTTAAAAAAAAAACCACAAAGAATACCTAAACACACTTGATTCTTTCCTGTTTCCAGATGAAGCCAGTTACCACATCCCTTGCTGAAGGGACTGTAAATAAAAGAGCTCTATTCAATCCAAGGCATTTTAGTCTCCCTGTATCCATATCAGAAAAAAAGTAATTCCCCAACTACGATAAATTCTCCAAAACAAAAAAAAAAGAAGTATTGTAAGTTCTGGAAATAGAGACTTTTTGCTTTTTATCAGTCAGACACAGAAGATAAGTATATTGTCTAGAGTTCATACCCAAGTCCATACACTATGCTGTCTGTTATTAAGCTTTGAGAATGTGACCATACTACAGCTTTGAATAAAACAAAATAGAAATTCTAACACAGGTACTGTCTCAATACCAATCATCTCTGGAAAAAAATGAGCTACTACTAATAGAAAAATATTCAAACAATAATCCGTCTCTTAATAACCAAGCTACTGAGATTTTCTATCAAAAAAGATGTTACTATACTGTATTTTTGCATACAGAATCTTGTGTGAATACATCATATGATTTAGAGACGGGCAAAAGCAAGAGACTTTTTATGAACTGTATTACATACTGTTGTATATCACACATTCTTAAATATTCATACCAAGAGAGAGTTTTGGCAGCTATTAGGATGGCAGCTATAGCCAAACTTGGAAGTGAAACTTCCACCCACCCTCAAAATTATTGATAGCCCCTCTGAGGGGTGAAAAAGAATCAAGAAAACAAAACCAAAACAAGAAACCTGAATAAACACTAGAAGTTCAAAACCAAAGAAAACCGTTTTAAGGGGGTTTTTATCCTAAATAATTCAGGTATAGCAGAAAAATATTCAAAGCTTAGTACAACATGAAAAGCCACCCATAATCAAATTCCTTCAAAATATGAACATAATTACCTGAAGAATAATATATCATGCTTTTCTAGCTGGAGGCCAAAACATTATGACAGACTAGAAGACTGACTTTGAAAACAATACCACAAGCCATGTTTGTACAGAACACAATTAAAAAAAAAAAGTCAGATGCTGAAAATTTACACCTTAAATATCTTTTAGTCTAATTACTAGCAGTTACTCTGAAACTAAATTACTAGATCAGTTACTACTAACAAAGAATTGAATACCTTGTATCTTGATCTCTGCAATGTTCTTTTTTTCATCACAAATATTTAAACAGAAGGCATCCAGCTTGGCAAAAAGCTTGAAGTCAAAGATATCCTTATCCTTCAAAGGTCTAGCCACTAGAAGTGAGAGAAATGGGGATTTTCAAGGTACATATAATTCATATTCTCACTTGAACTCCTGAGCATATCTGAGGGTTGTTTTGGTCTGGGGGTGGTTGGCATTCAGATGACTTAGTTTTATTTCCTATAGTTTCTTTCATCACCACTATCATGATTAAGTCTATAACATCCCATCTTAGAGCAACAAGTCTTCCTCTGAAGGCAACTCTACTGATAAGAGTAAAACATGCCAGCATTTGCTTGTAATTCTATGTCTGATATTACCCCATCTAGTGATGGCTCTCTACTGGAACAATTTTACTTTTTTTTAAATTAAGGTTTAAATTAATTGCTGGGTTAAGAGGAAATCAATTGCACAGTACGCTTACTTTTAACATTAAGTCAATAACTCAGTAGGTTCACAGTAGTGCTTTTTTCAGGTTATCTAATATTTCCTATTCCAAGATCCTAATGTAGGAAGTTTTCTCTTAAACTTCCAAGCTTGTAAGAAATGGCAAACCTTGGAAGCCTATTTCAGGCAATCAACACCCAGCTTTTACGAGAGCAAGTGTTAAGGCTGGGAAGAATAAGGTGTCAAACACAAGCGTCAAAAACCTATCTATGGCGGAAGACAAGAAGCCATTAGATCTCACTGATGGTCTGCACCTTCACTAACCAAGAGTAGCAAAGTGTTAATCCAAGAGCCCAAATATTTATGGGCTTTGTCACACTGTACACAGCAGCAGCTTCTTTTTCAGCCTGCAGATTCAAACCCAGGTGTCATGGTTTAACCCCAGCCAGCAACTAAACACCACTCAGCTGCTCACTCATACCCCAACCAGTGGGATGGGGGAGACAATCAGGGGGAAAAAAAAGTAGAACTCTTGGGTTGAGATAAGAACAGTTTAATAGGACAGAAAGGAATAAAATAAAAATAATGATGATGATGATAATAATAGAATTGGTACATAGAAAGCAATTGATGAACAATGCAATTGCTCACCACTCCTGACTGATGCCCAGTTAGTTCTCAAGCAGCAATCTGCACTCCCAGGCCAACTCCCCCCAGTTTATATACTAGGCATGACATCACATGATATGGAATATCCCTTTGGCCAGTTTGGGTCAGCTGTCCTGGCTGTGTCCCCTCCCAACTGCTTGTGCCCCTCCAGCCTGCTTGCTGGCTGGGCATCAGAAGCTGAAAAATCCTTGACTTGGTATAAACACTACTTAGCAACAACTGAAAACATAAGCATGTTATCAACATTCTTCTCATACTAAATCCAAAACATAGCACTCTACCAGCTACTAGAAAGAAAATTAACTCTATCCCAGCCGAAACCAAGACACCAGGCCATTTAAAATTATAAGTGATTCTGAACATTCTTCACTAGACACCTCATTTCCAGCTCACCTGATGCTTGACTTCTACACTTAATATTAAAGACAGTGCAACTGCTCCCCTCTGAGCCTATTTTGATATAAATTCATTTTTTGTTTCAGTGCTACAGGAACAGCAAGATTTTCATTAAGTTAGCAAAGGACCTGACTACCTCTTTGAAAGTATATTTAAATTGCCTAGATCAGTAACAGCATAATCAGCAAAGTACTATTTATCTCCTTTATTCTACCATCAACACTAAGATCATGCTGCTGTTTGAGTCCTCTAAGCTCACAGAAATCTCATTTACTCAAATTCAAGTCTATTTGTGAAAAGGCAATGAAACACAAGAATAGAAAGCTCACCTGAAGACACCATTTATGATCATAATCATTGTTTCATTTATTGTTTTTTTGAAATCAGTCCTCTAGCCTGGTGAGCCACAGTCACATAAGCTTTGATCTTCTCCCCACACTACTAAGCTAATCAGGTTTCTCTGGATTTGATTGTTTCGCCAGCATGCAACACATCCTTTCAGAACCATCATTTTGACAAACACAACTGTACCTTTCTTCAATCTAGTGTCATCTTCTTGTTTTTCGTCTTTAGTTGGTGTGTCTCTACTATTTCCACTGCCTGATGGACTAACAGCTGCTAGAAAACTGACAGCAGACATGAGGGCCTCTGTATGCAGTAGAAGGGTCAATGACGAAAAAGCTACCTGTTGAAAACATGAGACCCCATATGACAAAAAAATAACTTAAGATTTGGACCAAGGTACAAAAGCACCCAATGGAATATAACAATTTCTTAGAAAAGCTGCATGCATTACCAGCAACAGATCACAAAGAAAAAAAAGCTTTCTGTAAAGCAGAAAAGTGGTAAGCTTAGAAAATAAGAAAACCTAACAACAACCCAACAGCTGTAACTGTTAACCTATAACCTCCTCAGTACAACAGCAAAGTGATACAAAATTTAGAAGCATTGAGTGAAAAACTCATTGTGGAAAACTGCATTACATAAGTGGAAAACTTAATTAGATGGCTAAGGGAGATACACCTGGAGTAAGTTAGTAACCTAGGTAACCTAAAGCAGGATTCAGTCTTCTCAAGCAATATGCTCTGTCAAACACAGACTCACTCTTGAATGCTCCTGCAATAACACAGTACTACACAACCAGATAAGTAGCAGGTGGCTGCCAGGTAGGTACTTAGTATAAAGGTATTTCTCAACAAATCCACTAAGGGAGTCCAAAAGAAGAGCAAGTCCTTGCCGTGTAGTTTAGTAAAAGTTATCCGCCTGAATGGGCTTGAAATTGGAAAAAGAGCCCAAATGCAATTCTTCCAGACACAGAAGTCCCATTGAAGAGCTGCAAGCAAAACACCTTATGATGTATATAAAGTTGAATTCTCTTAACATCAGCACTGTCCCATAGCATGAAGTCAGTCAACTCAGTAAGTATATCCATGTCAGTAGCACTCAAGTAGTAGAACTGTCATCCCCTGCTGCAGCTTCAGGAACCTTTTCTTAGCAAAAAGATTCCAGCATTAACTAGAGTTCCCTGATGATATCTATAGATACTGTAAAACTATTAGGTGGCAAGGGAAATATTTCAGTCTTCACACCAAAAAATGGCAGGCAAGATAATGCCAAGTTATAAAGGAAGGGAAGTACCTAATCACAGAAAACTGACAGCCCTTCGTAGTTATGGTGGGTTGACCCTGGCTGGACACCAGGTGCCCACCAAAGCCATTCTATCACTTCCCCCTCCTCAGCTAGACAGGGGAGAGAAAATATAACAAAGAGTTTGTGGGTCAAGATAAGGACAGGAGACATCACTCACCAATTACCACCACGGGCAAACCAGACTCAGCTCGGGGAAAATTAACTCAATTTATTACCAATCAACCAGAGTAGGGTAATGAGAAATAAAACCAAAACTCAAAACACCTTCCCTCCACCCCTCCTTTCTTCCTGGGCACAACTTCACTCCCGGATTCTCTACCTATCCCCCCCAGCGGTGCAGGGGGACAGGGAATGGGGTTTACAGTCAGTTCATCACATGTTATTTCTGTCGCTTCATCCTCCTCAAGGGCAGGACTCCTCACACTCTTCCCCTGCTCCAGTGTGGGGTCCCTCCCATGGCAGACAGTCCTCCACAAACTTCTCCAACATGGGTCCTTCCCACGGGCTACAGTTCTTCACAAACGGCTCCAGCATGGGTCCCTTCCATGGCATGCAGTCCTTCAGGAGCACACTGCTCCAGCATGGGTCCCCCACAGGGTCACGAGTCCTGCCACAAAACCTGCTCCATGGGCTCCTCTCTCTACAGCTCCTCAGGTCCTGCCAGGAATCTGCTCCAGCACGGGCTTCCCACAGGGTCACGGCCTCCTTCGGGCACCCACCTGCCGCGGTGTGGTGTCCTCCCCGGGCTGCAGATGGATATCTGCTCCACCATGGACCTCCATGGGCTGCAGGGGGACAACCTGCCTCACCATGGTCTTCCCCACAGGCTGCAGGGGAATCTCTGCTCTGGCACCTGGAGCATCCCCTCCCCCTCCTTCTTCACTGACCTTGGTGTCTGCAGGGTTGTTTCTCTTACATGTTCTCACTCCTCTCTCCGGCGGCTGTTTCCGTCTGTCCTAACTTTTTTCCTTCTTAAATATGTTATCACAGAGGTGCTACCACTATCGCTGATGGGCTCGGCCTCGGCCGGCGGTGGGTCCATCTTAGAGCTGGCTGGTATTGGCTCTGTCAGACACAGGGGAAGCTTCCAGCAGCTTCTCACTGAAGTCACCCCTGTAACCTCCCCCCCCACCACACCGCTACCAAAACCTTGCCACACAAAGCCAATACAGTGCCACAGGTCCTGCCCAAGTTGGATGGTACTGAAGGACAACACAGCCTTGAGGAACAGCTGCTTTCATTCTTTGCATTGCTATCAGCTGGATCTCTTCATCAGCTATAAAAGAAACCTAAGGAGACAGCTTCTCAAGCCTAAACAGCCTTTGTGAATGCCTCTGTAATTATCTTTGCATTGGCTCAATGGAAACCATATTTGTTAGCCTGCAGAACACACTGCAACATGTACACCCATTCTCCAGCTTCACTGGAAAGAAGTCTTTGGCTGGTATGCTTTAAGAGAATAGACTCCAGAATAGGGGCTTTTAAAAGAAAACTAGGCAAACATGACCTTGCATTTGGATTCCCTGCTGTTCGCGGCCATCACTTAGAAATGGCACTTTTAGAGTTACATAGCATCATGGCACCTTAGGTGCAGCTGAAAAGGAAAGATCATTTATTTAATTTAGTTTCTTTATTTAAGTTGACCCACTGACGGATGCAGTGGGATGGGGAGAAATAAAAGAAGGCATTGGCTCTGTCAGACATAGGGGAAGCTTCTAGCAGCTTCTCACTGAAGCCACCCCTGTAACCCGCCCCCGCTACCAAAACCTTGCCATGCAAACCCAATACAGTAGTTTATTTCCAGAATTCCTCAAGACACTGTTTTTCCTTAGATTGAAATCTCTGACTCAAAAATATACCATTAGTACAACCTAACTTAAGAAGTTAGGTACTTGCTGTCTAAAACCATCTTCCTATATTGCAGTCATTTTTAAGAGATCAAGTTCTTATTCTAGAGTCTATGACAAAAATGACAGAGAGGAAAATGCAGTATCACAAGAAGCTCCCAAGTCATATTTCAGGGTGAAGAATTGGAACACGCTCCTCTCTGCTCTCCCCCCCCCCGCAAAAAAAACCAAAATCACTCATAAATGGATTTAGACTTCTTATTAAATTTAGCCAGAGTGCTGATTATGTAGTGCTCACAATACAGATAATTTGACAGGAAAAGGAAAGAATTCTAGACCCCACTACATTTTGCCATACCAGACATTTGAACTTCATGATCTCATACGCATGAGAAGATGCATTCTTTTATTATTTTGAATTTTATCCACATGAGCTAGCTAGACAGTTTTTCATCACAGTTAAGAAAAAAGACTAACATACTGCTCTTATATTAAGTTGTATAAAAACTTTCAAGTACTTTTTAACTCTTTAAATATCCATGCTGCAAGGTCAGGGAGGGGGGAAGCTTGGGCAGAGGAGCAGAACAGGAAAGCCGAAAAAACCCTTATTGATTCCTCCCTTCTAACGAAGCAAACCAAAAGAAAATAAGCAATAAAATCTGCAAGTACTCACTTGAATCATCTGTTCAGCGTTGTCAAAAATTGTCTGAAAGTGTGGCCCATTTCTGTCAGCCTTAAAATAATGATTTGCATGAAGGTTAATATTAATTCCAACCAGTCACTGTGCTCTTCAGAAGACGCAAAACAACCCACTAGCTCTGAGCAGTAGGTTTAAGACTTTGTAATATATAAAAGTGCTTTAAAATAAATTTTAAAAGCTTTATGTATACCTTGATATATTCCACCTTCAGAAGGTCTAAGCCAGGTTTATCTGAGGAACTAATTAGATGAATGGGTGCTTTTTTACCTGTAACATATGAAATGCACAAAAATTAGGGTAATTTCTGTTCTTTCAGAGACCCAAAGAATTTTTGCCTTGAAGATAGGGATTAATTTTCAATACCATTTGTTAAAATACATTGCACCACCAAGTATGAATCACTGGTATCTCTTTGTTAAGTCCAAAATTACAAGTTTGTACCCCTTAACCATCCAAAGATTGAGCATTAAGCTATTTATTTATCTAATTAGCATTACGGTGGGAGTCCAGAGCTTATCAACTGTACCAATGGGACAAGCACTCCCAAGGGACAGTTGCATACTAAATATCGTAACAGGAAAACTAGAACATTTGGATTTCAGTGAGCACAAGAGACAGGAGAGCCACAGTTTCAGACTAACTGATTATATATATGTACACACTACTATACTTCTCTTCCATTGCTTATTACCTCCAATTTCATAGTAATCCAAGCTTATTTTCTTTAAGTAAGATACAGCTGCTAAATTATAGGTTCTGACAGTAGCTTCTGTCCCAAGATGCATTACATCAAATACAAGTACTGTTTCCTCAGTTTTCTTTTGCCTGGTGAGTTCTACTAAAACCTGGATGAGCAAGAAATAGACAGTTATACCATCTTTTCACATTTAGTATTCTCACCATTCAAACCAACAATGAAAAAAAAGCGCAAAACTAACACCTGGCCTGCTTTACTGGAAGTATTGTTTTTATTACAGAGTTAAAGTGTAAAAATAGAAAAAAAAAGTGATTGTTTGATGGTGAGAGATATAAATGTAGAAATATTTTGGCATTTGCTCTTAGCAAGTGACATGCCTGGGTATTTACTTTGTTCTTCCAGTGCAAATTTCTCACCTCTCACCCGCAAATTATAACTTGGTACTATTATTTTCTACCAAAAATATTCCAAAAAGGGAGGGGTTTGTTCATTTTTTTTTTAATACTTATACACAAATGAAGTATGTATATGTTTTATTTATATACCTACCATATATTAAAAAAACTCATATGCATACCATATATAAATAACTCATACATAGAAATACATATGTATACATGTATATTTTTTGGTTTGGTGGCTATGTTTTTGCATCCACTAAATCTGGCGATCACTGGTAATAGAATATTGGATTTATTTTTTTTTAAATATTCTTTATGTAGAAGGTAAAAATAGAATTGAAGACACATACCTCTTTAATTTCAAACTTCAACAGAAGATCTGTCAGTTCCTCTTTAGCAGGCTCCTTATTTCTTATTTCTTCTCCTTTAATTAGTGACCTGTCAATTGGTTCAGAACTTTCCTCAAAATCAAAATATTCTTCTTCAGAGTCTAGAGAAGAGAAGTGAATTCCTCCTTAATAAACTTCCAGACACAGGGGTAAATATCCCAACCTCTCTTTCCCATTCCAAGGAAATTTTAAACTGTATGAGCAGTTTAAACCTAATCTGACAAAGTATACTTTTTATATCTATACTGCTTTCTTACCCAGTGGATAAAAAGTGAAGAAAATTAAAGCCCTATTAAGGAAAGCACTAGAGTTTAGCTGTACCATTAGACATTCAAGAACACATATAAGGAAAACCAGTTATAAAGTAAGCTCCAGGAAACAAGTTTCCCATGTTCCACTACAGGAAAGTTCTTCTCCAGAACAGTCATGGAAGTAAACGCTCAAGTCCACAGTGCCAATACAGTAATTTGCCATTTGTTATTCTAGTTCTTCATTTTCAGGAAAATGAGAGCTTTGCTAATGCAAAACACTCAGGACAATACAGATGATGTTTGTAACAGTCTATTTTTGCCACATGTTGGCTGCTTAATGCAAGTGTACACAACCTTTAGAAATATTACCTTTTTTATGTGCCCACCCCAAAGTATGTGTCCTGAAGTGGTAGCAGCAACAGATTAGTATTTGGCTAAACCTGGTTTTGGATTTAAGTCAATTCTGAAATAACAGGTTCCTCAATATTCTCTACTAAAAAGATGTCTCATGACATCTGAATAATTAAATTGGTTTGCTAATGACATCCTAATACGCTTGTTATTAATAGCTCACATTTGAAGAGGCTGCTTATGCATAATATTAATTAATCCCAAAAAACTTTTTCTTGCTTTTTTAAAAAAGCAAGTTTATTATTCTGAGGCAACATCAGCATCTTAATCGAATCTTCTTATGAACTTGAAGTTAGAGATGATCAATCATACTCCTGTCTACTGTCCTTATAACATGTTTTAAGATCAATAGCAGCCTGAAAACATCAGCTACTCCATAAGTTATGGCCTTCTGCTTTTAAAAAGTTTTATCTGTAGCTTCTTACCTGACACTATTTCTGCTAACAACTGGGGTGTATTAAGTAACCCTTTACTAACAACAGGAATTGTGGGAATAGCCGGTACCTAGAGGGAGGGGAAAAAAAAAAAAAAAATCATTATTTTAAAGTCTGTATAACTTGGTATGTTCAGTCATATTTTCCACTGATTATGCATGTTTGACCTTGCCTCCCCCATATTGCTTAGAAAGGTCAGTTTTGCCAATACTTATATTGAAACCAGCAGGACAATGACAAAGGCCAAGATACCCTCGCTTGAATAAGCCCAGCATGTTCTGATGGTAAGTCATAATGGAGACACTTTGCCTGACTCAACTTGGCAACAGATCTCTTACTTCAAGTAAAACAGACCACAGACTTTAGCAGAAACTTACATTTACAATGATCACTTTAGTGATGTCATTTTTTTAAATTCAGTTTTCTTAGTTATCATCAGTTTACCTTTGTGCTTGGAATTGACACAGATGACTTCTGAGGCAACGGAATGCTATCAATCAGATCAAAAATCGCCTTGATTTTCTGGTCAGAGACTCTGACATGCACCAAAGGAAGTTCTCCTGACACTTTAAACCTTTAAAAAAAAAAATTATTTAACTCCAAGACAAAAAAGTACATACCAATTCTTGATTTAAGTCTTAACAATATCTATACTCTTATATAAAGATCACATCACAGTAAAGCTAGTGATCCTGCATTAAAAACAGGCCTTGGACTCAGTTTAAACAGTATAGTTAGTAACCAGTAAAGGTGACCAGGGAACTACTAGCCAAAGAATGTTTTGTAAAAAGTAGTAAGCTACTTTTATTTCTTAAGTTAATACCTTCAGATTTTAAAGTGTAACTGAACCTTTGGGGAAAATACAGGGTTTTTTTCTGTAAGTACACAGTAGTTAAAAAGAAGTCCTTTCAACATGAATATATTACTTTGCCATCCTGGTATCTCTTTCCACCATCGATTTTGCCAAGTGTACATGAATATCCATAGGCTGTAATATGTGCAGAGTTGATGGGTGTTGAAAACGAGCCTTCTTCCAGTCTTCACCTGCAAATGTTCAGTAAATCTAAATGAGAAAACATTACTTGCTAATTGCTTTAATTAAGGTATCATTAAAGTAATCAAATAACATCACTAGGAAAGGACAAAGAACCCATTCACAAAATAGAGAAACCTAGAATAATTTGGGTAAAGTATTTTAAAAGCTTTTGAATCCACTTTCAATATTTCTTAACACTACACTGCCTTAGCAGCCGTAAGTCCAATTCTACACTAAAAGATGTACCTGCACATAGAACCCCACAAAAAAATAGATACATGGATAGATAAATGTAACAGTAACCCAGCATTCTGTTCACTGCACAAACTTAAGTCCAAATGAAGTATTAAGGCCAATTTTAGCTGTATTTTCCTGCATATGATAGAAAACATAACAGTTCTGTGCATTTATGTTGCTTGCTGGCATCACAGTAAAGAGATGATACACAAGTCCGAACAAAAAGCAAGCAGCTGTTTGAAGAGAAACTAAAATTTTTTCACAGTTTCATACAGACTTGTATTATAATCTATCTCTTAGTTAACTACTTGTTTTGGTTCGCCTTTATTCTTTAGAAAACTTATTTATTTATTACAGGTAGGTAGCCTTCAGTCTTTTGAGTAAACGGCAACTATGTTGTTTTGTTACCTGTTCTTCCAAAAAGAAGTTGCACATTTTTTATTTCCACATCAAACTTGTCATAAGCTTTATCCATAATCTCCTCTAAAGACGAAAAGCTAGAAGCTTGACTACTGCCTTGATTTATGCTGTTCAGCTGAACACATAAAAGACAAGATAAAATTAAGTCTAAAACTTACATACATGTGCTATTAATTCTAGTGAAGATGAAAAAGATGATTCATAGGAGTTTATGACTGACATTTGGGCTCTTACAGAGAAGCAATCTTAATTCATTTCACACTTATAAAGAATAAGTAAGGGTTTTTTGTTGCTACTTCTATCAATCCATTTAATTCAAGTTATGCAAAATAGAATTTTTTTTATTAGTTTACAAGTTTACTGCTGGAGTACAACTAAAATATTTAATCAGTCAGCTAAAATCAAGTTAAATTATTGTAATCTTTCAATTTTATAGGAACAAGGGAATCAAATTTCAAACTCTAAGAGAAAAATTATATTCTCTTTTTTTAATAAAAGGCTATCATTTTACAAAAAAAGGAACAAAAGTTCATGTGTTCTGCTGAAAAGTGAAAGATACTAAGTGATAAGCTATTACAATCACATTTACAAAATGAAAATGTTTCCTGGGGAGATTAACTAGTACAAGTATGTCAAAGACAACTTAACAGCTCTGAACATAGATCAAATTGCTGATCCAAACTTATTTGGTAAGAAATATAATAAGTTAAAACGCATTCATACAGATTATCATCTTTGCCTTCTGAAAACAAGATAGTTTCAGATGACAGCTATGTTAAGAGAAAAGAATATTTTCTTCCTCTAAGCATATAAGAGAGATCATTTATATACCTGAAATGTACCAAAGTCCAAAATCAGCAAATCTGATTTTTCATGGTAGAATCCCGTCTGCGGAACCACAAGGTAGGAAGGTTTCAGATTAATCTTCAAATCAAGGACTTTCCGCATTTCAATAATATGAACTAATCCTTAAATAAAAAGGAAGGGACATTTAAAACTGAAATGCTATTCACAAGTGAAACATTTGTGCCAGTCAACATAAAAAGAGATGCTATTGATCTGAAAGATAACACATCTTGAGTAAAGACTTACTTTTGTAACATTCTACTGATTTCTCACTAAAATTAATGCTCCTTCCCACAAAACATCCACTAATCCTCCAAGTCACAAACTCAAAGAAAAAACACCAATCATACTCTTTGGCCAGCAATCAAAACACGAGCAAAGTGTTTAGAAAATCATATTGAAACATTTTAAGACATTCAAGGGTTCACCTCAGGTGAGATTTGTTATTATCTTACCTGTAGCAGTTCTTTCCTTGATTTCTTCCAGCTTCACTAATGTGGCTGATGTTAATCTTTCAAGATCCATTCCCTTACTTGTCTGAAAGAATTCTACCATTGCATTTATTGTTCTCTTTTCAAAAAAAAAAAGACAGACAAGAATTATCAATATACACAGAAGTCACTCAGTGAAAACTCAAAAATAGATCTTGACAGAGTAAAGAGAATAACGGCAGAGAAAGGAGAATCAGAAAAAGAAGTAAGAGTTTTGGTTACTACTCACTGCATCGTATTTTACTTCCACAGGCTGTGATTCAATAGTAAGACTCTGGTCAGCAGTACTATCCTCTGGGTTAACATTAAACTCTATCTTAAGTAAAGACGACTTGCTGTCCCCTATGGAAGCCACAAGAGATGGTACAACGTTTTCTTGTCTCAGGCCTGTAACGTACCAGTTTTCAAGCTTTGCTTCAACCCTGAAGAAGGTGAATAGTTAAACATACTGAATTAGAATACAGAACACAGTTCCATCTAGGAAAGATCAGCAAGATGAGAAAGCCTTTGATAAAGCCAAACATGACTAACTTCACAGGACAAACATACCACATGGTTAAGAAATTGTTACATTATTAAACTGGAAAAATAAATAGGAGGCAAGTCGTTCACAGCAACACAAGGCTGATATTTTCTTTTTACCTTCTGTTATCTGCAAGGTGGACTGAATATAGTTTTCAGCTCACGTTTATTAAGAGAATCAGTTGTAAGAGAAAAGAAAGGGAAAATATTTATGCTACAGATGAAAAAGAGTAGGAATGTTAACTATTACATATTGATTTCAAAATCAGTTACAGACTTGTTTTCAAATGGGTATTCTTTACTGACAGCTTCCCTGACAATAGTGTTAAGCATAGTAAGTAGACAAATGCCTTTTAAAGAAAGCCATGTGAACACCACCAAACCACAAAAACGCCATTCGCCCTTAGAAGTACCTATTAGATATGAAATTTATTTTGGGGTCCTGGGTCTCTACTATTGGAATCCCTGATTTTGGGAGGCAACACAGTTTGGGCATAATCAGTGTCACAAGCCTGGCTCCATTGAGATAACCTAACTACATTTTCCAGAAACTTAAAAATCAACAAAAGTATGAGACTTGCCAACAAAATTATATGGCATGCATTTATGTAAAATATTCTCAAAGCTCTTTTTATTTTTGTGCAGCATTCAGGCTGCACCTTTAATATTCTCCAAAACAGTTTTTAGCAAAAATATTTCAAGAGTAAGCAGCTGAGCTGGTGATCTTACGCATAAAGAACTGCAAATGAAAGCATGAAAAGTGCATAGACTCATTTTCCAGACACTGAAAATCTTATTCATTGACAGCATAATCCAATAATTTGTGTTCAGTATTTCTGGTGTGTCCTCTCTTAAAACACAGGAAGGAGTCCGTTTCCTACATGCTGGTTAATCTGCTACCCACAACACATAGACGTAGTTTTTCATTAATGTAGGAAGTAAGCAACACATTCAGGCTGGAGAGTGTCAGCCAGACCATTTCACACTGCTTAGGTATCACTTCCCAAAAGCAATATCTAGCACTTCAACATTTGGATTCAAAAAAGAGCTTATTATTGTTTATAAAGACTAAAAAATAGCATTCCTTTCTTCATTCCATTCTATGTTATTCACCAAATTACGTGACTGTAACTTTTGAGAGCGCAACTGCAGAATGCCCATAAATTTAAAAGTCACTATACAACATAATGCACTACCCAAGAAAGATTTTAAAAGTCAGGGAGCAGGGGGAAGATGTTTCTACAAAAAAAAATACCAATCCAATTACTTAATGGCTTGTGCTCCTGGGCGCTGTGATATTTTGGTACTCAGATCAATTATCTGTACTTTAAGAGTTTCTGCCACGTTCTTGTCTTCTTTAATTGTAAGAGAAGTGCTTAACAGCTTCAGTGTCACAACATGGGCAACATACTAGCAAGAAGGACAGAGAAAATCGAAATTAGTCATCTTGATATGAATTACTTTTTAAAACTCCTAATTTCAACAAACCTAACGAAATGCAGTATTTAAAGCTATTCCAGTTGACTAAGGTAAGAAACATATCTCTATGTAGGAAGTGAAGTACAGAGTCTTTTACTTTCTTTCAACACTTATCAGTTATTTAACATAAAACAGTTTATTTCAACAAATGCAGAGTAGATACAGTCTGTATCTCTTTTCAGGATTCAGGAAAGTTTGTTTTTTTTAAACTGTGAAAGCAAGCGTAGCTAAACTATACTCAATAGAGAGCTAGCAAGATAAACAAACAAAATCTTCATAATCCTATTAAATAACTACATTTTAGAAGACATTGCATATATGCATTTTTTGTTTTTGATGCTGAATGTCATGTCTCAACCTTGTCAAGAAAGGGTTTTGGCTTCCTGATACATGTACCATTTTATGACTGTGTCAATCAGCAACTGAAGAAGAATCAAATAATATTTCCTATCTGAATTTGAAGCCTGCACCTTTCTTCAGGGTACTGAGAGAGATTAAAGGACCTTTACACTTAATTTGTCCAAATTAAAAATGGAAGCTTTTCTACACAGGTAAGCAAGGAAAGCATGAAACAAAGAAAAAAAAAGCACCAGTACTGGGCACAGTTTGGGCTGTGTCTCTTCTTTGTTGCTAAGAGAAGCTTGCTGCTGCTCTGCTCTTTTCAATTTGACAGGAACACAAGTTCATACAACAGCACACAGGCCTCCATGTTGCCACTTAAACAAGTCTGAACTTCCCTGTGTGAGGCACATGTAAGCTTATAATAATTAAATTTAACAAAAATATACAAGGTTGGAAAGTTGGGAGTGTTGTGTTGGGGAGTGGGGAGGCCTGTTGGGAGAAGAGACAACATCCTCCTTGAAGGAAATAGTCTAAATGTAAAAAGTATTTCTGTAAGTGATGAACAACTTAAAGCAGAACCACCAGTCATGTTAAGATTTAAAACAACAATGTGATAGCTCTCACAGAAAATAAGTATATTGAGAGAAACCTCACCATTTCACATTTTCTTAGTTGTCTACTTTCTAGCTTTCTTCCTATAAGCCCTCTCAAGAATACTATACCTGTAAAGTTTTATCTTTTATTCCTTTGCTTAACAAGCCAAAAAATGTCACAAAAAATGTTTTTTAATTTTAAATTGTCCTTTGTGTAGTAGAAAAAAAGTACTACAGCTGAAATCTCCTGGTATTAATCATTAGGACAAACATTTTAATAGAAACATAACATGATCCCTCCAACAAAAGCATCCCCGAAAGTTATAAACAATGGGTCAAACAGGAAATAATCACATGCTAATGTTCACCTTTACATAAACAATAACTATTCAATTACCAGAATCAAACTGACTTTGGATTTGAGAAAAAAAAAAAAAAAAAAAAACCACCAACCCAAAAAAACCAAAAAAAAAGACCATACAGACTAATTTAGTTTTCACCACAACAAGTAGCAAGAAACGGATGCAATGAAAAAGCTAACATGGGATCTTTTTTCATTTACAGTTAGCTTTTTTATTATCTTCCAAACTGCAGATGGGTACCTATTATCCAGTTTGTTACTTCTGAATCACTCCAGATTAGGGTTGTGCACAAGGCAGAACACCACCACAGAAAACATTAGCCATCTTTGTGTTTTCTGAATAAATTTTTTTTTTCATCTTCTCTATACATTTCAGCATAGGTTTGACTTGCACTGACACACTTTCTACTGCTTATCTTAAGGCTAACATGCATCAGAAAGGGTTTTTTTTTGGGGGGGGGGGGGGCAGGGACAGTGTTTGGGGGTTTCTGTGGCTTGTTCATTTTTTGGGTTCTTTTTCCAAACCATCCCTGTAGGAAGTTGCTTACCTGCTTTGGTAAGGAAACATAGGAGCTGTCACTATATCCAATAGCAGTAAAAAGCTTAGCTTTCTCTTCTGGTGTCATTAGTTCATCAATGGCTAAAAACCAAAAACCCACAAAAACTTTCAGTTTAATTAGTAATGATAAGCATTTTTCCTCCCATTTGTTTTCTACTGTACTTAAGTTCTGCTGACACATTTCTTTGATTCTTCATATTGCACTAAGTTCCATATTGTAAAATAATTTACACAGAAGCAGTCTTCGTACCTGGCATTACATACATAGCACAAAAATCAATATAATTTATATTGGAAGAGTATCTGTAATTCCCAATGATGAAGATAGCTTTGAGGAGTACTACTAGAACAAATCTCTGGTCCAGACAGCAAATCACCAAAATACAGTATTCCAGTTGTCACCTACTACACTACAGCTATAAGCTCCATACTCTTCTCCTTACCAAGGTTCTGATATGCTTATAGCCATTTCAGAAATGTGCCTTATTTGCCAGCTCGATATTCGTTAACAGTAATACTATAAAGATGGAGTAATACTGCATTGCACTGCTTATGCCATACTCTCTCCTTCTGCATAGTAAGAAGCAAAACATACTATAACATTCTTCTTAATGTATATTAAAAACTTAAAGTCTCTACAGAAGTTAGTGCATTCCAGCCTACACCTACTTTCAGGAACAGTTGATTCTTCATCTTCCTTTTTCCTAGACTCTCTTTTACCCCAGAAACCACCAAACCATCCTCCACTTCTTTTTTCTACTTCAGTGTTTTTCTTCTTCAGTAGTTTTTGTCCTGATCTTATTGTCTACAAACCAGACATTAAAATAAATAATTAATAGAATTACTTTTTTTTTCCCTGTAAATAATGCATGTATGTACTCATGTTGAACAGACATTTAACTGATGGACAGCAACACCACCCCGCAAGGGATTAAGAGCACTTTGACTCACCAGAGAGAAGCAAAAAGAGGATCAGGGGTGGGGGGCTTGTGTGTGTGCACGCACACAGGTGTGTGAAAAGAAGCATGTGTTACTTTTACTTCGGATGGCCTTTTTCTACACATTTCACTAGCGTTTAGACTACAAAAAGGCAGGAACCACATGAAAAGACAGTATTTTAAGAGGATACAAGAAGCAATTATATTCCTTAAATCTAGTAGTAACAAACCTGAAGACTGATCCTGTACCACAACGTATATTTAAAACTTTTAATTTGTACTCAGGCTTTCACTTTGCATTTTAAACATCAAGGTCTGACCACAAACATCTCAAAAATAAGAAGCGTTGTTATTATTTTTTCAATCTTCATTTTACATACATTCTGGATGTGTAGACAAACACCGAGGCTACATTGGCATGACCAGTAATTATATGATACAACTACAGAGGTTAATATTCATGTTAGGAATATAGCTACCACTAGCACGCTTCTCTCAAGACGACTATTCTGAGCTTGCCCTTAGCGTGCTAGGTGTTTTTGATCTTAACTGCAGATACAACACTTTTCATAATGTTATAACATGCAACTCCTTGTTAAGTGTCACAAATTATTTCCAAAATAAAATGCAGCTGGACACTTCATCTACCTTTTAACAATTCTCTCAGAGTTGTCTTTTAATTAGATTGGCTGTCCCCTAAAAAGAGAGTACCTAAAGGTGTAGGTAGGATGGGAACAGCTGTACATGTTTGATCTTGAAGAGCTGCAGAACCAGTCTTGAAATGATAGAAGTCAAAGGAATAAAAGAACCATTAAATGATCACCCTTAGACAATTGCCTGAATGGTACAAAGTGGGTAGCAGTAATACTGTGCACACACACTGGTAGGTTTTTGGAACTGGTTTCCAGTTTGGAAATTCACTTACTCCTGTCCTGGAAGGATGGGAAACTTGCCTTCCCAACTCCCTAGCCTATCATACTCATCAGCACAAATTTTTTCAAGATACTTTCATGACAGAACCATCCTATCTGAAGTGTTACAATATTGTTGAACAAAAATTATTTCTTACCTCAACTTGTGCTTGTTGTCTTGCTAAGATTATATTGAAGACATCAAGCTTTCTTTCTAGGTCCTGTAAAAATGTATGATGAAATCATTTGCCTCAAACACATTTAGGAAAGGCTCACCACTACAAATTCTCCACCAGCTCCTTCATATTTACCACTCTGATTTCTTTCTAGACCTATTCTTTTCTTTCAAAGGTATGCCCTCACCCAGAAGTTCACTAGAAGATGAAACTTGATGTTAGGCAGTCTAATTTTTTTTTTTAAATAGATTAATCTTGCACTTCATTAAATGCATCCAAGTTGCTTAATCCAGAATCAAAAAGGGTTTATTTAAATGGCACTTTACTGGTATTTTCTTTCTTTCCACAACGGATTACACTGAACTTCAGATTAAAATGGTATTTCCACAGAACTCTTGTGCTCTTATAAAACCATGAACCTTGATTACTGTCACGTATATTTAAAAGAATTACGTAATAGAGGGACCAAAACATACTTTCTGCAAAGAGAAAAAACACATACCTGAATTTGCCTCTGTGTTTCTTCTGACAGTTTACTCTGTGTCAGCTTGTTCTTGTACATATTTTTGTAACTCTTCAGAAGCTGCCTATGCTGTTTTATGTTACTCCATGACCACATGCGAGTGTATCTTTTGATGTGAACTTCAAGAACACTGTTACCTGCGTATTTCCACCTACAACAATTCCACACTTGTGAGCAACTTTCCATTTCATTTGTGCATTAGAACTTAAAAGTTGCAGAGGTAGTTTATTAATATGCAAACACTTTGTTTACCACTTACCATTTGAGTAACTTTGTTTATAAAAATTTTAATGGTTTCAACATCACTTTTGAAAAATGGACTGAGAGCTTATACTTAATGCCTGAAGAACTATAAATCTGCATTCTGTATTGACTTCTGCATGCTTGCAAATTTGGACTGTAAGAGCATTAAGTGCACTTAAGCACTTTGAGAATCAGTATCAGTACTTAGAAAAAATCCACAAAAACGTGTATCAGCTCAAAACTTTAAAAATTACAGTTGACGTATATGTTTCGCTTGTAATACATTTGCTGATTTTCTTTAGTCTTTCTAAAATTATATCCTAACTTCTAGAGAGAGCATCAGCATTTTCTTCAGAGATTTTGGGGCATCAGGGTTAGATTTGCAAGTCAGATTTTCATCACTTGGTTCTTTCGCATGTTCTCTTCTGCAAGCCTTTTCTACTTGGCTAAGCAAAGCTCTGTGAAAGTTATAATGATATATGTGATCTAGTTTTAAAGCTACATTTAACCACAAAGAAGAATGAAGAGACTGAAGAGGACTCCAGCATCTCCCAAAGAATGCACGAACATACACAGCTTACCATTGTCTGGCATTTTTATGGAGAGAGACGTTTGGCCTAAATCTTCTGTATGGTGCATTGCGAACCATGTAATCTATGGACTCCAGAAGGTCTATCATGCTGAGGTACTAAACACAGAAAAACAAGTTTCTTAGCAGAGGTTCAGATTTTTGTTGCATGCAGTCCTTAAAGTACATGTATACTATGGTCTTTAGTTTTCCCCAAACTATACAGACATTTTCCTTAGTATGTAAAAGTGGACCAACTATACCCATTGCTCTCAAAGGACACCACGGTATGAACTTCTGGTTTCCTTGACAAACAAAAACAATTTGTATTTCTGTTAGCCTGCTCAGCACAAAGTCTCAAGCTTTCTCAAACCAACCATATTCTCTTCATTTGTAAATACCCAGTTTCCCCAGTTTTAGAACTGCCTTTGCATTAGGTAACCTTACTGGTACTGTTCTGAACTCAGATTACATTCTGATATCAATAAGAGCTAAAAAGCTATCTAGCAAACTAACTGTAAATTATCACTGAATAAACGAAAACACTAACATTGCTAGGGAACTAAAAGAGCTCCTTGATAATTCAGTAGGCTTTGTTGCCAAAGCCAGTATACTCCATTCGTTCCCACCCATGCTTGTACCTTGACATCTCTGCAGTTAATTGTTGGCTTATAGTTTTATAAGATAAGGGCTATTCGTAAGAATGATTCCATTCTCCATGTGAAAGGAATGCTCTGAATACAGATCAGATGGTCCCCAGAGGGTCCACAGATAACAGTGTCAGAGTGTCAGGATCTAGCACCAGGAAGTGACTGTTACGCAAAGGGGAAATGATCCTACACTTTTCCCACAGTTACTGCTAAACAGTTTAGACAGTCTACTTGCCCATAAGCAGAAAATTCCCAAAGAAGAATGTTTTCCAACAAAAAAATCCTACAGTTCATCACAAACTCTGAAATAGGCGATAATGGATACCAAGCCAACTTACCTGTGGCTTAGTGAATTCAATGACAATTCTCTGTACTTCTACATTACAATCAAGCTTGGGAGTTTTTAGTTCTACTTCTGCATATGGGTTGATATACAGTCTTGCAGAGGCTGATACTGGTCTAAAAACTTAAAAAATAAAAACATTGAGATTAATTTTATGTTTACTATTAAAAGTATGGGAAGCAATCTTAAAGTACTTATTTCCACTATCTGATATATCCACCACTTTGTACTGATGTGTATGCTCAAGACCCACAGAATCAGGATGAAATTCTTACCAAAAATTAAGATAGCCCAGCAGCAGTCAAAAAGCATACAAGCTCTAATATGTTCTATTATGTTTAGTTTTTTGTAAAATAAAGTTAGTATGGGCACACCTGCATGATCAGGTCAGGCTGTTGTATGATAACATGCTCAGAACAGTTTATATTCACTCATTCCTAGCTTACTTACTATACTGGTAGTCTTGAGGCTGGTTACCACTACAAGGAATTCCTCTTTTCAGCTGATCCTGTAAAGGAATACAATACTGTCTAGCAGTTGCTGAAGAGCATTACTTGTTAACAGTCCTCTAAGCTTTGAGTAGACCAACTTAAGTTCACAGGTATTTTGCAAGGGCCTCCTCCCCCTAAATGGGAAAGCTAATATAGCACAGGGACTTAAGAGTGAAGGATTTAAATACACCAGATTAAAAAGAATTCTAAGTTTCTCACATCAAGTGGAAGGTTAGCACAGTTTTTTTCAACCTCTGTCTAAATCTTGCAATAACAACTAATGTGTGTTAATTTAGAAACATATAGCTCATGTGTACACTCAAACACGTAGCATATTAGATCAAGCATTTGTTTTTAAACTCCTTGAAGGTACCAGGAGCATCTATTCATATTCTACCCTTCCTCATTTTTAGCACATAAGGAGGCCACTTGAGTCTTCTGGTATTCTGCAGGTATGAGAGGAATTGAAAACAGAAAGAAGTCAGGAAAATAACAGAACGGCCCAAGAGGCCTGAGAAATATCATGTAGAACAGAGTCTTAATTCAAAATTAGGTCTGTCTGATGCTGTAATTCTTAGGCAATTTATTGAGAATGCTATATTCATGCGCAAACATTTTATCTAGTTTCAGAATTGCAATGGCACAATCAGTTATAGCAGGAGGCCTGCTTTTAGGAAGATGTACATATTGGCTATTACATGAAGGCAGATGAACTGCCTGTTCCCATTATATTTTATAAAGACTATCAATATTAAGATTTGTTTTTACAAGGAAAATATTTTGTAACTACAAATTTCTTCAAACTAATCCTTTTCCCTGTTCCTTATTTAAAAACTGGTTTGTATTTTATAAAAGGAACACTTTCTCATTAAAAATATTTGTATTTCAACCTATTTCCTGTCTGCTAATCTACATTAATAAAAGCTAAACTTCTATGAGATTAAGTATAAAACAGCTAATCTTACAAGCAGCCATATACTCATGTTATTTAAATATGAAGACTGTTGTATGAAAGTAACAGATTGCTACAGATTACAAAGCTTATTCTTACTACAACACAGACCAATTAGCTACTACGATAGATCTGATTTCCTGATAATGCTGCTTAAAATTAAGACTGAAACAGCCTGTCTAGATGGAAGACCTAGCTTTCCAGGAAACAAGCTACACTAAAAGTTACATATAAAATGTATTCAGGTATTTAATACAGATAATGTTACTAAATAAGACATGTTATAGGCTATTTGTTCAGTTCCTGTATTGATTTATAAATTCTGAAGCAGAGTAGGCACAAGGACACAAAGACGACTAATCACAATTGACAAATTTAAACTAACAGAAGTCAAACGGCCAAAAGATGAAAAAATCCAAATAATGGAGATGATGCCAGTATGCAAAGTGATACTAGTATACAGCACCAAAATTGCTAAGGATTTCAAGAATGGAAAAACTGCAAGTGGTGAGATGCTTCAAGTTAACAGGTGGTCAGAATACTGGATACTATTTGCTACACTGGAATTGCTCTGCCTCAGCACTCAAAGAAACAGGCTTTGGAAACAGGCAACTTCCTTTTACAGTCATGGAGGGCAAAATTCCCAGTTCTTTCAGAAAGAACCTGTTAAAAACTTGCTTGATGATGGAATAGAAAGTGGAACTTCCTGATACATAAAACTTAAGTTCAACAAAACCACACCAGCACCTTCACTTGCAGCTTAGTCAATAGTAAGTTGAAGTTTCCTTGAAAAGGACTGAGATGTAAACTGCCAGACAGCATCAGGTAAGCCCACAAAGCCATCTGTCCACAAGCATGTAAAGGACTGATTCACAAAGGATCTTTCCAACAGTGCTAGAAGAACACATTTGAAGCACTAAGACTTTTGCTGCTGTCAATTCAAACTGTATATTGGTTTGTGTTGTGTTTACATTTCACTTCAGACTGAGATACAACAGAGAAAACATCCACAGACAAGTAATTCTGAAGACTCCATAGCTAAAGTAACTTAAAACTTATATTAAAAATACATAAGCATTTCTGCTGAACTAAAGAGGCAGAAGTGGGAGCACTCTGAGGAAATTTAGCTTTTTAAAAGAATAAAGCAATAGACTAGACAGGAAGAGAAATAAACATATTCATAATATCTTCTACATACAGTGAATTTACACCCCAATTCTGAGACAATAAACAGTGTGCTACAAGGGCAACCAGAACAAAAATAAAAGGACTTAGGTTTTAAGTTACACATAACAGTCAAGATTCAAAGAATACTAAACAACTGGCTGGTTTTGACCAGCCAGTCAACACTTCACAGTTTTGATTCAACCTTCCATGCTAGCACCAAGCTCGCCAGGTTAAGCGCGTATTTTGTTAAGGAAAGAATAAAACAAAAATAAAGATACCTGTAAGAGATGAGCACAAAAGAATAAAAAAGGAAACAAGTGATTGTACAAGGACACACAGAACACCTGTATAACCTTTATAAACATAATAGGTCAAAAATGTACCATTTTTACACAGAGGTCACTTATTCACACCAGAAATAGAATGCAGATATACAGACAGCATATACTGCACATCTGACCTCCTCCACATTAAAACAAAATGAGATTCAGACAAACTAACAACAGTAGACAGATGTCCACTACTCCAAGCAAACTGACTTGTTTTCATAATCCATTCTAAAGTTTACTTTAAGAACCTAAGATATTCAATAATGTACTACCCAAAAGCTCACCAGAATAACTGTTTCTCATTACCTAAAAATGAGCTCTTTTAACAACACGAAGCAGCCATCCAAAATAAACTTCTTAACAGTAATGGTGCTTTTGCAACTCAGAAGCCCTCAGCTGTCATACAGAAAGAGGATGTGTGCCCTCAGCCACAATTTATGTCTATATAAACGCCCTATTCATACTGCCAAAGTTCCCAGTTCCTCTTCTGGGAGAGTAAGACTTAGAGGGTAACACACCAATGAAATGAAAGCAAAACAAGTACTTCACACACTAATAATATTACAAGTTGCAGTATGCCACTACTCATCTAGCTAGCAGCAACCCAAAACACAGCATCCAGGAAGCCCACACACACAAATTTGAATTTATTCTTTCCCTGGAATTAACATTTTAAGATATCTGCCCCTCATTTTGTCTTCATTTACCCTCACTGCCCTCAAACTGGAGCATCATCATTTATTCCTCTAGTTTCTACACCACCTGAGTTAGCTTCACCAAGTTGGAAAAAAATATTTCCAGCATCATCTTTTCCATACAGTCTACCTTAATTATGTTCCACCTGACCTCATTTTCAAAAAGTCTTCATTATTCAGTCCTACTGTGCATTCCACATTTAAAGCTGTGACCCTCTCCTGTTTGTCAAGCATAGCATACTCACTTACCCATATATATAACTTATTCTACTAAAGCTCTTCAAAATTTTGCCAAAGATCCTTCCAATAATAATAAGGGTTGCTATCTTAAAGAACTACTACATCAGCCTCTCAATTTTTTGTGTCTTCGTTTAGGTATAACAATGGGTAACTACCTAAGCTTTGGTTTATTAAAAAGCAAAGAAAACTTTTTTTTTTCTTTTTTTTTTTTTTTTTAAATCTGGTTTTTCTATCTGGCTTCTTTCTATTGGTTAATTTCAGCCACGCAGCTTAGGTCATCTGGATAGCATGTGATATAAGTTTCTGTTCTGATAAAGATCTAATATTCTGAATTTTTATTAATTTTATGCTTATTTACTATCTCAATATTCCCTTTTTCATTACGGTAGCTATGTAATAGCTCACATAGCCCAGATATTTAGTACAGTACTGGCTAAACCGCGTGAAGTCAAGATGAATATGCCAATAGAACATGATTTTACAGACACAGTTTCTGACCATTTCTAAAACCTACAGGGGTTAATAACATATGAAGTTCACAAAAAAAAATATTAGCTATCAATGGTGCAATAGATTAACATATGACCCTGATATCAGAATACAGTTGACCATAAGTGTGAGGAGTGGGGTGGAAATTAGTATAGCATAGTTTTGAATACCACAACAGCTATAGAATATAGTACTGTTTAATGCATTTTCTTCTACGTTACCAGTATTTGTTCACGGGAGCCATGATAATACATTTTGCTGTGTACGTTCCAATAAGCACTGAGGCTGTCCAGGCACAAAAGCTGCACAGGAAAGAAAACATTCAACAGATTTCATACTCAGTATTCAACTCATCCTATAAACTCAGCTTTCCATTTGTGAAAACGGAAAACAAGTGAAAACAGACCAGACAGAAAATCCACCATTAGCATTGAGACATATTTAATCTTATAATACTATTTTTGAAGTGAAAATTGAATTGCTAAAAAGCATGTTCTTATAGGACACAAGCTCATGCACACCTGTTAAATACAACTCTGGATTGCAGGGGCGAGGGTTCACAAAACCAATGTTCAGCATAATAAAGAAGCCAGGACTATCATACCCTTCTTATATCACTCCTATAATTTCTTAGATCTTTGCATACTCCTTTCAGCATGGGGTTAGGCGGCAGGGAGAACAGAGAGACCGCTTAGGTACCAGAATCCCAATTACATTAGGCGTACAAACTAGAGTAGGAAATGGCAAATTCAAAAAGTATTTGAAATCATAGTTACCCTGCAGACTTGTCATATAATGCATTTAATGAGGCGATGAGTGGTTGCATTTAAAGGAAGTTATTTAAATCATAGAATTGAAAGGTATGCCTTACATAAAGCCAGTTATTTGTACTCTACTTCTGTTTAAACACACAGCAAAATCAAGAAAAACAGGAAAATTTGCAATGCAAACTATTTTTCCAATTTTTATTTAGAACCCCAGATTACTTCTCTCCAAGATCAGTTCCCCTCTTCACTTGTCTAGGAAAATAAAATAAATAAATAAATAAAAGAACACTACACATTACCTTGTATATTATTTTTGCAGCTTCATTCAGAATAGAAGGTGTCCAGTTCTCATTTGTTGTCTAAAAGTTCAAAGCAATAAAAATCATTCTGTGCATCTTATTTAACACATTTGCAGTTTTATCCTATACTTTCAAGCACAGAATGCATCATTTCGGTGCTACGTGATTACAGAAGCCAGTTTCTCTAGACTGCATACACACAAGTCAAAATCCAATACAAAATTTGTCAGTTTGTTTTGATTTTCAACTCCTTATCCTACCCATAAAATCCTTAACCTCTAAGGAAAACAAGGGTTAGCTGAAATTTTCTCCCCCAGTTTCTCAAAAGGCCTGGCAAAATACCACATTCTTTATCATCATGATGTAATGTTTGCCCTAATTTAATTATTAGGCCTGGAAATAACCTGCCCTATGAAAGTAAACATATTCAGTTTTAAAGATCACTTGGATCTTAAGAACAAATCACTAGTCTCAGAAAGTGTGACGTGCCTCAATTGTCTTCCCTTTTGCTTGCACAAACTTCAAGTACTATTTACATGAATGACAGATTGTCTTCGCTTCCAGCTGTATGCATACTTTCATTACATCATCTTAATACATTACTTTTACTTTCTGGTACTCCAAAGACAAGTAAATGGAAAACACAAGAACACGCATGCACACACACATTACCAGTAAACTAAGCTCGCCCAATGTCATTCCCAAGGAAATCGGACACTGTGGATCCGTGATCTACAAAAACAGAAAAATAACATCTCTTTATTTCTCTTGCTGCAAATAGAAATGTATCATTTAATTGAAGTTGATTGAAATCCTGAGCTGTTTTGAGCATCTTCCTTTGCTTAATTTTTCTACCTGAAGCATTCTTGGAACCCCCTAAGTTGGATCAAAACTAACATGGCTGTAGCATAAAGATTTAGGACTTCAATTCAAGCTGAAAATTTCCTTTTGGCTTCTAAAATCCCCATACAGGAAAGAACTAAGAACTACAGAGTACCACATCTCAGTCAGCTTTATCATTCTGTGACTTCCATCCCTCACACCTTTTTAAATTTAGTGTCTCTGAAAAGTTCCAAAATAGGTTTGAGAAATACTCTATATCCAACACTTTGCTTTTACATTCAATTATCTCATCACAAACCACTTCATCATTTTCCTAAAGGAAGTAGGCTAGAGTAACAGCAGTTTTGTTCATATAAACATTCTCATTTATCAATTAAGTGTTTTCAAGTATTTGCCTTCTGACTTATCTGAAACTCCAGCAGTTTCTGCCATTCTGGACTTTACCCAGGACACTGAAAAATCCTGTACATCAACTACACACACTAACATCTGACAAACAGCCACCATCCACTTTTAGTGAGCAAGGCACCACTGGACAAGGCAAAAAAAGAGAACAGCTATTTCACATACCAAAAATATTTCTGGCTTTCGGTCATATCTGTAGTACTTCATTTGAAGTGGTGCAAAAGAAACCACAGCAACTTTTTCAAGGTGCCAGGTAACAGTTTCCCTCTGTGGACTAGACAATCATGACTGCACTGGAGTCCAATTTAAAATGAGGAGATTATGTTCCCGATACTTACATCATCTTCGTATTTAACGTGAATGCCTGTGATTTTGACTTGCACATTTTTTATAACTTGAGTTGCAAGCTTTTCTAAGAAAGTATCTTTCTTCTCCTCCTTTGGTTTGTCTAAAACAATAATTTTTAAAAGACAGCATTCAGTATAGTAATTGCATCTTGAGTTTAACCACACCAACAGCTATACTAATGTAAATTTAATGTTTACTCTAACATCAGTACTTAACATTTAAGTTTTCACTTGTTTAGGTTACGTATTTGCATTTTTTCATTTTCTGTATGTCAATATTCTGAAGATGTGATGTTAGATGTGTGTGCACAACACATCAATAAGAAAATTTGTCTAAGTTTCAGCCAAAACAGTTTAGCTTACAGTAAGTTCTTGTTTAATATACCTCTCCCCACTCCTTCCAAGGTAAAAGGTTCTCTTTAGAGTCCCTCAGCAGTTAACTGGGGGTTTCAACAAACAAATAAGTAAGACTGTGTAATTTAGCACAAAATACCCTTGAATAATCAGGTGAAGATGATACTTGCACACCAAGAGACCAGTCCATTAGAGCCCTTCATACAACACTGCCTGAGAAAGTTAAAAAGCTGGCATACCATAAGCAAAACCAAACAGTTACTCTGAAATATTCCATTTCTTCCATACCGGACTCATACTGTGACCATTTAAGCTAGGTCCATATCAGATGTTGCTATACCACATAGCGATACTTATGCTGAACAAGACAGAGTAGCAGAAGTTGCATACCCGCAGAAGTTCAGCATTCCACCCAAGACAAATGTACACATGCCAAGGTGAGGGGGGGGGGGAATATTTACAATCCCTCATTACTTAATGATGTAACTCTAAAAGTATTACCTCAGACTGAGCATCTTAACATTTTACCTAAAATATGGCTAGGTGAGCTGCTTGCTCTCTAGCTATCTTTCCAGACTACCTTGTCTTGTTCAATATCCACCTTACAAAGTGGCTGTCCCAGCAAATGGCACTAATCAGCATACCAAGCTTGCACATTTTTGTTGGAAATGCTACGCATGGCTCAAGCTGAAGAAACAGTCATGGCCATCCAAGTCGAGAGAAGTAAGGACTACAGGTTTTGACTAAGTTTAGGGTTGAGCTTCAAGTTTGACTTCTCTGCTTACTTTAACTGTTTGTATCTTTTTAAATATGGAATGCACACTGAACACCACAGATACATAACTTTATACATTTTGCTATAAAAATTAGGAGTATTTTTCTTAAGTTCTAAGAGAGGTTCAAGAGATTCCTTTAAAAACAAAAAGACTTCGCTATTGAATGTGATATAACACTATTTTAGTCAAAAGAGCATTTGATTTTAAGTAAAAAAAAAATCAGTCAGGAACTCAGAAGAAACCAAAACGTTATACCACTTTTACATGCAACTCACATTTCCTCCTATTAATCGTTTCTTCACAACTCCCACTCCCTATTAACAGCATCCAACACAATACTAATAAAGAAAAAAAAAGGGCAGAAGTGCTTATCGAAGCTTCATGACCTTAATGGGTTGCCTGCTTGCACTTGAAAGTTTTTCCAGACAGATGCAGCTACTAGCAGCAATAAAAGTTTGATACCTTACAAAGTTTATCTAGGGTCCCCACAAAGGTTTTACTCCAATTACAAGTCTATGCTGCAGCTTCCTCCAAGACCAAATACATAACAATACAACCACATGGGATATGGCGACCCATTCTTAGTCACATGCTAATACTGAAAACCTGCATGATTTGGTACTTATGGACAATGATTATCTTCTTGGGGAAAAAACCATCAATTTCATTGCTGTTAAAATACCAGTCATAAAACTATGCTAGCTATTTAGAACAGAAGCTTAAAAGTGCTTAAAAAGACTGTTTACTGCTATATCATCAGTATAGTATCACATTTACTTTACATAGCTGCTACTGGAATATTACAAATATCAGAAAAACAGGTATCTCTTCCACGTGCAGTTTTTCAAACACAGTGAAGTGCCACTAATCAGCCTACCAAACGTGCACATTTTTGTTGGAAATGCACAGATAGCTCAAGTTGAATAAACAAGTACAGCTATCCAAGTAGAGAGAAACAAGGACTCTTCAGTCTTATTGGATCCAGAGAATAGACAAAAAGAAAAAAAGAGCTCTCTCCAATTTACATCCTCTCTTTCAAACAGGAGAAAAAAGGTATCAGTGGGTGTATATCCATGACTAAGAAAAACTAATCCAAACAGAAAGCAAAAAAAAGTATTTTAAAATGTTAAAAGCCATAATTTTTACCCACCTTTTGAGTGATCATGACCTTTAAAGGGTCTCTTAAAATGCTTTTTATACTTTTTACGCTTACGTCCTTTTTCAGTGCAAGCAATTTTTTGGGAAAAGGATAAAATTCAAGTTAGTAAAGCAGAAATGTAAGAAAGCATAAGAAAAGATGAAAGTAAGTTTAGCTTGTCTTAAAGCAGAATGCCTTAGTAAGGTCTCATTAAAAGCTTTTAAAGAATTTCAGATCTGTTAAGGAAGCATTCAGCTACTTCTCATAGCACAGAGCCTTATTTTTCATCATTTATGTATACCTAAATTCACTTAAGCCCAAGTAGACTAAGCAGCCAGTAAAAACTTTAGATTAAGTATCCAAATTTCTACTGAATCAATTGTCCTGCCAATTGTAAGGTCAAGGCATTTAACCGAGCTTTCATATATTCCTTATGCAACATCTCAAGAGTTCAAGGAATTACAAATAATCACCAGGCTTCTCAGCAAATACATACCCAGACTTCTTTACAAGTGCACTGTATAGCATAATTCCAGATCACTTATGTACAAAAGGGAGCTAAAAACAGAGCCATGATTGCTTATTAGAAACCTTGATGAATAAGTTTTTCTGTAATCCAAGTGTTTGGTTTTTATTTAATGACCTCAGGCAAAGGTGTAATTGTCATAACTGAACAGTTAGTAATACACACATGGGGAAAAAAAAAGTATGGAAGTTTAAATCCAGAAGAGGCTTCTACAATACAAGAGCGTAACTTCCACGTTAAGATATTTGACATGTACGAGGAAATCCAAAGAGCACTTTTCAATATGATTCTCAAGCAATCAACCGTATGGTATTAAAGTGATCTGAAAGAACAATAACTAACTGCAAACAAGGCATACAAAAATGATGACTCTTTAAAAGCTTTATATGAAATTCAATTTTACTATTTACACACAAATTACGACCCACACAATCACAACCATTTCATGAATAAAATTAATGCTCATATATTTCCATATTTCTATGGCGAGTTGCATTATTTCCTTCCCCTCTCTGGCCACATAGGGGAAAACAACTCAGCAATAGGGCTGCCTATGCTTAACTTTAAGAAGTTGTAGCATGAGAAGTGTGTATCCCACTAAAGCAAGAAGGAAGCAAGTACAACAGCATATTTAACTCTGTGGAACTTTATGTAATTTGCATGCCTGTTCAAACAAAGGAGAAGGAAGTGCCTGCCAAGATTTCAACCTGTCTTGCAGGTAAGGTGATCACCCTACAAATAACAAAAAGGAAAAACTATGCCAAAGATAAACAATGTTTTCTTTTGGATAGTTCCTTTTAACAGTACAAGTAATCATCTATAAATGATATTTTAAAAAGAGAGCTTCCTTCACTTACTGTTGAATTTGTAGTTCTCAGGCTTTCACTCCCATGTATGACAAAACTAAGGCAACATGGTTTTCTTCTTGATTACTTGCATCCATTACTATGGAGACACTAAATGTATGATTTTAAGCTCATTCTAAACCTGCGCTCAGATAAAAGCCCACTAAGTAATTTTGGCTAAGAATAAATTTCTGAAAATCTGGTTCAAGAAGATAAATATACAGCAGGTACAACATAATAACAGTTCCTCTGGATTTCAATGGAAACTGTTTCCTTACCTAACTTGAGAGCAATCCAAATAAACAGAAGCAGGGAAAAGCATGCTAAATGCCTTCAATCTGCTGTGGTTCATTTTGCCTGTCCACAGTTTCAAGACAGCCTGAACTTGTGTATCTTAAGCCCAGACACTTTAAGTAAGGATAATTACCCTCTATTCTCAAAACACCTAAAGACAGTGTTTTAAAACTACAGTAGAATGTTGTCAGCATTTTATAACATTCTCGAGCTCAAGATGGTTGATGGAAGTCTTTCTAAATGGTCTCTTAGTCATCTTGAACAGCCACTCAATTAAGACAGGACTAGTCATTACAAGTTTCCACTTGAATCCATAGTCATTAAAATCTAATTTCTAGAACCACCAACATGTGGATGCTTACCAAACAAGTATTGTTTTCTCATTTCTACATTTGGCTGCTTCAGTGGGGATTGTTTTTAAAAATGCAAGCTGCATACCCATCGTGCATGTGCAAAATGTAACTAACGATGCATACCCACCAGGCTTGGTGTCCTTGTATATCAGGCTCTCCAACCCATACAAGGAATCTTGTGAATGAGTGCCTTGGTCCACATGGTAGCAAATAACCAAAAAAATGCATTTTGTTTAAAAGAAGGAAATCAGCTCCAGATTTAATGTTAAGTTTATAAAACCTGTATGACACATTAGTATTTCCATTAGGTATCTGACAGCCTGAGTCAATTCAGAATATCTAGTTTCAAAGATTATCTACATAGGCAAATTATGTGATTTTCATTTTACTTACAACCAGTAAAAGACAAGAGCTGCAAGCTTTAGTCTCCATATATGAGTTTTGATACTGACAGATTTTAATAGCTTAGAAAAAAGAAAATAATGTTTTGTCCACTTTTGTCAGCAGAGCTTGTCATCACTTGCCATCAAACTACACTAACCACACAGTGACATCACCATTTTGCTCAGTATTTGAATAGCATGTCTAAAAAAAATATCCCCAGGACTGTTTATGCCAAGAGACTCTTAAATAAATGCAAGTACAGAATCAATATTCTAAACACATTGAGGTAAGTTGAGTACTAATCAGAAAAGCAAGTACAGCTGCGAATTCATAGACCACAATAAGTTTCTACTCTAGGTATTTCCTAGATTTTCACCAGCTATCATGTGCTCTTAAAAGTCTACAGAAAAAGCTGAATTCCTTAGAAGTTTACAGTGCAGTAGAGCAACCTGAGCCCTAAGACTTCTGTATCTAGCAAAAGCAAGGGATCTGCTCATGCAACTACACAAGTGCTCCTGAGTACAATATTCTAGTACAACACTAGAAACACAAATAGCTACCACTGAGATATGATCACAGAATCATAGAATATCTCAAGTTGGAAAGGACCCATAAGAATCATGCTGCAGTATGACTGAGAGGTTCACTACAGTTTAAAATAATCCAATTTGAATGTTCCTCTAGCTTTTCCTTCACAAGGCTGAAAGTTTAAAACTGCAAAACATGACTAAAATTAATTCTAGTTCTTTCTATATGGAGTTGAGCTACTGAGGTATCATTTTTATACGATTTTTTTTTTCCCAAAGCCTTACAAATGCTGGATGTACTAAGTTTCTTTCAAAAAAAGAACTGTTGCAGGTGCACACACTCACTCTTAATTATAGGAAGTTCCAGAATTGGAATTCCTTAAGCAACGCCCATTAGGTTAAATTCTTCTTGTTACATTATCCCTTCATCCCATTAAAACTGGTGCAAAGAGTAATGGCTGAAGCACTGCTGCTTTACAGTATCCAAGTCCTACATAACCAAGGTTAAACCTCTATGAACATTCCTTTGCCCCAGCATGAAGTAATGGCTGCAAAATTCATTCACTGAAGTTGCCTTAGCTCTCATACAGTTTCTGGCATATTAAAGACAAAAAATATAGCAAGGCTTCTTTCTTCACTGTAAACGGATTGCCAGATTGCTGTTTGAAGGAAACTGCAAATGTACATCTCAAACTAGCAAAGCAGGAACAAGGCAGTAGAGAGTCCTGTAACTGGAAAATTAAATAAGCAAAGAGATTACAATCAAACTATCTTTTTCCAAGTGTTGTAAGCATCACTTCATTTCCAGTAACTTTTCCAAGGCAAATGACTTGCAGCATTACAGGTATCCTAGAGATGCATCTTAAAAATCATTACACTACCCAACAAAAAGGTCTCACTTCAAACAAAACTTCAGTAGTAACTTTTTCCTCTACCATCTGTAGTTACCTGTCATTGGTTCTGACCTTGGTTTCTGTCCAAACAAGCCTAATTTATACCATAATTCTGTTAAAGATAGTTGTTACGACAAAATAAACAAACAAACAAAAAAACCCAAACCAAACCACAAATCAGGTTACCTGGACTGAAATGATCAATTATTTTAACCTATAAACGAAAGTTTAAATTTTAATGACCCAAGCCAAAAGTTTAACTAAAGTTTCCTATGTTCATGTTCAATTGTTTTCTTGTGTCACGAATTATTTCCTGCTCAAGAGTCTCATTTCTCAAACCAGTCAAAATGCAGTATATCATAAAAGGACAGCAGAAACTGAAACTAAAGCATTATTGCTAAGTAAAAATTTACTAACCTTACCACTCTGCTTAAAGTTTCCTTTAAGCAAAGAACAACCTGTCACATGCACCTCAAACACATTATTAAACATCTATTACTGAAGCTCTAAAGCAAGATAACATTAGCCTCATCCAATGCAGTTTCTACCCTTGGACCTTTTCCCCTAGAGCTTTAAGGAAAAAAAAAAAGAAAAAAAAAAGACATACCAGATTCTCAAATTCCCATTTCCAATGGAAGTTGACTGGATAAATGAAAGGTAAACAAAACAAATAACATTTCTTTCAAGCTTTAGAGGAAAAAGGCTTTTCAAAGCACTGTAAGATTAGCTAGACACTTGAAAAAAATTTTTAAGTCAATGACAAAACTAGACTTTTCTTTCATAGCACAGTCTAAGTCCTCAAATTCCAATGGAGATTTGTATTATTAGCACAGTACCTTTTTCTGCCGCTTTCTGCAAGGCTTCCTCAATTCTTGCCAGTTCCTTTTGTTTATTATCCTGCAAGTATTTTTCCTCCTTCTCTGCATCATATTTAATGCCTGTAAGCCAAGTTGGGACAGCTTTAATCCTAAATTTCAAGTTATATAAATGCATAATCAAGCAATGCACACCATATTCAACATTATGTTGCAAAACGCCTTGTTTGAGATGAAGGCTGTTCTAGGCTTAATTGCTGAAAGCTGCATCCAGCCTCTGAAATTGCTATTTTTACACAGTAAGAAACAAAAGGATCCTATGAACGTTTAAGTATTACTTCACAGGAGAACCCTTCCGTGGAAATTCAGACCCTGAAGTGTGGTCTGTGCCACACAATGCAGGTGTGTAAGCTCTACTACACATATATTTGACGCTCTAGAAACTTGCAAGTTTTCTTAATATACCAGATGTTCTGATTTCAGAGAAAACTAATCAAGTTCTCTGATCCTCTTCCCTGTCCCTAAAAAAACAGTTATAATGGAATTACTACTTTCAATTGTTGTCACTTAGAAGCAGATGAACTATATCATATAACAGCCAAAAGATCTAACCCATGCCAGAAAAGTGGATTCAGGATAAACACTTGGAATGGATACAACCAAGGACTTCCATAAAAGCAACAGGTGCTGTTTTCTCCCACCCTTCTTCCACTAACTTGCCAGCATTTGTCTAGAGATTTCCCTGAGGGAACAGCAGGTAAAAATGGCAGCTTACATAATCTACTTGCTATTATATACTCATTTACATGCTACACTTAGATATTTTTCTCTTCCATTATGTAACTGTGTCATTGAAGAGTTTACATACTTGCTCCAGGAACTATTAGAAGATACAAGCCTTCTAGAGTTGCAACAACTGCCTCGCCATAGAGATTCTTCCAAGGAATCTTCAGAGTAAGTTTATCTAAACAAAGCAGATACAGTTACATCAAACCAAAAATCTATGCTGTGCTTAGTCCAAACAATACCTCGGGCACTGAAGAGCATTAACCCTATATCTTGATGTCCTAAACACCTTAGAAGGTAAGGAGAAACCGTATGGGCCTAAACATTCTATAAAGCCACTGAAGTGATAAAATACGTGCAGAGAAAATGTAAGTCATAGATTTAAGCAAGAAGATGCAGTCTGAGTCAGAAGACTTCAGATCAAAACCTGAGATCATGACCGGAGTTCAATTCACTGGGATGAACGTGATTTTCCCAGGGAAGTAAAAGAAGAAATACAACACACATTCATCTCCAACAAACGTTTCACGTGAAAAAGCAATGCTGACACCTTCAACAAGGCCAAGTGCCGGGTCCTGCACTTGGGTCACAACAACCCCATGCAGCGCTACAGGCTTGGGGAAGAGTGGCTGGAAAGCTGCCTGGCAGAAAAAGACCTGGGGGTGCTGGTTGACAGCTGGCTGAATACGAGCCAGCAGTGTGCCCAGGTGGCCAAGAAGGCCAACGGCATCCTGGCCTGTATCAGAAATAGTGTGGCCAGCAGGAGCAGGGAGGTGATTGTTCCCCTGTACTAGCAGGGAGGTGATTGTTCCCCTGTACTCAGCACTAGTGAGGCCACACCTTGAGTACTGTGTTTGGTTTTGGGCCCCTCACTACAGGAAAGACATTGAGGGGCTGGAGTGTGTCCAGAGGAGAGCAACCAAGTTGGTGAGGGGCCTGGAGCACAAGTCTTACAAGGAGCAGCTGAGGGAACTGGGGCTGTTTAGTCTGGAGAAAAGGAGGCTGAGGGGAGACCTTATCACTTATCAAGGAGGTTGTAGCGAGGTGGGTACTGGTCTCTTCTATCAAGTAACTAGTGACAGGATGAGAGGAAATGGCCTCAAGTTGCACCAGGGCAGGTTTATATTGGATAGTAGAAAAAATTTCTTTATTGAAAGTGTTGTCAGGCATTGGAACAGGCTGCCCAGGGAAGCGGTGGAGTCACCATCCCTGGAGGTGTTCAAAAAACACGTAGACGTGGCACTTCAGGACATGGTTTAGTGGGCACAGTGGTCTTGGGTTGACAGTTGCACTCAATGATCTTAGAGTTCTTTTCCGAACTTAATGATTCTATTCTATTCTAAGAGAATTTTTAAAAAAACATGTATCTAAGCTCCTAAACCCTTGGCATGTTTGCCAGTTTCAGGAATTTTACTTAAAATTCTTCATATTGCTACCTGTCCTTTAAAGAGCCACACACTCTGCCTATACTAAACAGATCCCTTGACCATCCATGTGTCTAGGAAGAACTCTCAGACATGTTTTTCATACCAGGCTGTAAAGTTACACAAACAGGGTTTGCCAGATAACATTTTATGATTTATCCAGGGCAGTCACATTAGACTTCTATGCTAGTTTCAACAGCAATTACTATTACAGAGATCACTTAAAGCTTGATAAAAGATATTCAGAAGCAGAACTGACCTTAAGGCCTGTACTAAAATTTCCATTTCAGTACTCACATTGAAACAAAAACTTACCTATCTGACCAACTCTTATTCTAAAAGGTACATCCAGTTCACTCTGTAAAGAAAAAAATAAAGTATTAAACAGATCCATGTATTTTAAAGATAAGCTGGTTTATACAGCAAAATTATCTTTACTTCTGTTAAAACTATTTTCCCAGAACTGAAGTTCCAGAACAGAAACAGTTCTCCATATGACAGTTTTAATTATTTAGCAATACTCACGCAAACTCAGGAATCCATAAATAAATATGGTTAGGCTTGTAGAAAGCCTTAAAACTAAGCATTTACACATTTCTGGCAATTTTCTCCTACAAGTATGATAATGCCTTACTCCAAAAGTTACTAAAAAGTAACATTTTATCTATATACAAGAATTTCATTTTACATTTTTATTAACATGCCACATAGGTCTTTTCTTTTTGATAATCGCACTTAGTATTTACAAACATATAAAAAAATCTCACTAACAATACTGAGAAGTTCTTTGCAAAATGCCTGCCAAATGTCAAGAAGAATATGGGCTCATAAAGATGAGGAACATGTGACAACTGAATAATTATTACCATTAATCAAAGCCTCATGAAGTCTCTATCTTATATAGTGTACAGCAAAAAAAGGAATATAACCACAGGAATATCAAGATGATAAAGAGAGGGACAAAATAAAGAGGAAGTAGGAGAAAATAAATAAATAAAGGAAAGATTAAAAATAAGTTAAAACATCAAGATTCCAGAACTGTCTTCCACTTCAGTATTCTTCTCAAATAAGTTAACCACAATTCAAAGACCTTAACAGAAGTCCTAATCTCAAAGATTATAAAAAGCAAACCCATTTTCCCAAATGAGACTGATATTAACCGCTTCTCTCTTCCCACGTACTAGTTATAGTAGATCTTGACCACCACTTTTCCAACAACTTAAAAACATTTAACAGGGCTGCTCCAAAAAAGAAGATTAATATCCAAATTAACATCTCTGCCAGATTTCCACAGTTTTTAAAAAGTATTCTGAGCTGCAATTAGGAGCCTAACATCAACAACCTTTAGTTAAGTGACTAAACTTGTGACAATATTTCCATGGCTTGTTCTGTTTTAGCACCTCAAAGAAACAATTGAAAAGCAAGAGCTATGGAATATTTCAACCCTTTTCTGGGCTTTAAATTCTTCCTGGTGACAACTGCTCTTAAGGACCTCCCAAATATTTCTTCCTGTTCTTCATGTTAAGAATCTGGTCAATAAGCTTAACTGGAAGCTTTCTTCTCAGTTTTTATTTTTCATTGAAATATATCAGGAGAGAAAGAGAAAACAGACTCACTTAAAATAGTTTGATCTCTAAACTCTGTTTTTAGTAGTAAGAACAGGCATAAGAATAGGTTGGAACAAATTGTGAGAGCAAAGACAGATCTCTGCTCTCGATAAAGCCAGGAACAGTCATGTAGAAGCAGATACCAGCAACCAAATCCACCCCATTTAATACTGCATTTGTGACCCACAGCTGAATTCTAATGGGACCAGCTCAGTTTGGTCTGCTGAAAGGACAGGACCATGAGCCTGACCTTGAAAAATTAGTTTTCAGAAGATTAAATTCCAGGGGGGGCAGGGGGTGGGTGGATATGAAGGAAAGACTAGAAATTAAAGATATTTTACAGTTGCTAAAACAACAGATTAGCATAAAATAAAAACCATGAGCGTGCTGGGGTTTGATGTTAACATGAAAAAAGATGATTTACTGAAAATGCTTCAAGACTATAACTGGGAAGAAACAGGCAATATTAGCTTTGAAGATTTTAAGAGCTGTGACCAGCCGGATACAGGATACAAATTCACGAGTAAAGCAGCTCAGAGGTCAAGCTTTTTAGTGGTAATGACTAATAATATAAGCTGAGAAACATCTAACAAGTTGCTGAAGAGCTTAGGTCATAGTTTGCTATCAGTCATTTTTCATTATGATTGAAAAATAGGATAAAGCTGAAGAAATCCATCAGAAAGAATTCATTACTATCACTACTACAAGTTTTTAACAAAGTAAAAAAGGAACATTAATAGCAACTGCCCCATTATACTCCTGTATTTTTATAGTTGAAGTCACACAAAACAAAACAACAGCCTCAAAAGATAAAAGCACGTATCTCACAGAACATTTCAGCACTTTGTGTCAGCAAATTCTCTCTCTTAACGTATTTTGGGAAAAAAATGATTACATTTTCAAGGTGCCTAAGAATTAATTTGTAAAATAATTTTTTACAATTTTATTTTAGAAAGCTTACACTAATCTTCTTAAGTTGACTTTGCACAAGCTGAAGCCTAAATTTTGACTGAGGTCTGACAAACTTCCATTTTAATTAAATGCTCTTTTACTATGACTAAGGAAAAAAGAAAAATGGACTCAGCAAACTTAACACTAAAAGTAACTATTTGCTCATCTCCCTTTTCCAAAGGATTTTCTTTTCCTGCATTTGAGAAGTACTGTATCTACATACAGAAATTAAAAGCTAGTTGTTTTCTGGTTGAAAACCTTAATAGGAAAACAAAAACAACCCAGATGGCAGCAGACATGCAAACTAGAAAAGTTGGACCATATCACATTGCTTTAATCCCTTCTTCTTCAAGAAGGTGTAGATGACTTCTCTAAAAATGGTGTTTAATATCAACGTTCCTTTAATTACTTTTGCATAGAAATCTAACACATTGCAGTTGTAAAGCAGCCAGAAACATCCCTTGTTTTCAGTTCTTGAATTTGTCTTAGCTCCCTCTCAGCTCTGGTCAGTCACATACATGACTATGCATTTTTGTAAGTCGGAACTGCTAGAATTGTTATCAACCTTGCTGTCATCATAAGATAGAAAGACATGTACAGAGTAGGTAACACTTTCTTCCTCCCTTTTTCAACTACCAGATTACAAAGATATTTTTATCAAGAATTTTCAAGTACAACAAAGTTATCAGGAATGGATGAAATGGGCAGGTAAACTATGAAATTTCAGAACAATGAAGAGAAACCAATTATTTGGTCATATAAAGATCCAACATGTTTTCAATTCACAGAAGAGTAACAGTTTTAAAGCACACTAAAGATTGCAGTGAGAATGTCTCAGTAGTACAGGTGCTCATTCACTCAAAAAACATAAAAATCAGCCAAGTTTTTTTCAGACAAGAATATGGGTACTTAATGCAAGTTATTTCTTGTTTTTCCTTCACTCCGTCATCCCTATTTTAAAAGGAACAGAATGGAGCATTTGAATAACCGTATTTACTTTCAGAGAGTACACATCTTAATGCCTGCCAGTTTTAACAAGCATCAATTTACACAGGAAGTCATAAACATAAGTTTCAATCCCATCAGCTGATGTAGAAGGATGAACTTTTTCTCCCTTCATCCCCACACCAACAACTGAGAAATGAACCACTGCCTTTCAGAAGACTTCAATTAGATCAATCATTTTGTAGGAGTCAGGCCTTAAAAACTGATTTATGCAACCAAAGCTGAAAAAAAAAAAAAGAATACATAGGCCTATGCAAACCCATGAGATATAGTAAATCATTCAGAAACATACAAACACCTACTGCATGGGCATACAAGTGAGGAAAAAACCCTATGACTTAGAAGTATGATTATACAGTAGCAGTCACAGCAGAAATTAAATCCTTTGAGTTCTACAGGATGACCAAAATGGTAACAGAAACACATCAATATCTTAAAGTTTTATCATTCCAAGCCTCAAACACTAGGACAGGTTGTATACGCATGTATGCCTAAAACACTGGGAAACCTACTTCAAAACCTTATTGCTAACTTCTCATAAGTTGTTTTTCTCTTATGAAGGAGCACGCTTACCTTTTCAACCACAGCTTCTTTTCTTTCTCTGTTCCAGTAACACAAGCAAAATTAGAAACAGTTAACTTAGGACTTACTTGCAATAACTAGTAAAGAAGGCATACTGAGTTAACGTGATACTACAGTAATATTTTATCCCATGACTTAGTCTTTATATCCATAAAAAAAATTTTAACATTATTAGAATACTTACTAATGCATTCTCCTTTATCTGTAAATTGTCAAGTGCCACATTACCTGTTTAGAAGAAAAAGAGAAGTACAGAACAAGTGACTTAAACTATTATGTAAGGTGGAACAAGGAACACAACTACAACCCTCCCAAGTACACACTGATAAAATCTGAAAACCTTACCCCAGTTACAGAATAGCACAATAAGTGTCTAATTTGTAAGAGTCATTAAATACCGATCATCCAGACAAAATTTCATGGTAGAAGAGATTACAAAAATATCACCAATTTAGATGTCTACATGTTTCTACTCTAAAAATACACCTACAATAATAGGAAGTCTTTCTTACTATTCCCTTTGTTGTGAATGATAATTACAGTTCTATCAAGGTAGCGTAGACTGGGAAAATTGTATCTTGTTTTTGACAATTTTACATAACAGAAAAATAATGAATCATAGAGCCACAAAAAAGCATGCCTATTTTCACAGGCACATTAACTTTTCCTGACACTGGCAATGCAACAGGATTTCCAAAGGGAATGCTGGCACACAGAATTATACCTGAGAAAAGCACAGATAATACACCTCTTAGTGCTTTAATGCCAAATTCCTTTTTAGAACTACATTCCATTTTTAATATAGGTATTAATAATTTATAAATGCTCAAATACTTACTACCATGGCAAGAGCAAAAATAAGATGATGAGAAGTCTCGTTCCTTACATACAGAAAGCATCTAAAATAGCCAGCCTTCTGTAGACATTACTTCAACTGGTTTTTTTGCACGCCTACAGGGTAGTAAACTGTAATGCTCGGTATAGTCACTAAGAACAGCTACTCCACGTTATTGCGCTATCACATCTGCTTAATACACATTATCTACAGCGAGAAATTAGCAGGTGGAAGACATAGTTCCCCAAGCACCCTACCAGCTGCACCACAACCAAGGCCTCCCCTTCCTCCTGGGGCCACCACGCATGAGCCACCCCATGCTCTACCGTACCGCAGAGAGACCCGACAGCACACTCGGGCTTCCACCCAGGATACTGCCAAGAAAGCGAAGAAAAAAAAAAAAGGCCGGGGGGGGGGGCGGTTTAGCTTGCCGATGGTTTCCTGCCCCAGAGCACTCCGAGGCCAGCCGAAGCGCGCCCACCCCTCGCCTCAGCCTCTCGGAGTAACTGCCACAGCTGGGCGGCCAGGGCCTGGCCTCGCGTGGAGGGAGACCCTAACTTTGCTCTTTTTCTCCACACAACCTGGCGCCCTGTCACCGCGCGGGGATCTGGCCCTAGCTCCCCTCACAGGCAGACCCTCGCCTCACGGCGGCACAACAGCCGGAGCCTGCGCCCGCCGCTGGGGAGAGCCTGCAGGGCGGCGGGGGGGCCGCTACCGCGAGGAGCCGCAGCCTCACAGACCGACCCGATCGACCGATCGCCCCTCCCGAGGAGGGAGGGAGAAGAAGGGGCCAGAGGCCACAGGC